>NC_052628.1:38689387-39002637 GCF_016161935.1 Mauremys reevesii | reverse complement strand
CTTCAACCTCTCTGGCCACTCAGTAACAGACCTGAAGGTGGCAATTTTGCAACAGAAAGACTTCAAAAACAGACTCCAAAGAGAAACTGCTGAGCTTGAATTGATTTGCAAATTAGATACCATTAACTCTGGCTTGAATAGAGACTGGGAATGGCTGAGTCATTACACTACTTTAATCTATTTCCTTATGATAACTATCCTTACACCTCTTTTCAATTGTCTGTAATTGACCATCTTGATTATCACTACAAAAGTTTTTTTTTCCTGCTGATAACAGGTCATTTTAATTAATTAGCCTCTTAAAGCTGGTATGGCATCTTCTCTGTATGTATATGTACATACTCTTCTTATATATTCCATTCTATGCATCCGATGAAGTAGGCTGTAGTCCATGAAAGCTTATGCTCATATAAATTTGTTAGTCTCTAAGGTGTCACAAGTACTCCTGTTCTTTTTGCTGATACAGACTAACACGGCTACCACTCTGAAACCTGTCACATTAGCTGTGGAATTCCAGACGCAGGTAATGTAAATTTGCATGGGATTAAAGTACAGAATATGACTAAGGGCTTGTCAATACAGTGATTTCGTGCATGGCAAGCCAGAGGGTGAATCTACAATGCTGTAGCCTGCTGCATACTAAGTGGTCATGTGTTGCTTGCACTAAAAGTTCCCTAGTTTTTTCAAAACAGCAGTAGATCAAAGCATACTAGGGAACTTTTAGCATACAGCAGCAGGGTCCACATAGCCATTTAGCACATTGCAGGATGGTGTGCTGTAGACTTGCACGCCGGCTTGCTGTTATTAAATCACTGTATAGACATGCACTAAATTTGAAGGAAATAGAATCTCAGCTGAGATGCTACTGGTTCCCGCTACTTACTCTAGGGAGAGGGCGACTGGCAAAGAGAATGAACTACCTTGCTTCCTCCCGGAGAGGCCCTGAAGTAGGAATAGGGAAGCAGACTGTGTGACCTTCTCCAGAAGAGAGCCTACCACTACAGGTAAGTGAGATGGTGGGGAAAAAAAAAAAAAGGGTTCTGGTTCAAAGATGAGTGAAAATCTGGAGTAGGCCTTATTTTTCCCTAATCAGATTTGCCCTTCCCTAATATAATGCATTAAAAATCCTTACCATCCTTCATCATCCTCTACTTCAGGTTCAGACATTTCATTTTCAGGAGTGTCTGCTATTGCCTGAGTCAGCTTTGATTTGAATCGGTCCAGCAGTGCCAGCGTCTGAAATGAAATATCTTTTGTTTTACTAAAGTTTTGTAACAATAAAATATGCAATACACTTATGTTTGGATTACCTGAGGAATAGTCAATTGAGGTGGATAAGAAATTGTTCAAAAAACATATTTGAGGAAGATACTCCCACACAGTTCACGAATTCCCCGTCCCCATCAGTGATTACCATGTTGCCTTTTTGACATGACCATAAAATGTATTTATATATAATACACACGCAATAAAATGAACAGCACCTTTTTTTGGGAAATTTGAAAAAAAAAAAAAAAAAAAATAAAAACTTGAAGCAAAATAAGGGTAGCTCAGAACTTGTTTTATTAATATTATTACCACTTATAAGGTAAATAATGTAAAAGGACAGTAAAAACAACTGTTGGGAGGCAAGGTCTGGTGTAACAAACTTAATGAAACCATTGGCTTTTAATGTGGTCATTCAAGGTCATTTATTATCATTTTAACAAACAATAGATGATAAATTAATAATCCTCCTGCAAAGAACAACCTCCAGATAATTTATGAAAGTGGATATAAACAAACTATATATTGCTATTGGTATATTAGAAAGAGTTATAAATATTAATACCTAGAAGTAATGTAAGGAATTTGTTATAGGTTATTAACTTTGGTCAGTCATCTACAATGCCTTAAGCATATTTACTTAAAGGATCAATTACTTACTAAGAGTAAGGTAATCAATAAACAACACAGACTACTGAGGACAATTACACTGTGGAGATTTGTCATTTTTCTCAATGAAATCAATGAAATAAATTAAAAATAATTCAGGCTTTGATGTCGTAATTTGGTTGACATTTACATACTATATTTTACAGTGCTGATACAACCGTTCCTATTCTGTACTAACAT
The DNA here is from genome assembly GCF_016161935.1 of Mauremys reevesii. Taxonomy (NCBI): domain Eukaryota; kingdom Metazoa; phylum Chordata; order Testudines; family Geoemydidae; genus Mauremys; species Mauremys reevesii. The sequence continues at coordinate 39,000,522 of NC_052628.1, read as the reverse complement.
TTTCAAAAAATTGTAACAGTATGTGAGGGGAAATATTTTGTGTGCATGTGTGTGTGTATATATTTTTTTGTGATATATATATCACAAAAAATTCTCAGAGCAACGTAACTGACCAAGTATTTTACCAACTACAATTGGTTAATAACTTAGATAGGTTAATAACTAAATCACACAGTGTTTTATTAGCATGTGCTGCAAAGAGCCACAGGGGGCACATTAAAGAGCCACCTGCGGCTCGCAAGCCTCAGCCTGAGTATCTCTGCTGTAACTGTACTGATACATTATATCATAATCACAGTCACTTAAAGCTGTTATTTTGTTCTGTAAAAGACCTCTGTATGACTGCTTTTATTTTTTAAATCTAGTTCTAAAAGTAAAAAAGAAAAAACTTTTTGAAGCTTATGAGTTCTTTCACTGCTTTAGTGTAGCATTAACAATGGGTTTTTTTTGTTTGGTTTGGTTTTTTGTTTGGGAAAAAACAAATGCGGTTGCATTTAACGTCCATATTTTGTGTTTAAGAAAAGTGGGAGGGGAAGAGAGAGAAGAAAAATTTCAGAACTAAAGATTTTGCACAGCATAATAGCTCCACAGCTTTCTCCAGGGATGCAAACAAGTTGCTTCCCTCCTCCCACTCCCCCAGTGGAGGCTTTGTCTGTGTGAGCAGGGGAAAGAAAACCCCTGGCCACTTAAGGGTTGTAAAATTCATTTTGTTGCATTAGCAGATATCCAGTACAGGTTCAACAGGGGGTCTAGCTCCCTCAGAAACTGGAGTTAGAAGTGGATTAGGAGAAGATTAGTTGGTGTTGATCCTGCTTTGAGCAGGGGGTTGGACTAGATGGCCGCTGAGGTCTCTTCCAACCCTAATCTTCTATGATTCTATAAGACATCTCATAAAGAAGATGGGCAAAGAGACTGGGGCTCCTCATGTGTGGTACAGTGAGGAAACAATCTCCTTTCCCTAGCCCATTGACCCTCTGATGAGGGCAATGTCATCCCAATAGCAGTACTGGGACCCAGCAGAAGGGAAAGATGTCTGTGTGGCGGGAGGTGGGTTGGAGGGGGGCTGATGGCCATCCTCCTCCAGGTAGTACACTCTACAAAGGAAGAATGACCTACACTGGATAAGTTATTGCTGGATCGTACCCAGATATGTTACTTAATAAAGTTGTGGCCTTGTTAAACTATGTTCCTGGTGTCTTGCCTGTCTTCCTGCAAAGTCAAGGACAATGATCGTATTGTAGGTATTCACCTCAGCTGATTATGATCCACTTTGCCAATGGAGCTTTAATTTCTTTCACTGAGAGTTAATAGCCTTTGGAGCTAAAAATTTCCATGAACTTTTTAGTTCAGAGCTAAATTAGCTTCATGAACTAAAAGCTCCATCATTCCTTGCTATGAAGTTATTAAACTTCAAGTTTCCAATCTCTTTCGGTAGCAGAACATTTATATTCATAGAATCATAGGACTGGAAGGGACATCAAGAGGTCATCTAGTCCAGTCCCCTGCATTCAAGGCAGGACTAAGTATTATCTAGACCATCCCTGACAGATGTTGTCTAACCAGCTATTAAAAATCTCCAATGATGGAGATTCCACAACCTCCCTAAGCAATTTATTCCAATGCTTGACCACCCTAACAGTTAGGAAGTTTTTCCTAATGTCCAACCTAAACTGCCCTTGCTGCAATTTAAGCTCATTGCTTCTTGCCCCATCCTCAGAGGTTAAGGAGAACAATTTTTCTCCCTCCTCTTTGTAACAACCTTTTATGTATTTGAAAACAGTTATTATGTCCCCTCTCAGTCTTCTCGTCTCTAGACTAAACAAACACAGTTTTTTCAATCTTCTCTCAGAGGTCATGTTTTCTAGACCTTTAATTATTTTTGTTGCTCTTCTCTGGACTTTCTCCAGTTTGTCCACATCTTTCCTGAAATGTGGCACCCAGACAGGACATAATACTCCAGTTAAGGCCTAATCAACATGGAGTAGAGCAGTAGAATTACTTCTTGTGTTTTGCTTACAACACTCCTTCTAATACATCTAAGAATGAAATTTGCTTTTTTTGCAACAGTGTTGACTCATATTTAGCTTGTGATCCACTATGACCCCCAGATCCTTTCCTGCAGTACTCCTTCTTGGGCATTCATTTCCCATTTTGTATGTGTGCAACTGATTGTTCCTTCCTAAGTGGAGTACTTTGTATTTGGATAGAAAACTGGCTAGATGGTCGGGCTCAACGGGTAGTGATCAATGGTTCCATGTCTAGTTAGCAGCCGGTATCAAGTGGAGTGCCCCAAGGGTCGGTGCTGGGGCCGGTTTTATTCAATATCTTCATTAACGATCTGGAGGATGGTGTGGACTGCACCCTTAGCAAGTTTGCAGATGACACTAAACTGGGAGGAGTGGTTGATACGCTGGAGGATAGGGATAGGATACAGAGGGACCTAGACAAATTAGAGGATTGGGCCAAAAGAAATATGATGAGGTTCAACAAGGACAAGTGCAGAGTCCTGCACTTAGGACGGAATAATCCCATGCACTGTTACAGACTAGAGACCGAATGGCTGGGCAGCAGTTCTGCAGAAAAGGACCTAGGGGTTACGGTGGACGAAAAGCTGAATATGAGTCAACAGTGTGCCCTTGTTGCCAAGAAGGCTAATGGCATTTTGGGTTGTATAAGTAGGGGCATTTCCAGCAGATCGAGGGATGTGATCATTCCCCTCTACTCAGCACTGGTGAGGCCTCATTTGGAGTACTGTGTCCAGTTTTGGGCCCCACACTACAAGAAGGATGTGGATAAATTGGAGAGTGTCCAGCGGAAGGCAACAAAAATGATTAGAGGGCTGGAGCACATGACTTATGAGGACAGGCTGAGGGAACTGGGATTGTTTAGTCTGCAGAAGAGAAGAATGAGGGGGGATTTGATAGCTGCTTTCAACTACCTGAAAGGGGGTTCCAAAGAGGATGGATCTAGACTGTTCTCAGTGGTAGAAGATGACAGAACAAGGAGTAATGGTCTCAAGTTGCAGAGGGGGAGGTTTAGGTTGGACATTAGGAAAAACTTTTTCACTAGTAGGGTGGTGAAGAACTGGAATGGGTTACCTAGGGAGGTAGTGGAATCTCCTTCCTTAGAGGTTTTTAAGGTCAGGCTTGACAAAGCCCTGGCTGGGATGATTTAGTTGGGTTTGGTCCTGCTTTGAGCAGGGGGTTGGACTAGATGACCTCCTGAGGTCCCTTCCAACCCTAAAATTCTATGATTCTATGATTTGTCCTTATTGAATTTCATCCTATTTGCTTCAGACCATTTCTACAGTTTGTCCAGATAATTTTGAATTTTAATCCTATCCTCCAAAGCACTTGCAATCTCCCCCCCCCTGCCCCCAGCTTGGTATCATCTGCAAACTTTATAAGTGTACTCTCAATGCCCTTATTTAAATAATTGATGAAGATATTGAACAGAACCAAACAAAGAACTGATCCCCACAGGACCATACTTGATATTCCCTTCCACTCTGGGAATGGTTTTCCAACCAATTATGCACCCAGCTTATAGTAGCACCATCTGGTTTATTTATGAGAAGGTCATGCTAGACAGCATCGAAGTCAAGATAGCACATCTACTGCTTCCCCCCCAATCCACAAGGCTTGTTATCCTGTCAAAGAAAGCCATCAGGTTGGTTTGACACAATTTGTTCTTGACAAATCCATGCAGTTACTTGTTAACTTATCATCTTGTATCACTCCATGCAGCTGAAGAAGGGAAAGGTGTCTGTGTGGCAGGAGGTGTTATTCTGGGTATTGAAGTTAAGATGACTGACTGGTCTGTAATTCCCCAGGTTGTCCTTATTTCCCTTTTTACAGATTGGCATATTTTCCCTTCTCCAGTGCTCTGGAATCTCTTCCGTCTTCTATGACTTTTCGAAGATAATCACTAATAGCTCAGATATCTCCTCAATCATCTCCCTGAGTATTCTAGGAGGTATTTCATCAGACCCTGATGACTTGAAGACATCTAACTTGTCTAAGTAATTTTTAACTTGTTCTTTCCCTATTTTAGCCTCTGATCCTACTTCATTTTCACTGGCATTCACTAGACGTACAATCGCTACTAACCTTTTTGGTAAAAAGGAACAAAAATGTCATTTAGCACGTCTGCCATTTTCACATTTTCTGTTATTGTTTCCCCCCATTACTGAGTAACAGGCCTACCCTGTCCTTGGTCTTCCTCTTGCTTCTAATGTATGTTTTCTTGTTATCCTTTATTTCTTTAGCTAGTTTAATCTCATTTTGTGCCTTGGCCTTTCTAATTTTGTTTCTACATACTTGTGTTATTTGTTTCTATTCATCCTTTGTAATTTGACCTAGTTTCCACTTTTTGTAGGACTCTTTTTTGAGTTTCAGATAATTGAAGATCTCCTGGTTAAGCCAGGGTGGTCTCTTGCCATACTTCTTATCTTTCTTACACAGTGTGGTAGTTTGCTCTTTTGCCCTTAATAATCTCTCTTAGGCCTGGTCTACACTACGAGTTTATGTCGAATTTAGCAGTGTTAAATTGAATTAACCCTGCACCAGTCCACACAACGAAGCCATTTTTGTCAACATAAAGGGCTCTTAAAATCGATTTCTGTACTTCTCCCCGACGAGGGGAGTAGTGCTGAAATCAACATTGACATTTCGAATTAGGGTTAGTGTGGCCGCAATTCGACGCTATTGGCCTCCAGGAGCTATCCCACAGTGCACCATTGTGACTGCTCTGGACAGCAATTTGAACTCGGATGCACTGGCCAGGTAGACAGGAAAAGCCCCGCATACTTTTGAATTTTATTTCCTGTTTGCCCAGTGCGGAGCGCTGATCAGCACAGGTGACCAGGCAGTCCCAGAATCAAAAAAGAGCTCCAGCATGGACCGTACGGGAGATACTGAATCTGATCTCTGTATGGGGACATGAATCTGTTCTATCAGAACTCTGTTCCAAAAGACGAAATGCCAAAACATTTGAAAAGATCTCCAAGGCCATGATGGACAGAGGCCACAACAGGGACTCAACACAGTGCTGCGTGAAACTTAAGGAGCTGAGACAAGCGTACCAGAAAGCTAAAGAAGCAAATGGACACTCACAGAGGGAGGGGTGACTGACAACTGTAGCTATCCCACAGTTCCCGCATTCTCCGAAAACCATTTGAATTCTGGGCTGAGCTCCCAATGACTTAAGGGTCAAAAACATTGTTGCGGGTGGTTCAGGATATATGTTGTCAGCCCCCGCCCCCTCCCCCCCGTGAAAGCAAAGGGAAAAAAACAGTTTCTCGCCTTTTTTCAATGTCACCGTGTCTACTGGATGCTGCTGGTAGACGCGGTGCTGCAGCGCTACACAGCAGCATCCCCTTGCCTTGCAGACGGTACAGTATGACTGGTATCCGTCATCGTCGTCCCGTGGATGCTCCTGGCTGGCCTCAGTGATGTCAGTCGGGGGTGCCTGGGCAAAAATGGGAATGACTCCAGGTCATTCTCTTCTTTAAGTTTTGTGTAATGGAGATTCAGTCCTGCCTGGAATATCATGCCAGCTGAAGGCTTCTGCCTCCGGTTGCTCTCCCAGTCAGCAGCACCGCGCAGTCATGCCTACCCCCGTCTGCCCCTTGCTACCAGTGCTCACAATCAGATACTTAGACCTCTACATTTTGCTGCAAATAAAAAAATTAAGCTGCCATTTAGAACTGTCCCCCAACATACATATCCTGGGACATTTTGTATTTTGCCAGTGTCAACCAAAGGCCCACACACAAATGGAGATTCAGTCCTGCCTGTGCTTCTATCCTAGTGCTTATCACAGATTCCCATTTTCAGCTATAGGCTGAGCAAGTGTAGAATGGTGGTTCACTCTACTACGCTGTAAGCCAAACGCCCTGCCTGCCCCCCTTTGATCTCTGCTTGCAGAGGCAATAAAGTCAGCGTTGTTTCAAATTCATACATTCTTTATTACTTCATCACACAAATGGGGGGATAACAGCCACGGTAGCCCAGGAGGGGTGGGGGAGGAGGGAAGCAACGGGTGGGGTTGTTGCAGGGGCACCCCCTAGAATGGCACGCAGCTCATCATTTCTGCGGGATGTCTGGTGCTCTGACCTGGAGTGGCCGTTTGCCTCTCTGGTTCTTTAGTAGGCTTGCCTGATATTCTAGGCACGACAGACTCTCCATTAGACAAAACTTAAAGAAGAGAATGACTTGGGGAGTCATTCCCATTTTTGTCCAGGCACCCCCGACCGACCTCACCGAGACCGGCCAGGAGCACCCATGAAGGCAGCAGACGGTACTGTAAGACTGGTAACCGTCTTTGCTAACTTGCAAAGGCAAGGGGATGCTGCTGTGTAGCACTGCAGTACCGTGTCTATCAGCAGCATCCAGTAGACATACGGTGACAGTGAAAAAAGGCTGAATGGGCTCCATGGTTGCCGTGCTATGGTGTCTGCGCAGGCAATCCAGGGAAAAGGGTGTGAAATGATTGTCTGCCGTTGCTTTCACGGAGGGAGGATTGACTGACGACATTTATCCATAACCACCTGTGACAAATTTTTGGCCCCATCAGGCATTGGGATCTCAACCCAGAATTCCAATGGGTGGGGGAGACTGCAGAACTATGGGATAGCTACCCACAGTGCAACGCTCCGGAAGTCGACGCTAGCCTCGGTACATGGATGCACACTGCCAAATTAATGTGCTTAGTGTGGCCGCGTGCACTCGACTTTATACAATGTTTCCAAAAATCGATTTCTGTAAAATCGGAATAATCCCGTAGTTGGACATACCCTTAGAAATACTGCCAACTCTTGAACTGTTTTTCCCTAGGCTTGCTTCCCATGGTATCTTACCTACCAACTCCCTGAGTTTGCTAAAGTCTGCCTTCTTGAAATCCTTTATCTTTATTGTGCTGTTTTTCCCTCCTCCCATTCCTTAGAATCATGAACATAACCATTTCATGATCACTTTCACCTAAGCTGCCTTCCACTTTCAAATTCTCAACCAGTTCCTCCCTATTTATCAAAATCAAATCTAGAACAACCTCTCCCCTTGTAGCTTTCTCCACATTCTTAAATAAAAAATTGTATCCAATACATTCCAATAACTTGTTGGACAATCTATGCCCTGCTGTGTTATTTTCCCAATATATGTCTGGATAGCTGAGGTCCTCCATCACCACCAAGTTCTGTGCTTTGAATGATTTTGTTAGTTGTTTTAAAAAAAAGCCTTACCCACTTCTTCTTCCTGGTTAGGTGGTCTGTAGTAGACCCCTAACCTTTGTATTCAAATACATACATTTATAAAAAGTGTAATGTATGCATTTAGGACACATTATTTTCTGCTTCACAGTTTCACGTTTTAAAATATTCCAAATTTTGTTATCTAAAAGCCCCCTCTATTTTAAACTTAGCAAAGCACATTTGCAGAAGTGCATGGGAGGTCATGGCCACCACACAATGGCAACTCTATGTGGACAGTATCAGAGGGGTAGCTGTGTTAGTCTGTAGCCACAAAAACAATGAGGAGTCTCCGGTGGCACCTTAAAGACTAACAGATTTATTTGGGCATAAGCTTTCACGGATAAACCCCCCCACTTCTTCAGATGCATGGACTGAAAATTATAGATTCAAGCATATCTGTAATTTTCACTCTATGTATCTGAAGAAGTGGTTTTTTTTAACCCATGAAAGCTTATGCCCAAATAAATCTGTTACTTTTTAAGGTGCCACCGGAGACTCCTCGTTGCCTGTGTGGATAGCCCTTCTCTCCAGAAGTTTTTTGGGGCAAACTCATGGCACTTTCAAGCATAGCAATACTGATGTTCTGACTGAAGAACTGACTGGAAACTTCACAGATTTTCCCAGCACCTATGCCTGAATAACCCACATAAGGGATCACTCAGTCCTCTTTTTTTTAATTAAGCCAACCTTTCTCTTGGAGTGAAATTTTGTGTAATACAGTTGAAGAAATAAGAAACTTTTCCAGAGTTTTCGGTGAAACAGATTTTCTTAGTGTCAGTTTTATTATTTTAAGCAACTACCTGCTCTTCACGAGATATCCCTTTCTTGGGCTGCTGCTTCCGCAGATCTTCATACTTTTTCTTCTCCTGTAAATATTCCGTAACTATGCTGTTTGGATCAGCTTCTTCCTCTGAAATAGAAAACAATTTTTTTTGCTAAACAAGTGCAGTGAAAATATACTTTGTGATTTAATATCAGTCTCCAGGCTTGTCATGTCTTCTGAATTACCAGACAAAACACCTTATGAAAAGCTTTTGGATATATAACTTTCATTTAAGTCTCTTGCTGTAAGTCACTCTCTCCACCCTCAAATCATTTTTGTGGTTCCAGCTTACCAAAAGATCCAGGTCAATCTATATGACTCCCCTGTCCTCATTATTTACCATTCCACCACCATGTGCATTATCCCAAATTTCATCAGCAATGATTTTATATTTACTTTGAGATCACCGATGAAAATGTTGAATAGCATCAGGCCTGTCCTGACCCCTGTAGGACCCACTAGAAACCCCATTCAATGATGATTCTCCAGTGACAATTACTTTTTAAGGCTGGTCAGTTAGCCAGTTCTTAATCCATTTAACGTGTGTAATACTGAGATTGTATAGTTCCAATTTTCTGATCAGAATATCACGCAATAGTCAAATTTTTACAAAATTCTAAGTATATTACATCCATGCAGATACCTTTGTCAACAAAACTTGTAATCTCATCAAGCAATGAAATGAAGTTTGTTTAGCAAGAGCTGTTTTCCATTAAACCACATAACTGGCATTAATTATATTCTTATCCCTTAACTCTTTATTAACTGAATCCCATAACAGCTTGTCCATTATTTTGCCTAGGGCTGATGTCAAACTAACTGTTCTACTGTCCCTCAGGCCATCCTGCTTGCCCTTTATGAATACTGGCACATTAGCTCTCTTTCAGACTCAGCTTACATTATAAAACAAGTGTATGAGACAAATTAATAGAGAGAGGGGGTGGGAAAGAAGATAAGAGTAAAAGAAATAAGATAGATAACTGACCGGCTAAGCCAAAAGTTCCTGATTGTTTCAGGTATTGTGGAATGTTTGTTTTTTTACATAGATAATTCAGTACAGGTTTGCAAAATAATATCCAATATGCAGCAGATGAAGTTTAGAAGCAGAAAAAGACTTGTTAAACTAGATAATCTATCTCCCTGCCGATGACAATGCAAAGTGAAGTTTGCGTTCACAGTTAAGATCAAAGCATCCAGCCCAGCATGCCTGATTTGATCCCACAAATTTTTGAGGTCAATAACACTGGCTACTAATGTTTTTCACAAGTACAGTCCCAACAAAATGGAAAACACACTGGATAAGCACAACCAAATTCATGCAGAAGCACAACCAAATTCACAGTACAACAAACTTTTTCTGGGTGTCAAATTTAAATCCTTTGAGAAGGTTATTCAAGCGGCCATATCACCTGTATAGTTTTGCTGCTCACTGGTTCTTGGTCTTTTGAGAGATTTAGTCACCTGGTTTAATAGGTTGTTTACACATCTCCCTCTGCCCCTCAATACATTTTCATTTCCAGACAAAATGAACAAGCAAACAGCTTGAGAACAGCTGGGAGGCCTGACTGCCTTTCATTATTGTGCATCTGTGATATCAGGATTAAATCCTGCCTTAGGGTCCATCTGGAATGCATAGAAATGTAGTACTGTTGAAATACTTCTACATGGTGCAAAGAAAAATTAACAAGAAAGGCATCACAGTTTGGCAAACAAAATGCATAACATACATTTTTGCCCTATACAGTGGACTTTTTAAGACAATTTTGTAAAGGGCAATCTTTTTATTGGGACTGCCACGGTGAAGACGGGGAAGTTACTTCCTCTATCAAAGATGTCTGTGAAAGTCTTTTGTGATGTTAATTGGAACTTCTATGGCAGTAATAAGGTCTTGTCATTTAGAATCTGTTCAAATACAACTGTCTTTTTGCTAGATTGTATGGTATGATTTTCAGTCATGTTTGAGGATTTGTGAATGCTTTGTTACCAAAAAGTTTATACACACACCATCAACAACTATTTAAAACAATCCTCAGTTCTTGACTGCAAAGAAAGTTGCTAGCTTGTTAGAATAACTTTCAAAGGATTCCTAACTATCTAGATAAGGAATACTACAACAAACATTACAATTCAGGTTCTGCTTCTCTGGCTATGAAATGGGATGGGCTGGATGTGGAATGTCTTGTAGGTAAAAAGGAATATCTATTCCCTGCCTGGTGTAAAAACCCATTTGGACTTTCTGCATTGCAGCATGTGTGGGGAAGGAACATAAGAAAGACATAAAGAAAGAAAAGGTCAGTCAGTCAGTCCCAAAGATGGTCACAGCCACAGATCTCTGGTCACGCCAGTGCCCAGCCCCAGCATCCCTGCCATCAATCTCCATCATGCTCCAGATCTCTCTCTCATCATCATCCTCCCCATCTAGGACCCTGAGGCCAGGGACACATCCCATCTCCATGAAGGCCTCCATCCTAGCCATTTTATCCCATCTCTTTCCATCCCTTTTATTCCTCCCCTTTATTTACTCCCCCCACCCTTCTTTTTCAACACCCTTTAAGGTAACCTAGTTTGTGATTGACTAAGTCCCCTGTGAATTCCTTTTTATTTTTTTATTTATTTTATGACTTTATATTTTTTTCTTGTTTTATTTCTTTTAATTCTTTTTATTCATACTTACTATTAATTTTTCCACTCATTCCTCACTCCTCTATTATTTATACTTTTTCTATCCTTTCCTTCCTTCCTCCTCCTCTCTTTCTTTCATCCTTTTTCTCCTCTCCTCATTCTCTACCCTCTCCTCTCTTTCTCCTTCTCCTCTTTTCTCTTTTTCTCTCTTTTCTGATTCTTTTTTCTCTTTATCTTTCTTTTGCTCTTTATGAGACCTTTTATAGAGACTCTTTTATCGTATATTCTTTTTAATTATATATATAATATTTTATATATATCTTCTTAATCATTTTTATTATATATTCTTAATATATTTTTTTTTTTTATTTTTTCTCTTATCTCTTTAACAACTCTCTTCACTTTTCAGAGAACTCTTTTTTTCACTCCAGATCTCTTTCCTAACTCCTTTTTCATTTATTTTGTCATTCATGTTTTATGTATTATTTTTTGTTTTTTTTATTTTTTTTTATTTTTATTTTTATTTTTTTTTGTTTTTTTTTTAATTTTTTTTTTGATTTTTTTTTTTATTTTTTCTTTTTTTCTTCCTTTTTTCTCTTCTTTATCTTTTTTAGTTTAGTGTCATCTTCAGTCTTTTAACTTCATCATTGTTCTATAAACCTTTTATTCTACTTTTTCTCTTGATTATATTCTGAAATTTTTGAATTTTATTTTCCACACACTGACCCCAGATCCTTTCCTAATTTATTCCCCAATTATTCCCTACCATTAACCCCCATTTCCTCCCCTTCCCTCCCTTCCTTAACCTTAACTCAAACCATCTCCTGACCTTCCTCCTTCCCCTTTATCTTTCTCTTTACGCCTTTACACTTCACCTTTGGGACTCCCTCAGTTCACTGTGTCTATCTATCTATGTCTCTTGTTGAAGACCTTGTTAGATCTTTGTGATTTGATTTAAGAAGACTCTAATAGATTATTAAGATTTTATTTTATGTTTTCCATGTTTATGTTTTATGTTAATGTTTATTTTTTTTTTTTATTTTTTTATTTACTTATTATTTTTTTTTTTTTTTTCTTTTATCCAACTAATTCTTTACCGAGCCCCTTTTAAATATTAATAATATTTACGCCCTTATTGTTAGATCATTTTTTAACTATTCATTGGGATTTAAATTTATTTACAAAATTCCATTGCTTCATTTTTTATTTGTGTTACAAACCTTTTCTTATTTTTCTTTTCTTTCATTCTACATTTGAGTTCTGGTCCTGTTGACTTGTTAATGCCATCTGGTCCTTAAAATAATTAAAATCAATCTGTGACACTAATTCCAAAAAAGTCAGTGACACAATTTCATCAATCAAATCTCCTCTCAATTCAATCAAACTCCCAAGCCAAATCAGGTTTGAATTGAAAAGCAAATCCTCCATTTAGTTTCTTTAAGCGCCCTTTTTTTATTTTCAGCGCTCCTTTTTTTTTTTTTTTTTTTTTGGCTTTTTTTTTTTGTCCTTTTTTGTTTCTGCTTTTTTTGTTTTTTTTTTTTTTTTTTTTTAAGTTTTTATTTTTGCTTTTTTTTTCTTTTTCTTTCTTGCTTCTTTTTCTTTACACTCTTTTCTTTTTTTTTGTTTTTCTTTCTTTCTTTTGGCTTTTTTTTTATTCTTTTTTCTTTTCACTTTTTTTCTTTTCACTTTTTTTTTTTTTCTTGTTTCTTTTTTTTTTTTTTTTTTTTTTTTTTTTTTTTTTTTTTTTGTTTTCTTTTTTTTTTTTTTTTAATTTTTATAATAATTATTTTTTGTTTTTTGGTTTAAAATTTTTTTTTTTTTTTGCACACTTTTTTTTTTTTCACTTTAGTCACCTTTTTTTTTTTTTTTTAACTTTTCCTTTTTTTTTTTTGTTTTTTTCCCCTTTTGTTTTGTGGGGCAGCAGTGGGCATTTTCTTCCATGTTCTTGTGTTTGATGTATTTGTATTATTATTATATATCCTAGCGGTCCTCGTCCCGGTCCTGCCTCTCTACCTCCCCCTCCCTCACTCTCACTCGCCTCTAGAGTCGCTCTCTCCCTTGCCTCCTCCTCTCAGCTGCTGCTCCAGCTGCTCCATTTTAAAGTATTTAAAATTTTTATTTCTTCATTTTTTTCTCTTAGTCCTGATGTGAAAAAAAAATAAATAATAATAATCAAATAATTTCCCCATTATTTATTTTATTTTTCTTTTTTTAATTTCTCATTTCATCATCATCATTTCTACTCTCCTGTATGGGGTGGGTCGATAATAGATCTACTGTTATATTTTTACTTTTTTTACTAATTTTTATCCATAGAGACTCTATGGAACCTGTGGAACCTTTTTTTTTTTTTTTTTTTTTTCATTTTTTCTTTTACTTCTTATTTATATCCCTCTCCTCCCCCCTGCACCCTTCCCTGTGTCCTTGATATATTTTTGTACCCATTGATTTGTGATTGTTTGATTGTTTGGTGTCAGTCCACCAGGTTTCTATATATATCTATTATTATCCTATATTATCATCACACACATCTCCCCATCACTTTATTTTTATTATTTACATTTTTGTGTTGTGTAACTTAACTTTAAAAACTTGTCCTTTTTTTTTTTTTTGCCTTTTTTTATTTTTTTTTTTTTTTTATTATTATTTGATATCTTTACATTATTTATACATTTCCTCTTCTTCCTCTCCTCCTATCCTCTACCTATTCTCTATCATCAGACTCTCCTCCCCTAAGAGAAGTCTGTGTCCGATCCTCCACGCTCCTGCAGCACAGTCCTCTTTCCCTATCTTAAAAAAAAAAAAAAAACCTTTTTTTTTTTTTGTTTAGTGCCAGCAGTCTGTTCCCACTTTTGGTGGTGGATGGAGCTCATCTCCTCCTCTCTCCTCTCCCCCCCCCAGTTCCAGTCCCAGAAATGAATGTGAACCCCTCCTCCTCACCATCTCATCTCATCATCGCATTGAGACTCTGCTCCTCCTGCCCCCCTGGCCCTGCTGGGAACTGGGGCATTGATGAAAAAAAAACCACCCACCAGAGGTCCTGATTCAGTCTTCCCCTAGCAGCCCTAATTTGGCTTCCAGGACATCTCTCCTACCCCTTCCCTTGTCATGGTACCTACATATGTACCGACCACCCCTCCTCCTCCACACACACATAAGTCTATCTAGATGCAGAGAGAGAGATCAACCCTTCGCACCAGGCAGGCTAGGCTATGGGTGCTCTGGGGGAGAGACAGGGTTTGGGGTTCCATTGCTACTTGGTCCTCTTGTCTTCTGTTCTGCGGGGGATGGGGCTGCAGAGCCTACTTCAGCCAATAAACTAGACCAGGTTTTGTAGCCACTTTTTTTATTACTGACCTCGGCACAAAAAGTGGGAATGTGCTAATAAAGTTTGCGGATGACACAAAGCTGGGAGGTATTGCCAATACAGAGAAGGACCGGGATATCATACAGGAAGATCTGGATGACCTTGTAAACTGGAGTAATAGTAATAGGATGACATTTAATAGTGAAAAGTGCAAGGTCATGCATTTAGGGATTAATAACAAGAACTATTGTAATAAGCTGGAGAGGCATCAGTTGGAAGTAACAGAGAAGAAGGACCTCGGAGTATTGGTTGATCATAGGATGACTATGAGCCGCCAATGTGATATGGCCGTGAAAAAAGCTAATGCGGTCTTGGGATGCATCAGGTGAGGTATTTCCATTAGAGATAAGGAGGTGTTAGTATCGTTATACAAGGCACTGGTGAGACCTCATTTGGAATACTGTGTGCAGTTCTGGTCTCCCGTGTTTCAGAAGGATGAATTCAAACTGGAACAGGTTCAGAGAAGGGCTACTAGGATGATCCGAGGAATGGAAAACCTGTCATATGCCAGGAGACTCAAAGAGCTTGGCTTGTTTAGCCTAACCAAAAGAAGGCTGAGGGGAAGATATGATTGCTCTCTATAAATATATCAGAGGAATAAATACCAGGGAGGGAGAGGAATTATTTAAGCTCAGTACCAATGTGGACACAAGAACAAATGGATATAAACTGGCTATCAGACAGCCTTCCAAGGGGAGTAGTGGGGGCACAAGACATATCTGGCTTCAAGACTAAGCTTGATAAGTTTATGGAGGGGATGTATAATTGGATAGCCTAATTTTGGCAATTAATTCATCTGACTATTAGCTGTAAATACGCCCAATGGCTTGTGATGGGATGTTAGATGGGGTGGGATCTGAGTTACTAGAGAATTCTTTCCTGGGTGTCTGGCTGGTGAGTCTTGCCCACATGCTGAGGGTTTAGCTGATTGCCATATTTGGGGTCACGAAGGAATTTTCCTCCAGGGCAGATTGGCAGAAGCCCTGGGGGTTTTTCGCCATCCTCTGCAGCGTGGGGCACGGGTCACTTGCTGGAGGATTCTCTGCACCGTGAAGTCTTTAAACCATGATTTGAGGACTTCAATGGCTCAGACACAGGTCTGATACAGGAGTGGGTGGGTGAGATTCTGTGGCCTGCATTGTGCAGGAGGTCAGACTAGATGATTATAATGGTCCCTTCTGACCTTAAAGTCTATGATTCCTTCACCACAGCAGCCTTGTGCATCTGCTTAGCATCTAACCTGGCTAGTCAGCTGGCTGCTGGGCAGAGATTTTAGCTTTCAGGGCAATCAGAAAAGTTCTGTTACAGTATTTAGAACCCACCAGAAAGAGTGAACAAATCACACAAAATCTGTTACTGCAATTCAACTAAACAAAAAACAAAACAAAAAAAGAAAAGAAAAGAGAAATACAGGTATCCAGATGACATGCCTTATAACTAAAATGATCAAGGCAGGAGCAAAGAGGGTAACAAATTGAACTGGTATAGTACCTGTGCATAACTCTTTACTAAGAAGCAGATCAACTGTGATATTTTTGCTCTCATTATTGATACTCTATAATTCAGCTAATTTATATATTGTATTAGACACACACACACGCTAATTTAAAATCCTGTTGTAGTATGAATAAAAATTCTAATTCTAGGTCACTGTTAGAGGTTTCTAACATTTTTTAGCTACAAACAGGTAAGTTTCTTTCCTTGCCAGGCCTGTACATCTTTACTCATGATACAAAGACACCCTGGTTTTAGGTGAAGGCATATGAAAGAGTCCTTACTTTTTTTTAACTCTCTAAAACAGTTCTAAAGGAGATTTTCTGCACAATATATGTAATAATATCAGAATACATGATGGTATGTTATGGAATACATGTTTTATTGACACTCATTTGGAATGACTATATAACTCATCACATTCATGGATACTTTGGTTCCTGCGCTGCAAGCTTATACGGACAAAATCAGAAAGGCTAAACCACAAAAGGAGTTACACCTAGCAAGGGACATAAAAGGCTATAAGAACAAGTTCTTTAAAAACGTTAGAAGCAAAAGACATGAAGGAAAGTGTAGGTCCTCTACTTAGTGGGAAAGGGAGAGCTAATAACTGATGAAATCAAGAAATCTGCATTGTTTATTGCCTGTTTTGCTTCAGTCTTCACTAAAAAGGTTAATGGAGAGTAGATAATCAACACAATAAATATTAACAAGGCGGAAGGAACACAAGCCAAAATAGAGAAAGAACAGCTTAAAGAATATTTTGATAAATTAGCTATATTCAAGTTGGCAGGGCATGATGAAATTCATTCTAGGGTACTTAAGGAACTAGCTAAAGCAATCTTGGAATCATTAGCAATGATTTTTGAGAACTCCTGGATGATGCATCCAAGAGAACTGGAGAAGGGCAAACATAATACCTGTCTTTAAAAAGGGAACAAAGAGGACCCATGGAATTACAGACCAGTCAACCTAACTGCAATACTTGGTAAGAGACTGAAATAAATTATTAAACCATGATTTTGTAAGCACTTAGAGGATAATAGGGTTATAAGGAATAGCCAGCATGGATTTGTCATGAACAAATCATGCCAAACCAACCTAATTTCCTTCTTTAACAGGTTTGCTGGCCTGGTCATGGGGGAAGGAGTAGACATGATATATCTTGATTTTAGTAAAGCTTTCAACACAGCCCTACATGACATTCTTTTAAATAAACTAGGGAAATATAGTCTAGATGAAATTACTAGAAGGTGGGTGCACAATTGGTTGAAAGCCATAGACATTACCATAGAACATCTATAGACATAAATTCTGTGCTTGAAGAACAAGTGTATAGCAGTAGGAATATTCTACCAACCATCTGACCAGGATGGTGATGCCGACTGTGAAATTCTCAGGTAGATTAGACAGGCTACAAAAATCCCAATAATAAGGGGGATTTCAACTATCCCCATATTGACAGGGTACATGTCACCTCAGGATGAGATGCAGAGATAAAATTTCTAGATACCATTAATGACTGCTTCTTGGAGCACCTAGTCCTGAAACTCACAAAGGGAGAGGCAATTCCTGATTTAGCCCTAAGCAGTGCACAGGATCTGGTCCAAGAACTGAATATAGCTGAACTGCCTGTAATAGCAACCAACATCCCTGTGGGGGGAAATTACCAAAGAAACCTATCACAATAGCACTGAACTTCAAAAAGGAGAACTACGCTAAAATGAGGATAGTTAAATGGAAATTAAAGGGAACAGTCACAAAAGTGAAATGCCTGCAAGCTGCAAGGAAACTTTTAAAAAACCACCGTAATACAAGTTCAAACTACATGTATACCCCAAATTAAAACAGTAAGAGAACAAACAAAAACTAAAAAGCCACCATGGCTAAACAACAGAGTAAAAGAGGCAAATAGAGACAAAAATATATCTTTTAAAAATTGGAAATCAAATCCTACTGAGGAAAATAGAAAGGAACAAACACTGGCAAGTCAAGTATAAAAGTTTAAATAAGCAGGCCAAAGAAGAATTTGAAAAGCAACTACCAAAAGACAAACAACTAACAGAAAAATTGAAGTATATCAGAAGCAGGAAGCCTGCCAAACACCCAGAGAGGACACTGGAAGATTGAGGTGCTAATGGAGCACTCAAGGAAGACAAGAAAACACAGTAGGAATAAGTGGTCAATGGAGAAGAGTAAATAGTGGGATTCCTCAAAGATCTGTGCTGGGACCAGTGCTGTTCAACAGGGAGGTGGCAAAACTTGCAGATGATACATTACTCAAGATAGTTAAGTTGAAAGCTGACTTTGAAGAGTTATAAAGGGATGTTACAAAACTAGGTCACTGGGCAACAAAATGGCAGATGAAATTCAAAGTCGATAAATGCAAAGTAATGCACACTGGAAAACATAATCCCAATTATATATAAAAATGATGGGATCTAAATTAGCTGTTACCACTCAAGAAGGAGATCTTGGCATTATTGTGGATAGTTCTGGAAAACAGTTGCTTAATGGGCAACAGCTGTCAAAAAAGCTAACAATGTTAGGAGCCATTAGCAAAGGGATAGATAATAAGACAGAAAATAATGCCACTATATGAATCCATGGTATGCCTACACCTCAAATACTGGGTGCAGTTCTAGTTGCCTCATATCAAAAAAGATATATTAGAATTCTAAAAGGTGCAAGGAAGGGCAACAAAAAATATTAGGCGTATGGAACAGTTTCCATTTGAGGAGAGATTAAAAACACTGGGACTGTTCATCTCAGAAAAGAGACAACTGAAGGGGGGATATGATAGAGGTCTATAAAACCATGAATGGTGTGGAGAAAGTTAATAAGGAAGTGTTATTTACTCCTTCAAATAACACAAGTACCAGTGGTCACCTAATAAAATTAATAGGCAGCAGGTTTAAAACAAACAAAAGGAAGTACTTCACACAACACACAGTCACCATTGCCATAGGATGTTGTGAAGGGCAAAAGTATAACTGGGTTCAAAAAATAATTACATAAGTTCATAGAGGATAGGTCCAACAATAGCTATTAGTCAAGATGGTCAGGGCAAAACCTCATGCTCTGGGTATCCCTAAACCTTTGACTGCTAGAAGCTGGGACTAGATGACAGGGGATGGCTCACTTGATAAATTGACCTGTTCTGTTCATTCCCTCTGAAGCATCTGGCACTGGCCACTGTCAGAAGACAGGATACTGGGCTCGACGGAACATTGGTCAGCATGCCCATTCTTATGCTTTTATTCAGAGTGGCTCTCAGTGGTTCACTGTCAAACCGTGAGGATCTATCTAGTGGGGTCAATCTTGAGTCCAGTACTATTCAATATTTTCATAATGACTTGGATAATGGGATGGAGAGTATGCTTATAAAAATCTGCACAAGGAACTACGCTGAGAGGGGTTGCAAGCACTTTGGGGGACAGAATTAGAATTCAAAACCACCTTAATAAATTGTGAAATTGATCTGAAATCAGCAAGATAAAATTCAGTAAAGATAAGTGCAGAGTATTTTACTTAGGAAGGAAAAATCAAATGCACAACTACAAAATGGGGAAAAACTGGCTAGGTGGTAGTTCTGCTGAAAAAGATCTGGGTGTTACAATGCATCACAAATTGAATATGAGTCAACAATGTGATAGAGTTGTGAAGGCTAATATCTTTTTGGGGAGTATTAACAGAAGTACTGTATGTAAGACATAGGAGGTAACTCTCCTGCTCTTTTCAGCACAGGTGAAGCCTCAGCAATAGTAATGTGTCCAATTCTGGGCAGCACATTTTAGGAAAGAAGTGGACAAATTGGGGAGAGTAACAAATATGATAAAGGGTTTAGAAAACCAGACTTATGAGGAAAGGTTAAAAACAGTCATATTTAACCTGAGAAAAAAAGACTGAGGGAGGGATATGCTTACAGTCTTCAAATATGTAAAAGAGTGTTATAAAGAGGATTGTAATCAATTGCTCCCCATGCCACTGAAAGAAGGACAAGCAATGGGCTTAATCTGTAACAAGGGAGATTTAAGTTAGATGTTAGGAAAAACTTCATAAGGATAGTTAAGGTCTGGAACAGGCTTCCATGCGAGGTTGTGGAATCCCCATTATGGGAGGTTTTTAAGAATAGATTGGACAAACAGCTTTCAGGGATGGTCTAGGTTTACTTGATCCTGCCTCAGAGCAAAAGGCTGGACTTGAGGACTTCTTCATGTACCTTCCATCCCAACATTTCTAAGATTCTATGTTTACCTTGCAAAATGATGACTAATTTTAGTTTTAAAATTTCCCAAATTCATAATGGGAGTTTGTTTTCATTAAAATATGTCAACTTTTTGTATCAATGTGATAATTTAGTTAAAATGTCATAAGAATTAATAAACTAAAAGTTATTTGATCAAAGACTTACAAAACAGCACAAAATACGCAAAAAAAGACCTATTAGATAGGGGATAGCTATTTAATAGGCCAAGTTAAACAAAACAAAATTAGGGCTATTTTGTTCCTTATCCCACAAATTCAGGCTCTTATATATGAATTTAAGACAAGTAAAGGCAATCCTATTTATGTCATATAACCTGTCTACAGTTCAATTTCCCCATCTGTAAAGCTGAGACAAATTATATTTATAAACCTTTATAAAAAGCATTGAGAAACTAGGGGTGAAAAACATTATATAAATGCGTATATTATTATTATATTGTTTTATTTGACCATTTCAAGAGCTAATCTCTTACTATTATAGCTGTTTTTTTAGTTACAGTGAAATGTCACATATGGCTGATTTGTTAGCTTTTAAAATTTGCTTCTTGGTACCAGGGAAAATGTTTTTCATTATTTTTATTTATACAGGCAAGTGGTTTTCCAGAGGTATATGAGAACATGGTCCCTACCATGAAGAGCTTACAATTTAAACAGTTCCAATGAAGGAACATAGAGGATATAATGAAATCAGAGTGATTTACTAATGAAGTTTAGCATGCATCATATTAACATTTCTCTATTTATTTTAAATATAGAACTAATTTATCATTTTTTTTCTTTTCAGGGAGGAGTCACATTCTTGAAATAAATGTGTAGGTTAGTAGGTAGGCGGGAGGCAAAGATAATGACAAAATTTCAAGCCTGAGAAATTGGTAGGAAAGTAGAATTACCAGTAGTAATAGGGAAGTAAAAAACTCGAAGGATTTGGATGAAAAGGCAATTGTATTATATATTCAATTAGACATATGTCATGTGAATTAATACATTAGGGCTGATTAAGGATATCATATAGAACATTGTTACAGGAAGTTAAATGACAAATGTCTCATTTTTATTTTCAAGGATTCCAGCTGTCAGAGATATTCCACATCTTTGTCTCAACCCTTTTTACTTTTTCATTTAGTTCTTAAGACTAACATACAGGATGTTGAATGATGTTGCCTGAAGCACCACCGCTCCATCTGTTGTAACTACTGTTCTGTAGTTTGATGGTCTTATTGACAACTTTCCTGTTATGTCCTGTCTCCCAGGCTGAGGAAGCTACAAATCACATTCTCAGTGTTGTGGCAACAAGCAAAAAACCCCTCAAAATTCTTTACCATAAACAGATTTCTTCTTGCCAAAAAGGAAAAACACCGAAGTAAAGTAATATTATCTAGAATAGCCTAAGGCTACTCTTTATATATCCAATTGAAGAGTTTGTTGTAGAATGTCAGTGTGACAAATATGCACATTAATTATTCCAATTGTTTGGTTACAGCATGTCTATGATATTGATGAAAGCAACAAAGAATCCTGTGGCACCTTATAGACTAACAGACGTTTTGCAGCATGAGCTTTCGTGGGTGAATACCCACTTCTTCGGATGCAATCCGAAGAAGTGGGTATTCACCCACGAAAGCTCATGCTGCAAAACGTCTGTTAGTCTATAAGGTGCCACAGGATTCTTTATTGCTTTTACAGATCCAGACTAACACGGCCACCCCTCTGATACTATGATATTGATTAATAACAATTGATAATTTAATAGTATACAAATCAAAATTAAGAATATTGATCAGTATCTTCTTTTTTGATTTGTACAACTAAACTATTTTTTTCCTTGGAAGATACTCAATAACATGTGAAATGTCTTAAAATGCTTACAAAATATTTTGCAGACATGAATAAGGCATTTTTTTTTCAAGCCTGTCAGTTCCAATAAAGGACACAAACATAAATGTAACCCCCCCTAAACTCTCCAGACTCCTGTAGCAGAAGATCAAACAGAATATAATTATAGGGCAAAGTTGGTGCACTAGGTTTCAGATAGGACAAACACCACTGAACTGTAAATCTAAACCAAACCCTGATTGTCAAGCCTTTTGGATGAATGGCAGAAGACTTAAAAGTCTGACAGCTGTCTAGAGAAAATTTTTTACTTTGGAGTCAGAAATTGTTCTATTTACTCCTCCTATAATTTTCACACAGCTCCCCCCCCTTTTTATTTCCTCATTGCTCCAGCTAATATGTTGAAGACCAACAGCTAATATCTGAACAGTCCATGCCACATGAGAGTTACAAAGAAAGATCTGGAACTGGAAATCTATCATATAGAAAGATCAGAAAAAATTAAGGTATAATAATACACAGAAACTAAAGGGAGGGAAATTGCAGCTGAATGGTATAAAACAAAATCTACCAGAAACTTCATGCACTATGAGATGGAATGAGCTGAAGAGTGTAATGAAGTACAGTATTACACCACTACATTATAATACTATGATCCTACCTCTTCTGTTTGCTTAGGTCTTGTCTTCTATGGAAAAAAAAGAGTAGTTCTTAAACTAGCTAACCTGAGAAAGAATCCTAGTGAAGACAAGACAGATGCAGTTTTCACATGAGTTAGCAGGTCAACTTAAAGACTATAGGAGAGTCTAAGCCCTGGTCTACTCTACAGGGTTAGGTCAAATTTAGCTGCGTTAGGTCGATTTTATAATGAATGCGTCTACACAAGCAACCCTGTTCTGTTGACCTAAAGGACTCTTAAAATCGACTTCTGTACTCCTCACCGGCGAGGGTGGTAGTGCTAAAATCAACCTTGCTGGGTCAAATTTGGGGTAGTATAGACGCAAATCGACGTTATTGGCCTCTGGGAGCTATGGAAAGCACTTTCAACTCCAATGCACTCGCCAGGTACACAGGAAAAGCCCAAGGAACTCTTGAATTTCATTTCCTGTTTGGTCAGCATGGACAGCTCAGCAGCACAGGTCACTATGCAGTCCCCCCCAGAATTGCAAATGAGCTCCAGCAGGGAGCAAACGGGAGACACTGGATCTGATTGCTGTATGGGGAGAAGAATCTGTGCAGGCAGAACTCCAATCAAAAAGAAGAAACGCTAATATATATGCCAAAATTGCACAGGGCATGATGGACAGAGGCTACAACAGAGACACACAGCAGTGCTGTGTGAAAGTCAAGGAGCTCAGGCAAGCCTACCAAAAGACAAAGGAGGCAAATGGTCGCTCTGCGTCAGAGCCCCATATATGCCACTTCTATGATCAGCTGCATGGCATTCTGGTGGGGACCCTACCATTACCCCACCACTGTCTGTGGACACCTACAAGGGGGGAGTCTCACGCAACATGGAGGAGGATTTTGCGGATGAGAAAGAGGAGGAGGAGAAGGAGAATGTGCAGCAGGCAAGTGGTGAATCCGTTCTCCCCAGCAGCCAGGACCTTTTCAATACCCTGGAGCCAATACCCTCCCAAGGTGGGATCCCCGACCCTATAAGCGGAGAAGGCACCTCTGGTGAGTGCACATTTGTAACTATAGTACAGGGTTTAAAAGCAACGGTGTTTAAATGTTTTATTTGCCCTGAAGACTTGAGATGCATTTGCGGCCAGTACAGGTACTGGAAAAGTCTGTTAACATGTCTGGAGATGGAGCCAGAATCCTCCAGGGACATCTCCATGAAGCTCTCCTGGAGGTACTCCGAAAGCCTTTTCAGAAGGTTTCTGGGGAGGGCTGCCTTATTTTGTCCTCCACGGTAGGACACTTTACCATGCCAAGCCAGTAGCAAGTAGTCTGGAAGCACTGCAGCACAAAGCATGGCAGCAAATGGTCCTGGGTTTTGGTCACATTCAAGCAACATTCAGTCTATATCTTTCTGTGTCAGCCTCAGGAGAGTGATATCATCCATGGTCACCTGGTTGAAATAGGGGAATTTTTGTAAGGGAACAATAAATGGACCCCATTCATGCTGGGCTATTTGCGCTTGGCTAAAAGGGATCATCCCTGAGAATAGCCACGAGGCGGGGAGAGGGGTGAAGGGATCATCCTAAATAGCTATGTGGAGAGGTGGGGAGAGGAGTGTGCTGCACATCCACCCCAAAACTGCAGCCCCTCCTTTTAAATGGCAAACCCAACTGGCATTGCTTGCTATGGGAAAGGAGGGTGCTGCAGTTTGAAAACATTCCCATATGTTATTAAGGTGTTAGAAGCCAAACCCGCATACCCTTTGGCTGACCATGGCGGCATGGAAACTGAATTCTGTTGCCCAGCCATGTGTAAGGTGTCACAATACGAGTAGGTGCTCAATATAAAAGGCAAAATCCAACCTTGTACCTAAAGCATATGTGCTATCTGCTGTGAATTGCTTGATTCACTGTGAAAGAGTCTCCCTTTTGTTTTCAGAAATGTATCATCTTAAATTTTACTCTCCCTTTTTATCCCCTCGCAGGTGCAAATGTTTCTAAAGGTAATAATTGGAGATATACCAATCTCCTAGAACTAGAAGGGACCTTGAAAGGTCATCAAGTCCAGCCCCCTGCCTTCACTAGCAGGACCAATTTTTTTTGCCCCAGATCCCTAAGTAGCCTCCTCAAGGATTGAACTCACAACCCTGGGTTTAGCAGGCCAATGCTCAAACCACTGAGCTATCCCTCCCCCCATCATCTCTGTCCCTGAGGTTATTGCAGATTAGAAGGCCAAAAAACCACACTCGGGATGACAAGTTTTCTGAGCTCATGCAGTCCTCCTGCACTGATAGGGCACAGCTGAATGCATGGAGGCATTCAGTGTCAGAGTCCAGGAAAGCATTAAGTGAGCTTGATGAGAAGAGGCAGGATGCAATGCTGAGGCTAATGGGGGAGCAAATGGACACACTCAGGCATCTGGTGGAGCTGTAGGAAAGTCAACAAGAGCACAGACCACTGCTGCATGCACTGTATAACTGCCTGCCCTCCTCCCCAAGTTCCATATCCTCCTCATCCAGATGCCCAAGAATGTGTGTGGGGGAGGAGAAGGCTCTGGGCACCCAGCCACTCCACTCCAGAGGATGGCCCAAGCAACAGAAGGCTGTCATTCCAACAGTTTTGATTTGTTGTGTGGCTACAATAAGCAATGCAGCCTTGTCCTTTCCTATCCCATCTGGGCTACCTTATCATAGAATTGTAGAATATCAGGTTGGAAGGGACCTCAGAAGGTCATCTAGTCCAACCCCCTGCTCAAAGCAGGACCAAACCCCAGATAGATTTTTTTTTTGCCCAGATCCCTAAATGGCCCCCTCAAGGATTGAACTCACAACCCTGGGTTTAGCAGGCCAATGCTCAAATCACTGAGCTATCCGTCCCGCCCCGCCAGTTATCAGTTATCTCCCCTTTTTTAATTAATAAAGAAAGAATGCATGGTTTCAAAACAATAGTGACTTTATTTCCTTTGCCAGCTATGATCAAAGGGGGGAGGGTGGTTGGCTTACAGGGAATTAAAATCAACAAAGGGGGCGGGTTTGCATCAAGGAGAAACACATATAACTGTCACACCGTAGCCTGGCCAGTCATGAAACTGGTTTTCAAAACCTCTCTGATGCGCAGCATGCCTACCTGTGCTCTTCTAATCACCCTGGGGTCTGGCTGTTCAAAATTGGCAGCCAGGCAATTTGCCTCAACCTCCCACCCCACCATAAATCTCTCCCTCTTACTCTCACAGATATTATGGAGCACACAGCAAGCAGTAATAATAATGGGAATATTTTGTTGCGCTGAGGTCTAACTTAGTCAGCAAACAGCGCCAGCGAGCTTTTAAACATCCGAAGGCACATTCTACCATCATTCTGCACTTGCTCAGCCTAGAGTTGAACTGCTCCTTACTACTGTCCAGACTGCCCGTGTATGGCTTCATGAGCCATGGGAGCAAAGGGTAGGCTGGGTCTCCAAGGATAACTGTTGGCCTTTCAACATCCCTAACAGTAATTTTCTGGTCTGGGAAGTAAGTCCCTTCTTGCAGCTGCTCAAACAGCCCAGAGTTCCTAAAGATGTGAGTGCCATGCACCTTTCCCGCCATCCCACGTTGATGTCAGTGAAACGTCCCTTGTGATCCACCAGTGCTTGCAGCACCATTGAGAAGTACCCCTTGCGATTTATGCACTGGTTGGCAAGGTGGTCTGTGTTCTATCGCCCCACCACCATGCGCCATCCATGGGTGTCTAATTGTAGTGTAGACATAACCGTAGAAACTTCTGAAAATCCCTACCATTGTGATTATTTCAAAACCACAAGTATAATTTATTTCTTGAACATAGCCAAAATATTATTTTTTGTGAAGTAACACATTTTTGTAAGCAATATTTTTTTGTCTATACTAAAGAAACAAAACCCACTGGAGAAATTAACAGACCAAAGAAATGATTTCAGAGCAGATAGCCCTTGGAAGGGAGAATGCATATATGCAACACAGGCTTGGGGGCAACTAGTATATGTATAATTCTCCAAAAACCTTTTAAAATTGTGCAGAAAAAAAGAGGCACCAAAACATCATATTATGGTGTTTGTTTTTTTTTAACTAGGTTCTGCTAACTTGTGACTGACTCATTGTTGATCCAGCAGAGGGATCGGACCATCCCTACATTGAAACACTGTAGTTTGGCTTCTGACTCCTCATACTTTGAGCAAAGGATTCCTTCACATAAAACAGTGCTGGAAAATGGCATTGAAGATGTGCATGGCATTGGAATAGCAATGATATTTTTCCATTCTTATCTTCAAAGAACTCCACAGCATGGGCTCAGGATATCTAAAAGGCTGCCTAAAGGTCCACAATGAAGATTGTGATTGACAGCTCCACTCCACTGGCTCAATGGAACTTTCAACAATAAAGGTAAAACTTGTCTGTACGGGAGTCAGAACTTCGTGGAATGGGATAAGACTGTGGATTGAACTCTCCCAAGAACTAAGGACTATCACAAACCTCACCACTTTCCACTCCAAGTGCAAGGTGCATTTCTTTGAGTAGGCCTCTCTCATATAAACACATAACAGTATATTTATAAAAATCAAAACAATCCTCTCTCCTACCACAACAAGGTGCTCCTTTACACGTGCTTCTCTGGGGAGAGGATGAGAGAACAAACAAGACATAACAGATGTGTAGTCACATTGCTTAATGCCCTACTGGAAGGTGCTCAGGTACTATCGTGATGAGCTCAGTATAAGAGCTTACACAGAATAGAATTTTTAAAATACCGTAAGATGCCAACAAGGCTAATTTAGATAAATAAAATAACTAGGTGGGATTCTTATATTTCATTTATCTAAATTAGCCTTGTTGGCATCCTACAGTATTTTAAAAATTCTATTCTGAGTAAGCTGTTATACTGAGCTCATCACAATAGTCCAGTAGTGCATTAAGCAATGTGACTACACATCTGTTACATTTTGTTTGTTCTCTTAATCTCTTGCCAGGGGCAGAAGGGTGTGCAGAGTGTCTTGTTGTAGTGGGAGGGGGAGTTGTTTTGTGTTTTTTATAAATATAGTGTTGCTGTGTTTACATGAGAGAGATGCCTGGTCAAAGAAATGCGCAACACCATTTTCCAGCACTGTTTTATCTGAAGGAATCCTTAGTTCAGAGGATGAGGAGTCAGAAGCCAAACTACAGTGTTTCAATATAGAGATGATCAGATCCCTCTGCTAGATGAACAATGCATCACAAGTTAGCAGAGCCTAATGAAAAGATCAAGTCCATAATATGATGCTTTGGGTCCTCTTTTTTTCTGCCCAATTTCAAATATCTAATTAAGGAATGATGAGAAAACACCACGTCTCATTTTTAGATTTACACTATTAAAAGTATGTTGTCTCTTACCCTCCAACCTGACGCTAAACGGGGGTGTATGCCCTGGGGTCCTTTATTCCTCTGGAATGGTGACTCCAGAGTTTGAAATAGTTTGTTTTCTTTTAAACAGATTCTGCTCTCCTAAGATATTTCTTCAAGGCATAACAGATGCTGGCCTCATGGTGTAATCTGTCCTAAAACCCAATGTCTGGGACAAAGTTTCCATTTATAGTCTGGAAATGAGATGATGTTTTAGAATTCCCTAAATAATATAGGAAATGATCAAATGGGGTTTATTTCCCTCACATTTACAGCAATAAAAATAAGGAGTAGTTCAGCTGAAGTCAATGCTGTTGCATACATACATACATATATATATACATATACATATACATACATATATACAAAAATCAGTGTGAGGACCTTATCCAAAGCATATTGAACTCAGCAGGGGTCTTTTTATTGACCTCAGTGGGCTTTGGATCAGACCCTTAATTTCCAACTTATCTGATTAATTTAACAGGGAAATAAACTTGGACACCAAAATTCACATTATAGCTTTGCATTCACAATGCTACAATTAAGGTCTTGTTACAATTTCCATTAGAGTCAACTTTACAAGAGGCAAAAGTGAATAAACTATTTATTTTAAAGGTTAAAATGATTAATTCTTTGGTGCTGTAACACCAGGGCCGGCTCCAGACCCCAGCGCGCCAAGTGCGCGCTTGGGGCGGCGTCCCAGCGGGAGCGCGGCAGGCGGCTCCGGCGGACCTCCCGCAGACGTGCCTGCGGAAGGTCCGCTGGGACCGCGGCTCCGGTAGACCTCCCGCAGATGTGCCTGCGGAGGGGCCGCTGGTCCCGCGGCTGCGGTGGAGCATGGCACCTATGTCCCTAAACATCTGTTGAAACCATGTATATGCCCTTCCTCTGGGATGTCAGGCATGCTCAAAGGCTGCCTACCGTTTAGCCCAGTGGTGAGGCTACTCACCTGGGAGGTGGGGAGACTGGATATCCCTTCTCTCTGGCCTAAATTAGAGAAGTCATGTGTGTTTGAGAGAAAGCACAACTGAGAATAACTTTGTGGATTTGAGTCTGAATTTAGAACATAAGAACAGCCATACTGGGTCAGACCAAAGGTCCGAACAGGTAATCA
The DNA here is from genome assembly GCF_016161935.1 of Mauremys reevesii. Lineage (NCBI taxonomy): Eukaryota > Metazoa > Chordata > Testudines > Geoemydidae > Mauremys > Mauremys reevesii. The sequence goes on along the minus strand of NC_052628.1, from coordinate 38,971,736 downwards.
TCAAGTGATCCCATCCTGGCTGACAGTCATTGATGGACCTATCCTTCATGAATTTATCTAGCCTCTGGCAAGGAGTTCCACAGGTTGACTAAGGAGGAAATAACACTTATTTACATCTGCATGCAGTATTCAAGATGTATTTATATAGAGGCAATATGATATTTTATTATATATCCCTTTCTTAATGATTCCCAACATTCTGTTTAAGATCTCTTTCCTGAGTGGTAACAACTAATTTAGACTCCATCATTTTGTATGTATAGTTGGGATTATGTTTTCTAATGTGCATTACTTTGCTTTTATCAACATTGAACTTCATTTGCCATTTTGTTGCCCAGTCACCCAGTTCTGAGAGATCCTTTTGTAGCTCTTTGCAGTCTGCCTAGGACTTAACTATCTTGAATAGTTTTGTATCATCGAAAAAAAAAGCTTGTAGTAAATGAGCTTTTTTTTTCAGCTGAGGGGAGTGTGAAGGGACATGCCCTCAACCTCGTAAGAAGGCTAACAAGCTCCTCTGGGCCTGTTCCAAGCTAACGAGACACACCTGCAAGGCTTGCTCAGCCAGGAGGGAGAGGCGCTTAAAAGGGGGAAAACTTACCACAGGAAGTGTGGTGAACGGGAAGAAGGTTACTCTACCCAGGGACTGTTGGGAATAGAGTGAGCCCAGTCAATGGGGGAACAGCTGTGAGACACACCACTCCCCAAGTCGCCCTGACTGAGGTCACCTAGTCCAAGCCCCTCCTCAAAGCAGGACCAATCCCCAACACACCCCAGCAAGAGGGGTAGAAGGTAAACCCCGTTAAAGGGCAATAGACTGTTAGACTGAGCCCTTAGATTGACTCTGTAGAAGAACTGCCTGAGAGATTGCTCCTTGTTCCATCCAGATCTTCCCCCAGCTTGCAAAGAGGAAGGAGGAACAGCCGCCAAACCCTGGCCTGGGAGTGATAGCCTGCAGAGAGATCTCCCCCAAAGACTGCAAACTGGAGAAGAGGGGGTAAACGAAGGTCAGTGGGGACCTGAGGGGGGGGGCCCAGAGCGCCTGTCCTCCCCCACCCCACGATGCAACCCTCTGTTTTTTTGTGATAAGAGCAGATTATAATATTTGCTGATGTAGCTGTTTATAAAGTACAGAGCATCATGAGAAGCATTCTTTGCTAGATGAAATCCAAAAAATCTGAGTTCTAGTCCTGCTGATTGCAGTAGAACAGCAAATAAGGTTACTGTTCATGTTGAAGCCGGTATGAAGCTTATGATACTGACGAAAGTAACTCTGGCATCAGTGCTGGTAAGAATATAATTTCCAGAATTAAGGTGAGGCAAATATGATTTAGCATAAAGCAGTGGTATGAAAATGAATACTAGCATTGATGAAGTGACAATGATTTTGAACTTTCCACAGGTACTTGTATTCCTGACATCATACACATCATCTTTTACATTGCTTTGTTATCTAATTTACCCGTGTTGACAAAACTTGAAACAATGCCAGTCCCTATGATAAGGCAAGAGATGAAACTTGTGCTGATTCCACAGATTTTGTTTCCTTTTTAGGATGAGGCAATCAGATAATGCATGAAACAGTTGTTAGAATAACAACCAACCTAGTTTTCTCAAAGTAAATCCCAGAGGTTCTGATTACTAGAAACAAAATTAATTGCAAAGTGAGGCTAATCAGCGTGCCAGTCTTCATAAATGTGAAAGAATACATTTAGGGATTAGATGAAAATAGCTGCTGTCCCTGTGGCTACTAATATGGTTTGCACAAATCTTTAGCTAAGATCGCTGATTAATTTTTGCTAGTGCCTAGACTGAATACTTTTGATGTGTCAGAGTATCAGTGACACAGATGAAGCATTTTTTTAAAAAACATTATAACGGACATATTGGAAAGAAGTATCAAGAAGTTTAAAGTACAACTCGAGTAACCATTAAGAGAAAATGCAAACTAGGGAAGTGAGATACGTAGGCAACTTTTTCTTAGAACTGGAAAGGAGTTACGTCATGGAAAAAGGAAAACTTATTTTTTCCACAAACCTCTGATCTTCCTATGCTCAGAGCACAATTATGCACTTAGGGTAAAATACTCACCCCTGCTCTAGTTATTTTATGCAGGGTAAAAGGACCAGAAAGGCATAAAGGACCCTAAAAGAGGTTACTTACCTGTAACTGGAGGTTCTTCAAGATGTGTGGTCCCTATCTGTATTCCACTGAGGATTATACGCATGTGCCATGTGCCTGGAGCCGTAGCTTTTCAAAGTAGTATTGCTCGGTGGTCCGCACATGCACCCTCGTATTTCACCCGAAGCAATTATGGGTGAGGTGGACTGGCTGCATCTCCAGTTCCTTTTCCACTGCAGACCTATGGAGCCACAGCAGAGGGGAAGGATCTTCAGAATAATCCTGTACCCAGACCCCAGAGCTTGTGGGGAGGGGAGGAAGAGGATTGTCCGGCATGAAAAATTGCCGAAGCAATGTCCCAAAAAGTCCTTAATTCTAAAAACTGCTAGGAATTGCCAAAATACAACAAAAAGCAATAAAATCCTAACTGTGAATGAAAATAAGAACTCTTTTTGTAAAAATTTTTGAAAATGAGTCACTAAGAATGAGAGAGGTTAGCAGAAGCTCTGACTTGGACCATGCAGCAGTGAGAAGAAACTGGAGACTCGGCCATTCCGCCTTGCCCTTCATCGCCTTGGGTGAAACCATGAGGTAATATAAGGACGCATGCGCGGACTGCCAAGCAATACTACTTTGAAAAGTTCCGGCTCTAGCTCCGGGCACATGGTGCACAACCTTCAATGGAATACAACAGAGATCATCACTTGAAGAAGCAGTCTTGGTTGGCCTTGGAGAGAATTCCCTGGCATAGGTACTGTAGAACAGTGGTTTTCAAACTATGGGTTGCGACCCAGTACTGGGTCTCGGAACGGAAGGCACTGGGTCACAGCGGCTCTGGTCAGCACTGCTGACCGGGCCATTTAAAGTCTCGTTGGTGGTGCTGCCCGGCTAAGGCAGGCTAGTCCCGACCTGTTTGACACACCGCGCTGCACCCCAGAAACGGCCAGCAGCAGGTCCGGCTCCTAGGCAGGGGGGCCACAGGACTCCGCATGCTGCCCCACCCCGAGCTCCAGCCCCACACCAGCCAACAGGAACTGGGGGGAGTGAGGGGGGGCGGGCCTGCGGGAGAGAGCCACACGGAGGCACTTGCACTCCTCCGCCTAGGAGCTGGACCTGCTGCTGGCCGCTTCTGGGGCACAGCGTGGTCTGTGGTGCCAGGATAGGCAGGAAGCCTGCCTTAGCACCCCTGCTGACTGGGAGCCACCTGAGATAAGCCCAATCCCCTGCCCCAACCCTGAGACCCCTTCAAACCTGGAACCCCTTCCTGCACCCCAAACCTGTCATCCCCAGCCCCACCCAAGAGCCGTGACCCTCTCCCGCATCTCACCCCCCCTGCCCCAGCCCAAAGCCCCCTTCCACACCCTAAGCCCCTCATCCCCAGCTCCGTTAGGTTGTGGGCATCAACAATTTTCTTCAACTGGTTTGCCAGAAAATAAGTTTGAAAACCACTGCATAGAAGACAATCATAAGGTTGTATTCTGAGGACCTCCTCTCAAGTTCAGGTATATGAGATATACCAGGGGCAGGACTGGGAGTGGCATGTCAGGTGATGGTGCAGTAAGCAGCACTGCAGAAACTCAGGGTGGTCCTGGGATGCTGCTGTAATTCAGACAAGCCCCCCAGGGTGTCTAAGGTACTCTGCGAGCCTGTCTAGCTGCCAGCACATCACACAACAGGAGGGGTCAAAGATGCCTTAAAGCCACCTCAGCCACATTCATCCTGGGCTGCAAGTTCTTTGCTTCTAAGAGGCACAGCACATAGAATCATAGAATATCAGGGTTGGAAGGGACCTCAGGAGGTCACCTAGTCCAACCCCCTCCTTAAAGCAGGACCAATCCCCAACCAAATCATCCCAGCCAAGGCTTTGTCAAGCCTGACCTTAAAAACCTCTAAGGAAGGAGATTCTACCACCTCCCTAGGTAACCCATTCCAGTGCTTCACCACCCTCCTAGTGAAAAAGTTTTCCCTAATATCTAACCTAAACCTCCTCCACTGCAACTTAAGACCATTACTCCTTGTTCTGTCATCTGCTACCACTGAGAACAGCCTAGCTCCATCCTCTTTGGAACCCCCTTTCAAGTAGTTGAAAGCAGCTATCAAATTCCCCCTATTCTTCTATTCTGCAGACTAAACAAGCCCAGTTCCCCCAGCCTCTCCTCATAAGTCATGTGTTCCAGCCCCCTATTAATTTTTGTTGCCCTCCACTGAACTCTCCGATTTTTCCCACATCCTTCTTGTAGTGGGGGGCCCAAAACTGGACAAAGTACTCCAGATGAGGCCTCACCAATGCTGAATAGAGGGGAATGATCACGTCCCTCGATCTGCTGGCAATGGCCCTACTTATACAGCCCAAAATGCCGTTAGCCTTCTTGGCAACAAGGGCACACTGTTGATTAATATCCAGTTTCTCGTCCACTGTAACCCCTAGGTCCTTTTCTGCAGAACTGTTGCCTAGCCACTCAGTCCCTAGTCTGTAGCAGTGCATGGGATTCTTCCGTCCTAAGTGCAGGACTCTGCACTTGTCCTTGTTGAACTTCATCAGATTTCTTTTGGCTCAATCCTCTAATCTGACTTGGTATATACTAGACTCACCCTTTTCTTTTGAACATTGCAAGGTCATGTTTAATATATTTCTACATGCTGTTAGGCCTTATCTAAACCAGAAAATTAGGTTGGCATAACTAAAAGTCGCTCAGGGGTATGAAAAATCTACACCTCTGAGTGGCATAGTTAAGCCAACCTAAGTCTCCGTGTAGACAGCACTAGGTCAACAGAAGAATTCTTCTGTTGAACTAGCTACTGCCTCTCAGTGAAAGGCCTAAAATAGTGTATGCATGCATTATGTTACACTTTCACATATTCACTGATACTAGGTTATCTCATTCTTTAAAGTCAAGAAATGCATTTCTCTGTAACAGTAGAATGCAATTTAAATCAGATTCCCACATCAAATATTCCCAAAGAAAAAAACTGAATTTAGAAAACAAATCTTAGCATGTTTTTATAGGTTACAAACAAAAAGTTCCTGATACTTGATGTTTTGTTGATTTCAATGGAATGCCCTTTAATAATGGTATTTCAATATTACAGATTGGGCCCTATAGTGAAGGGGTAAGAATAATAAAATTAAAATCACGTTTAATTCCCTGAATGGGATTTAAGAACATGCTTAAATTCTTTGCTGAATCATTGCCAGTAGGAGGATCAGTCGGCATTCTGCTGGTTCACAACTAGACCTCTCTTCCTCTTCTGCAGTGAGAAAGAAAAATGCATTTCATTCTTCCCAGCCAGTGGTGGAGAGAGAAAGGGGTTGACTGGGGCCTCTGGACACTACCTTAATAGCAATTAAACAACAACAACAACAATCAGAAAGTGGAAAAAGTGGGAGAAGTGAGGAGATCCTAAACCTTTTTGACAATCTCAAGTTTGTTCTTAAACTAAGCAACTGAAAATTCAGTTAATTTGTGAGAAGCCTAGAATGGTAAACTGGATTCTTAAAATGACTAAAATCAGTGCATGTGTTATATTTCATTTACCCTATTGTTCTTCCTGTGGTAGATTGCATTCACCTCTTTGAGTGCTCCCTTGCGTTCAAGAAAGGTATTGCCATTCTCTTCAGCTCCCAACACCTCCTGCAGGCCATCAGTCAGCCTCATCAGGTCTTCCATAGCTTGTCCCTCTGGACAGATCACTCAGTCCAAAACCCCTTCTGGGGTATAACACACTCAAAACAGAAGCAGTTCCTTGCTCTTCAGGGCCAATTATAAACAAAATAGTTTTCTCACCCTTCTGGGCTGAATTCTCTCTCTGGAATTGAATCACCAGGGTTCTTTCTTGTGGCCACTAATGGACCCTTGCCTAGCCTGGTTGCTCTCACTGTGGCACAGGGAGCATCCGTCTACACTCCTCTGGCTCCACCTAAGAATTGTCTTACTGACAGCATCTTTTATTTTGGACAGCTGGACCTTGATTGGCTGCTGCTGATCCCCATTCCTTCTGGCTGCTGGAAGATCAGATCTCACAGGTTCCCACAGTGGCTGCACTTTTTCTCACAGAGAACTGTTTCCCGGGGCAAGGTGCATCAGAGCAGCAGAGCCTCCAAGGTAAACCCTGTCTCACTTCCAAAGAGCCTATACAAATTTTACCTAACCAGAGTGGAGAAATTATGCTACTGCTGGCCAGAAACTGGCTTCTTCAATCATATTTGATACCTAGAAGCTATGCTAATGGGTGCCTTAGAAATACCTACACTGAAAGAAATTTTTTAAAATTAAATAATGACAAAGATTTAAAGGGATAGAATAAAGACTGAGCCTTTACTTCAAAATGTAAGTTGTAGCTTACATAACCACGCCTGAAATATTGAAAAGGTTTCATAATAAGGACTGCAATCATCTTAAAATGTACATGTTTAGGATGTATAACCCAGGTAAAGCTAGAATTCTGAATTTCTTATATTCACAACATTCCCTAGGTCATGGTAATTTTCTTATCCTAAAACCTTAGGCCTCAATTCAAGAAAGCCTCCATCTCTTCAGGATAGCACTTAAACACAACCTTAAGTCTTACTGAAATCAATCAGACTTAACAATAAAATGAATCATGGAACTTAAGCTCAAACTTAAATGCTGCCCTGAATCAAGGCCTTAGTTATTATACACTATTCTCTGATGCTATTACCATAGTTTAAACTTCATTATTATAACAGAAAAGGTTTTGTACCTAAACCAAGATCCTTAGATTTTGTTGTTAGAAAAGAAACAGTGAAACCTTCAGAAACTATTTATGGCATCATAAATATGCCCTATGTGACTATTTCATTTTTATTATTTAGAGATTAATGGGTTATTTTAAGTAAAGGTACTAATGTTCAAAAGCTGCAACTGAAACTATGACAGTTAAAGAAGATAATTTGATTTTTTTAAAATATATTCCTTTAAAACGGTCAGCATGTTGAATAAATAAAAAACTGTATAGATTAAATTTGTCTAAAATAACTTTCACTGTAACATTCACAGTTTTAGACTACAAAGCTATGAAACGAATGATAGATTTTTCAAATATTTGATTAAGTACTGGCAAAATACTGAAGAAATTCAGCATTCGAATGAATTATATGTTTGATGTAATTTTTGGCATCACTACAGTAAATGTCAGATAAAAGAAAAACATCTTATTTAATGTAAGGTCTTGACAGCAGTCTGGCATAGCTAACAACCTTATTCTCAAATTGGAAGGCTGGTTATAATCAAACTTGTAAGGAGGGAATTAGGTTTTTTCCCTCTTGATTAAACCATGTAAACACTTAAATGCGCTCTCCTCTACCCCCCACTACCACACCACTCTAATTACGCTAATGCTTTGAATCTGGAACAAACACAAGTAGGCAAATACGTAATATGTATAGTTTAAAGTATTAATACCAAATGTGCTATTAATATTAATAAAGAACTGTCAGCAGCTGTCAAAGTAGATGTGTGATGGAAGCACAGACATCAGCCAGTAGCCTCATAACAGAATTGGGCCCTAATCCTGCAAGGAGCTCAGTACGACTAGACCCCTGTGCTTACACAGATCCCCTAATGACTTCAACGAGGATCATCTCTTTCCCTCCCAATACAGTTATAGTATCTGACTTTTAGTTCTTTAATGAATGAAAAAGATTGGTGGCCTCCATGAACAGTATATATAATGTACGAACCTTCATGAGGAGAAAATATCAGCTACAATAAGGCTTTTAAATATTATGGAAAAAGGCATAACGAGAACCAGTGGCTGGAAGCTGAAGCCAGAAAAACTCAATCAAGCACAAGGTTTACAAGTGAGGGTGATTAACCTCAGGAACAAACTAACAAGGGAAGTGGTAGAATCTCCATCTCTTCATGGCTTCAGATCAAGACTAGATGCTTTTCTGCATTATATACTTTAGTCAAACAAAAACAACAAGGAGTCCAGTGGCACCTTAAAGACTAACAGATTTATTTGGGCATAAACTTTGTAGGTAAAAAAAACACTTTTTCAGATGCACTGAGTGAAAATTACAGATGCAGGCATTATATACTGACACATGAAGAGAAGGGAGTTACCTCACAAGTGGGGAAAAGACCGTTACCTTTTCTGTACCTGGTGTTCTTCGAGATGTGTTGCTCATGTCTATTCCACAATAGGTGTGCGTGCTCGCCACGTGCACCGGTGTTGGAAGTTTTTCCCCTAGCAGCACCCGTAAGGAGGAGCGCCCCTCGCGACCCCTGGAGCGGCACCTGCCAGGCGGGGTATAAGGGGAGCTGTGCGCTCCCCCCACCCTCAGTTCCTTCTTGCCAGACAACTCTGACAGAGGAGAAGGAGGGTGGGATGTGGAATAAACATGAGCAACACATCTCGAAGAACACCAGTTACGGAAAAGGTAACTGTCTTTTCCTCTTCGAGTGATTGGCTCATGTGTATTCCACAATAGGCGATTCCAAACTATATCTGTTGGAGGTGGGTAGGAGTTCACAAGTTCCCAGGATGAAGGACAGCCCTGCCGAACCTGGCATCATCCCTGGTCCGAGGGATGATCGCATAGTGCTAGGTGAACGTGTGAACCGAAGATCACGTGACGGCCCTACAAATGTCCTGGATGGGGATGTGGGCCACAAAGGCAGCCGATGAGGCCTGCGCCCGAGTCGAGTGTGCCCTCACAATGGGTGGTGGGGGATACCCACCAGCTCATAACAGGAACAGATGCACAAAGTGATCCAATTGGAAAGCCACTGAGTGGAAATCTGTTGGTCCCTCACGTGCTCAGCCGAGGCAATGAACAGTTGTGAGGACTTTCTGAACGGCTTAGTCCGCTCGAGGTAGAAAGCCAGCGCCCACCGCACATCAAGCGTGTGGAGACGGCCTTCCTCACTGGATGCGTGAGACTTGGGGAAGAGGACCGATAGAAAAATGTCCTGACCCATGTGGTAGGCGGAGACCACTTTCAGGAGGAACGCGGGATGTGGGCGGAGCTGAATCTTGTCCTTATGAAAGACCGTGTATAGATGGTCCAACTCCAGGCTGGCGTAAGATCTGCTGCTGTCTCTGGACAGTCTCTGGACTGGGAGGAGCAGCGGTGCTGGGATCTATGACTGCCACGGGACTGCAAACGTGACATGGAGGACCGGTACCGACAGTAATAGCTGCTCCATGAACAGCCTCGATGGGCGGACTCGCGGCAGCGAGATGCCAGCAATCGACGCCCAGGGCTGCCCAGGGCTTGGTGGAGACTTGGAGCGGGAATCTGAGCGGGAACGGCATCAACAACCATGCCGTGACTGACTGCAGTACCCTCTCCAAGACGAGGACCAACTGTGATGCCCGCTGCGGTCCAGTCAATATTCGCTCCTTGAGGATGAGCGCTGCCACGAGTCCTGGCCGGACAGGACCCAGCCAGACAGTCTGGTCGGTGTTGAGGGCGATCCACTTGGACTCTGCCCCAAGTGGTCACTGGGCAGTGATTGGTGTCGGGAACGTTCCCGCAACCGAGACCAGTACCAGGCCAGAGGCGACTGTGGAGATGCCAGTGGCGGCTTGCCTCTGGAGCACAGGGCCGACATCAGCACAGGGCGCTCTGGGCCTCTGGAGCACAGGGCGCTCTGGGCACCGGCATGGACATGACATCCCGGGCCGCCTGGAGGGCTTGAGTCAGAAGCCTGGGACCCGGTGGGGATCAAGGACTGCCCGACATGGGCCTAGCCTCTGTCCCAGATTTCCCTCGGTGCCGCTGCAAAGAGGGAGTCTTCCTGGCCCGCTTGGTGTGCCTCGTGAATGGGGAGCGGTGCCAGCTGGTCAAGGGCACCAGAGGGTTGCGGCATACCGATGCTGTAGTGCCGGGTACCAGTTCAGAGCAGCATGTCAGGGCCGGGATCAAAGCCGACACCATCAGGTTTGCCCGGAGCCTAATGTCCCTTTCTCTTTTGGTCCAAGGCTTAAATGACTTGCAAATCTTGCACATTTCGCTGATATGGGTTTCTCCCAAGCAGCGCGAACAGTTTGCGTGTGGATCACTTCTTAGCACAGAACGCCTACAAGAGCTGCACGACTTAAACCTCAGGGCGCAGGGCATGCCCTGGTCCGGGTTCACTGACTGACTAAAAACTAACTAACTACAGGTACTAATGCTGAACAAATGAACAGTTCTGGGGACGAGCTACAACAAAGCTGGAGCATAGGAGTTCCGACGCACCTGCACTGGCAGCAAGAAGGAACTGAGGGTGGGGGGAGCATGCAGCACCACTTACACCATGCCAGGCAGACGCGACTCCAGGAGTCGTGGGGGCATCTCCCCCCAAGGGTACTGCTAAGGGAAAAACTTCCAGCACCAGTGCACGTGGTGAGCACGCACACCTATTGTGGAGTACACATGAGCAATCACTCGAAGAAGAACCAGTGCTGACAGGGCTAATTCGATCAGGGTAGATGTAGTCCACTCCCAATAATTGATGAGGTGGTGTCAATTCCAGGAAAGGCAAAACTACTTTTGTAGTGAGCCAGCCACTCCCAGTCCCTATTCAAGCCCAAATTAATGGTGTTAAATTTCCAAATGAATTTTAGTTCTGCAGTTTCTCTTTGAAGTCTGTTTCTGAAGTTTTTTTGTTCAAATATGGCTATTTTTAAATCTGTTATAGAATGTCCAGGAAGATTGAAGTGTTCTCCTACTGGCTTTTGTATGTTACTATTCCTGATGTCTAATTTGTGTCCACTTATTCTTTCACGTAGAGACTGTCCAGTTTGGGCAATGTACATGGCAGAGGGGCATTGCTGGCACGATGGCATATATAATATTAGTAGACATGCAGGTGATGAGCTCCTGATGGTGTGGCTGATGTGGATGGGTCCTCTGATGGTGTCGCTAGAGTAGATATGGGGACAGAGTAGGCAATGAGGTTTGCTACAGGGATTGGTTCCTGGATTAGTGTTTCTGTGGTGTGGTGTGGTGTGTAGTTGCTGGTGAGTATTTGCTTCAGATTGGGGGGCTGTCTCTAGGCAAGGATTGGCCTGCCTTCCCAAGGTCTGAGAGAGTGGGGGATCATTTTCCAGGATAGGTTGTAGATCGTTGATGATGTGCTGGAGAGGTTTTAGCTTGGGGCTGTCCATGATGGCCTGTGGTTTTCTGTTATTTTCCTTGTGGGGCCTGTCCTGTAATAGGTGATTTCTGGGTACCCATCTCGCTCTGTCAATCTGTTTCTTCACTTCCCCACGTGGGTATTGTAGTTTTAAGAATGCTTGATAAAGATCTTGTAGGTGTTTGTCTCTGTCTGAGGGATTGGAGCAAATTCAGTTGTATCTTGGGGCTTGGCTGCAGACAATGGATCATGTGATGTGTCCTGGATGGAAGCTGGAGGCATGTAGGTAAGTGTCACGGAGTGTGGGGGAGTCTGGCCCTGCACCCCTCTTCCTGGGACTCACAGTGACTCTCAGCCAGCCAGTAAAGCAGAAGGTTTATTGGACAACAGGAACACAGGTTACAGCACAACCAGGACCCCTCAATCGAGTCCTTCTGGGGGTTCAGGGAGCTTGGTTCCCAGCGTGGGATTCCCTGAACTCTCCCCCCATGCCCCAAACTGAAAACTGACCTCACCCTCTCCACTCAGCTCTTATCCTTTGTCTAGCTCCCCTCCCCCCTCCTAGCTCATGTTACAGGCTGACTACCTGTCTCTCACCTAAACTGCTCTCTGGCTCTCTCATCTCCCACACAGACAGCCCCTGCTCCATCACATCTCTCCCCCCTTCGAGACTGAACTGAGCGGGGTCACTCTGCCCAGTGACCCGGGGAAGTTCAGGGCCCCCTCTACGGGACACCGCATCCACTATCAGGTTGGCACTTCCCTTCACATGGACCACATCCATGTCACAGTCCTGCAGGAGCAGGCTCCACCTCAGGAGCTTGGCGTTGGCTCCTTTCATCTGGTGTAGCCAGGTCAGGGGAGAGTGGTCGGTGTACATGGTGAAGTGGCGCCCAAAGAGATAGGGCTCCAGTTTCTTAAGGGCCCACACCATGGCCAGGCATTCCTTCTCGATGGCCGCGTAGTTCTGCTCCCGGGGTAGCAACTTCTTGCTCAGGTACACGATGGGGTCTCTCTCCCCCTTTTCATCCTCCTGCATCACCACCGCCCCCAGCCCCGTGTCTGAGGCGTCGGTGAACACCATAAAGGGCTTGTCAAAATCTGGGTTTGCCAGAACTGGGCCACTAACCTGAGCCTCCTTCAGCGCCCGGAGAGTCTCCTCGCACTGCTCAGTCCAGACCACCTTGTCTGGCTTCCCCTTCTTGCACAGCTCAGTGATGGGGGCGGCTATGGCGCTAAAGTGGGGCACGAACCTTCGATAGTACCCCGCCATCCCGATAAAGGCCTGGACCTGCTTCTTGGTTTGGGGAGCGGGCCAGTCTCTGATAACCGCCACCTTGGCTGGTTCCGGCTTTAGGCAGCCGCTCCCCACCCAATGGCGCAGGTAAGATACTTCAGCCATCCCCACCTTGCACTTCTCAGCCTTTACGGTTAACCCAGCCTCCCAGAGTCGGTCCAGCACTTGTCTAACCTGGGACATGTGGTCCTCCCAGGTCTGGCTGAAGATGCAGATGTCGTCAATATATGCCACGGCAAAACTCTCCATCCCCTTCAGTAGCTGATCCACCAGACGCTGGAAGGTGACCGGCGCTCCCTTGAGGCCGAAGGCCAGGGTCAGAAACTCGTAGAGCCCCAGAGGGGTAATGAAGGCCGATTTCAGCCTGGCATCTGCGTCCAGCGGCACTTGCCAGTAGCCCTTTGTAAGATCCATGGTGGTGAGGTACCGAGCGCCTCCCAGCTTGTCTAGGAGCTCGTCAGGCCTGGGCATGGGGTAGGCATCCGATACAGTGATGGCATTGAGCTTTCGATAGTCCACACAGAACCGGATCGACCCGTCCTTCTTGGGGACCAGCACCACTGGTGAGGCCCAGGGGCTGGCGGATGGCTGGATCACCCCCAAGGCCAGCGTGTCCCTGACCTCTCTTTCTAGGTCTTGGGCAGTTTTTCCCGTGTCCCAAAAATGGGAGCATCGTATAGAGGGGTGGGACCCGGTCTGTACCCGGTGGACAGTCAAATTAGTGCGTCCAGACTGGTTGGAAAACAGCTGTCGGTACAGATGCAGCACCCCTCTGATCTCAGCGTGCTGGGCTGGGGTCAGCTGATCAGAGAGGGGGATCACCTCCAGGGGGGGGACCAGCTTTTGTCCCTGGGAATAGATCCACTAAAGGGTCCTCTCCCCGCTCCTCCCAATGTCTACACAAGGCCAACACCATATTCCCCCTGTCATAGTATGGCTTCATCATATTCAGATGGTACATCTGGCGGTGGTGCGCCCGGTTTGACAGCTCCACCACACAGTTTACCTCATTTAGTTGCTTGATAACCTTAAAGGGTCCTTCCAAGGCGGCCTGGAGTTTGTTCTTTCTCACGGGGATGAGAACCATCACTTGATCCCCGGTGGCGAAGGCGCGGGCCCACGCCGTACGGTCGTACCAGACCTTCTGCTTCCTCTGGGCCCGGGCCAGATTCTCCCTGGCCAGGCCCATGACCTCGGCAAATCTTTCCCGGATGGTCACGACATACTCCACCACCGACTCTCCATCGGGAGCGGCCTTCCCCTCCCATTCGTCTCTCATCAGGTCCAGGGGCCCCCTTACCCGCCTTCCATACAACAGTTCGAAAGGCGAGAACCCGGTAGATTCCTGGGGTACCTCCCTGTATGCAAACAGCAGGTGAGGTAAGTACTTGTCCCAGCCCTGTGGGTGCTGGTGCATAAATGTTTTTAGCATCATCTTCAGCGTCCCGTTGAACCTCTCCACCAGCCCGTTGGTCTGGGGGTGATACGCTGAGGCCCAGTTGGGTTGGACCCCACATTTCTCCCACAGGGACTGGAGCAGGTTCGACATGAAGTTGGACCCCTGGTCCGTTAAGACTTCCTTGGGGAACCCCACCCGGCTGAAAATGGTCAGCAGCGCATCTGCCACGGTGTCTGCTTTGGTAGAGGACAAGGCCACCGCCTCGGGGTAGCGACTGGCGAAATCTACCACCACCAGGATGTGTTTCTTCCCTGACCGGGTCGCCTTGCTGAGAGGTCCCATCATGTCTATGGCCACCTTCTGGAAAGGTTCTTCTATGATGGGCAAAGGCCTCAAAGCTGCCTTCCCCTTGTCCCAGGCCTTCCCCACCCTTTGGCAGGGGTCACAGGATTGGCAATACTGTCGGACCTGGGTAAAGACCCCAGGCCAGTAAAAGTTCTGTAGCAGCCTCTGCCTGGTGCGCTGGATTCCCTGGTGCCCTGCGAGGGGGATGTCATGGGCCAGGTACAACAGCTTGTGGTGAAACTTCTGGGGAACCACCAGCTGCCTCCTGATCCCCCATGACTCCACTTCCCTGGGGGGAGCCCATTCTCGGTACAGGAACCCCTTCTCCCACAGGAACCTCTCCTTGCAACCTCTCTTCATGGTCTGTACTGCACTGAGTTTAGCCCGGTCCCTGGGCTTCCGCAAGGAGGGATCTTTCTGCAACTCGGCTTGGAACTCGGCAGCTGGGACAGGGATGGGGACCTGCTTTCTCTCACCAGCTGGGTCCTGCGGCTCGGGCAGGGTACCTTCACTGTTGTCAGGGCGCAGTGCCCTGCGCTGACTCTGACTACGGGTCACGACCAGGGCACCCCGGGCGTTGCTGGGCCAGTCCTCAAGGTCCCCCCCATTAGCACCTCTGTGGGCAAATGTGGGTGTACCCCCACGTCCTTGGGGCCCTCCTTGGCCCCCCACTTCAGGTGCACCCTCGCCACGGGCACCTTGAATGGGGTCCTGCTCACGCCCATCAGGGTCAGGTAGGTGTCAGGCACCATCCAATCTGGGGCCACCACCTCGGGCCGGGCCAGTGTCACCTCTGCGCCCGTGTCCCAGTACCCAGTGACCTTCCTCCCATCCACCTCCAGGGAAACAAGGCACTGTTTCCGGAGGGGCAGCCCTGTGCCCACCCTGTAAACCAAAAACCCTGTGTCTGGAGCATCCAGCCCCCCAGAGGAGCTGACCTGAGGCCCTCCTCCCTCCTTCCCAGGTGGAACGCTGCCAGCCCCCCTTTCCTGGGAATGTTGCCCCTCATCCGATTGGGTCTTTACCCAGTCAACCCTCTGCGGGTTGGGTCTGCTCTGTTTGTCCCTGAGCTTAGGGCACTGGGCCCGTATGTGGCCTCGTTGGCCACAGTGATAGCAGCCCATGTCTCGTGGGTCCCCTCGAGGGGGTCGGATGGACCTGATGCTGGATGTTCCCCTTTGGTGGGGGTTCTCCATAGGCCCCCGCTGGGAGGTCCCATGGTGACTTTCTCTCTGCGTTGAGGCAGACCTGCTCCTTCGAGACTCCTCCCTGCTATCCCCTGCCCGACTGTCCACAAATTGGTCGGCCAGCTGGCCTGCGTGCTGCGGGTTCTCCGGCTTCTGGTCCATCAACCACAGCCTCAGGTCGGGTGGGCACTGTGCATACAGGTGCTCTAGTATGAATAGGTCAAGCAGGTCCTCTTTAGTTTAGGCCCCAGCTGTCCATTTGCGGGCATATCCCTGCACCCGGTTGACCAGTTGTAGGTATGTGACCTCCCGGGTTTTATGTTGACTCCGGAACCTCTTCCGGTACATCTCAGGCGTCAGCCCAAACTCGCGGAGCAGGGCCTGTTTGAACAGGTTGTAGTCCCCTGCCTCCACGCCTTTCATTCGGCTGTACACCTCCACGGCTGTGGAGTCCAGTAAGGGGGTGAGAAACGGGATCCTGTCTGCAGGGTCAACCCTGTGCAGCTCGCAGGCATTCTCAAAAGGCCGTCAGGAAGGTATCTATGTCCTCCCCCTCCTTACGCTGGGCCAGGAAGCTCTTATCAAAGCTCTTTGTAGGCTTGGGTCCCCCCTCACTCACCGCAGCAGAGGCCTCACTGCTTTTCAGCTGGGCCAGGTCCAGCTCATGTTTACGCTGCTTCTCCTTCTCCTCCAGCTCCCGCTGGCGCTGGTTCTCCTCGTGTTTACACTGGTTCTCCTTCTCCTCCAGCTCACGCTGGCGCTGGTTCTCCTCGTGTTTACGCTGGTTCTCCCGCTCCTTCAGTTCTTGCCTCCTTAACTCGAGCGCCTCCCTGTCATATTCCAGCCGCATCCGCTCCAGGGACAGGGAGCTCCGCCGGGACGATCCCCTGCTGGCCGCTGAGCCCTCGGTATTCGCTGGACTTCCCCCAACCCCTCCCCTAGGTATACGGGGGCAGGGTCTCGGGGTGTCCTCGGCAGCAGTCTGGCCCCCCCCAGCCATGTCAGGCCCCGGGGCCCCCACTGTGTCCGCTGGGCGGCTTCCCTCTGGGACAGGGCCCGGTTCACCCAAGCGATTCGTCTCCTCCAGTTGGGCAATTAGCTGGTCTTTGGTGGACCTCCCAATGCACAGCCCCCTCTGCCTGCACAGCTCCACCAGGTCTTTCTTAAGGTGCTTAGCATACATCTTCCTGCTGACACTTGCTGGCCTGTGCTCTCAGCTTCCCACCGGTTCCAAGGAGACCCCTCGTGCACCAGCCCTTCTTCAGGTCACCACCTCTCTGCCAGGGTCGAGCTGCAGACTCCTCCGCCCCTGGGACTGCTCCTGCAATCCCCCCGGGGGACCCTGTTACTGCAAAGTCCTTCTCACTGGGCACACACTCCCAGGGGTTAATCGCCTCCCGAAACTGTCTGTCTCTGTCTCTTCAGCCCACCTGGTTCCCGTCAGTCCCCCTTCGCTTTGCTGCTCCCCAGTCACTTACTGCAGGAAGCGCTGTCCATGGGGTGCAGTAGGTCCCACCGCTGCCACCAGTTGTCACGGAGTGTGGGGGAGTCTGGCCCTGCACCCCTCTTCCTGGGACTCACAGTGACTCTCAGCCGGCCAGTAAAGCAGAAGGTTTATTGGACAACAGGAACACAGGTTACAGCACAACCAGGACCCCTCAATCGAGTCCTTCTGGGGGTTCAGGGAGCTTGGTTCCCAGCATGGGATTCCCTGAACTCTCCCCCCAAGCTCCAAACCGAAAACTGACCTCACCCTCTCCACTCAGCTCTTATCCTTTGTCTAGCTCCCCTCCCCCGTCCTAACTCATGTTACAGGCTGACTACCTGTCTCTCACCTAAACTGCTCTCTGGCTCTCCCATCTCCCACACAGACAGCCCCTGCTCCATCACAGTAAGTAAAGTGGTCAGTAGGTTTCCTGTACAGGGTGGTGTTTATGTGACCATCACTTATTTGCACTGTAGTGTCCAGGAAGTGGGTCTCTTGTGTGGACTGGTCCAGGCTGAGGTTGATGGTGGGGTGGAAATTGTTGAAATCCAGGTGGAATTCTTCAAGGGCTCCTTCCCGTAGGTCCATATGATGATGATGTCATCAATGTAGCGCAAGTAGAGGAGGGGCGCTAGGGGACGAGAGCTGAGGAAACTTTGTTCTAAGTCATATTGGTGTAAAGAGCTTCTACATCCATGGTAGCCAGGATGGTGTTTTCAGGAAGATCATCAATCAGGAAGTCGGTGGTGTCTCGAAGATAGCTGGGAGTGCTGGTAGCGCTGGTAGCGTAGGGTCTGAGGAGAGAGTCCAAATAGCTAGATAATCCTGCTGTAAGAGTACTGATGCCTGAGATGATGGGGCGTCCAGGGTTTCCAGGTTTATGGATCTTGGGTAGCAAATAGAATACCCCTGGTCGGGGTTCTGGGGGTGTGTCTGTGTAGATTTGTTCCTGTGCTATAGCAGGGAGTTTTTTGAGCAGATGGTGTCATTTCTTTTGGTACTCCTCAGTGGGCTCAAAGGATAGTGGCCTGTAGAATGTGGTGTTGGAGAGTTGCCTGGCAGCCTCCTGTTTGTAATCCGACCTGTTCATTATGACTACAGCACCTCCTTTTTCAGCCCCTTTGATTATAACGTCAGAGTTGTTTCTGAGGCTGTGGATGGTTTTGCATTCTGTACAGCTGAGGTTATGGGGCAAGTGATGCTGTTTGTTCACAATTTCAGCCTGTGCACGTCTGCGGAAGCACTCTGTGTAGAAGTCCAGTCTGTCATTTTGACCGTCAGGAGGAGTCCACACAGAATTCTTCTTGTAGTGTTGGTAGGAGGGTTCCTGTGGGTCAGTGCACTGATTACACAATACAGGAATAACTGGTGAAATTTAATGATATGCAGGAGGTCAGACAAGAAGATCCAATGGTACATTCTGTCCTTAAAATCTATGAATCTGATAAAGTATGTCACAGCTCACGTGTACTGAGAAGAGATCCCAATGTCCATCCCACATACTCTTCCCAAAAGATTAAGAGAAATCAGGTGGTAATGGAAAGATCTCTCACTACAAACAAGCAATTATTTTTTGTGATAAGAAGCTGTTTTTAAGACACACAGATATTATTTCTTAGTCTGTGGATTAAAAAGAGTCTCGATGCACCAACATTTATTCTGCAAATTTAAATGCAAATAAATTTATTATGTGCATTAAAATTCAGATAGGTAATCAAACATGACCAATCATAAGAACTAAATTATGGCTAGATATGAGCATACTGTTTGTTGGCGATAAAAAACTTTGAACATTTGGGCAACCAGAAGCAGTAGTTAAATTTTAAAAGTGAAATAAATTGGTAGGTTTTTATTTCCTCAAAACAAAGCAATATAAAGATGTTTATATGCCTAATAACTTGCAAAATTTAATCTTATTAAAAAGAGGATTTTTTTTGGAGTACCAAACATACAACTATACCGAAATGCCTAATTTTGGCTCCTTTCCAAGTCCCAAGTATTTGAGACTGAGTTGTACAAACTGCAGAATATCATGTATACAAGTCTACACAGAGGTGCAGAATCTCTCACCCCAGACCTCAAACTGGAGAGGGAACATGGGAGGCCTTTTGTACCCTACTGCCAGCAAGTCTGATGAGTCACTTTCACTGATTATCAGTCAAAGAGAAAAAAACATCATCACTGGGCCATGTCACCTATTTAAATTTTTGTTGAAAAAATACACATCAAGCAGGGATGAATCAGAACCGCATGTTGGGATATTACAATGAATACAGAAGTTAGAAAGCGAAAAGATCCATTTATTATCAAAATTTATTTCTCTGCCAACTGAAAGTTGTTACAATACATTTTCTAATATTTAGTCCAGTCAATTAAACATTTCAAGTGAATGGACATCCACTATCTCCTTGGGAGACTGTTTGGCAGCCTAGTATAATTCAATGTTGAGAAGTTTTTCCTGATATTTTACTTCAATGTCTTAGGTCAGGTCTACAAACAAAAGTTAAGTTGACTGAGCCACATCACTTAAGGGTGTGAAAAATCCACCCACCCCAGCAATGTATTACCTCCCCGGTGTAGATAATACTGGGTCAACAAAAGAACTTTTCCATCAACCTTGCTACTGCCTTTTGGGAAGGAGGATTAATTATGCTGACAAAAGAACCCCTCCTGTTGCAGTAGTGAGTGTCTACAGTGACGTGCTACAGCAGCGCAGATGTACTGCTACAGCTGTGTTGCTGCAGCGTTTCAAGTGTAGACAAGTCCTGAGATCCTCCTGGTTAGTCCTTCTTATACATGTTCATTTGAAACTTTAAAAATTCTTCTCTCTTCTTGGTGTTCACATTAAGTGGCACACTAACAGATAAACTAATCTATGTATTGATATCTATATACAACTTAAAACAAAGCAAAACCTTTTGTTCTTAAATGAGTCCTTCTAATCCTCTGATCATTTGTTACTCTTCTCCAAACTCTCTAATTTTTCATTGTCTTTCTCACAAGCGGCCATGAACTGAATGCAATAATTCAGGTCCTTCCTCCTGGGGGAATTATGCACCAAAAATTTAAAAATTATGTGCACAATATTTTAAAATTCTGCAAAATTCAGCAATTTTATTTGTCAAAATAACACAATATAATCACGCCAGTTTCAATTACAGGAACTCCTGACTTAAATTCGTCCTGGTTAACGTTGCTGATCAATTAGGGAACATGCTTGTTTAAAGTTGTGAAATGCTCCCTTCTAATGTCCTTTGGCAGCCGCCTGTTTTGTCCACTGCTTGCAGGAAGAGCAGCCGGTTGCAACTAGCTCCCCACTCCCCAGCCCAGGCACTTGCACCCCCCCCCACGAGCCCAGCTGCACCCCCCCAGCCAGACAATTGCACCTCCACCCACTCAGACCCCAGGTGCACCACCCCCCACATCCCCACCCAGACACTTGCACTCCCTCACCTCCAGCAGAGCCAAGTGATCCAGAGGAAGAAAGCCTTATGCTGGGTACTGGGCTTGTGTGGAGATTTCTGCACGTCACCTCCTTTCTTCAGGGTGTGCTGAGAAATGCAGCTGCCGGAAAGCCTCCAGTTCCTTCCCCACAGCAATGTCTTCTACTTGCGTGTGCGCTCTTTTGGGTCCAGCAACCCCTAGGGGTGGCCAGCAAATTCGCAGCCCATTGCTTTGGAGAAAAAGGAAATTCTGCGCAAAACCTATTAATTTCTGCACAAATTCTGCATGTGCAGTGGCACAGAATTCCCCCAGGAGTATTCAGGTGCACTCACATCAGACATGTAAATGAAGGAACTAATATTCCTTTGCTTCATGAGTACTGCCTCTGAAGCACACAATCACACTTTTTTTTAAAACAGCCATAACACACTGCAAATTCATGTATAATTTGCTGACCACTACTATCTCAACATCTTACATTATCATTGCTTCTCAGATTTTCCCTACTGCTGGGTATGTGTCAATTTCAGTATACTTAACACAGTATATCCAATTTGAATGCTTGGATCCAACATCATTCCCTTAACTTACCAGCCATATAATACAATTTAGTGGGGTAGAGTGACTTATAGGGAGAGGTCGTAGATACCACACTGGTCCAGATCTTACAAAGACTTATATGTGTTTAAACTTATATGTATTATATGTGTTGAAATTTTGCTCACTGAGTAGGACTACTCACAATGAATAAAGTTAACCAAGCAGGTAATTCTTTACAAGATCAGGGCCACACTGCCAAATTAACATTCTAAAGCATCTAGCATGTGAGGCAAACGGATGCTCTGTCATGAAGGAGGGGCAGCTGGGCCAAACCTGAGTGGTGCTGCTACCCTATGCATTACAGAATAAGTGTGGGGAGGGCTTGCTCCTTCACTCCCCTCCTCACCAGGCAGCGATTAGGGTTGCAGTGTCAAGGTGGAGGGTGCTGCTGCAAGTGGTCAGTGCCCCTTGGTGGAGTGAGAAGGTGGCAGTGGTGTGATTTATGTATATTGTATTTACAGCAATAATTGAATTTTCATACCCGTGACTTTACACACTATTTCCTCCCTAAACTGTGACCTTTTTTTAAGGTCTCCATGATTTTTGCTATAGAAGTGCTGAGAAAAATCTGCAGCCCTAATCATAACCAAGATTTTAAATCCTCTCTTTATTTACAAGCTCAGATTGCCCTACGTTGTCTGAATTTTGGCAATATTCACAACTGAGGCATTGTTTTGATAATATACCAGAGATAATCTGATACTTCATCTTTCAAAAGCAGATTAGAAAATTTGTCTAACCTTGCATCTCTGTATGGCTTCATTTTACTTGCTGAAGGTTCTGATAAAATATTTAAACTGAAAGAAACCTGTAGAGGGATTAGAGAAGCAATTTAGCTAAGAGGATTGGGAAAATTTATTAAAACACTGGACAAGGCCAACCCAGAAAAACTACTTTTGACTAACTATAAACCTTCACACAGAATGTATTAGACTCTAGAAATTCTTTCAAGGTAGAAATGGAAGATTGCAGTTTTTGTTGAATAGACTACAAGATACTGTATGATTTGAGATTATCCTACAGTGCCCACCCTCTCTTCCCCCTTGGCAAAACTATTTTTTCCCTGGTGCTATAGTAATAGAAATAATAATACAAGAGAACATGATACTACAGCAAAGGTTTGTTATCTGGCATGTTGGAGAAATGGGGGTGGGGTGCTAATTAGTCAAAAATTCCAGTTAACTAAGAGTTATACATTACCAATAGAATACCAATTTTCAAAGAATCAGAACACAATAAAATTAATAAAGTATAAAATAATATGCAGGTACTCACTAATGCAGTAGTAGTACTGCACTGCAGAGTAGTTGGTTTCTTGAAGCGCTTAGTGTATACAGGTAAAGTTTTCTATACAGTAAGCTATCTTATGACACTACATATCACTATGGGCAGTGCATGGCGTACACCCAGATCACTAAAAATACACTTAACACTAAAACTATACTGAACATCATTTAATCTTTCTTTGATGATTCAAAAGGCACTTCAGGATCTTGCAGTGCCTCAAGGTCATCAATAGCAACATCAATTATCACCGTAGACGTAGAAGGTGTAGGAGATTGGGCTGAATCTGTAATGACCCAATGACACACCCTGGAAGCTGCTTTTTTGCGTAAGTCCCTTTTATCAGCTTGCCTATGTGTCTTCTGCCTCTTTTGCATAAAAGGAGAGTGCAGAATGTGCAATTGCATAACCTCCTGGGCAGTATACTAGTCCCGGTTACTAGACTGAAGTCTAGTACTGGGAGATAGCAGAAATGTTGGTTAATAGAGTTTTCTGGTCGATAAAGTGCCAGATAACACAGCTTTGTGTCTAGTTACTGTATTCAAATTATGGATTTGAGGTTTCATATAGACTTTGTTTTGCTTTTCCCCCACCCCTGAAATGGGTTATATTTTACATTTCTTTCAACCACAGAAATAACTAGAAATGTCTGTAAATTGATGTGTTGTTCAACAAGTGCTTGGATCTTTTCTAAAACCCATTTAATCCTTTGTAGAAAGTACACCCTGATTCTTAATATCCTCCTGTTGGTTAGCCCATCACCTTGCAGGCTCACATAATGCATATAATTCAAAACAAACAAGTCTTATTTTTCATGTAATACTGCAATATTAAATCTTTTTAATAAGTTTATTAAAGAGATAGTTTGGGAATTTCAAAATGTTTTAAAACAATTTCCTGTTACTAAATTTACCTTCGACTTTTAAAAAGAAAAATTCAATTTATTTTCATTATGCTGTTTATTTATTGCACTTTGGATTTGACAATGAAGAAAGACTATTCAGTTCTACTTGTATCTAGTTAATTTATACTCTCAGTTTAGGTTCCAAATTCTCATGGGATTGTATAATCTTGCAATGCCTGAAAGTGCTGAAAATTTAAACTGTTTTCACTTAAATTAAAAAAAGATTCACAATGACATTTCTATTAGTATTAGATTTTACAAAATTCATGTCCAAGATTAGGGAGATCCCCCCCCATTTAAGGGTCTAAGCCGATTGCCTGCTCAGGTCAAAAGAACCCCAAAACTAAAATTGGGGTACGTAGTGTGATCATCAACTAGTTCATATACTGAAATGCTTTTTTTCCTAACACACAGCTATCGAATAGCGATAGTGACAATACTGAATGAAGGTTGCAAGAAACCGTTCTAGAATACATTAAGAAAAAGCAGGAGGAAAAAAGAAGTTTCTACTGAAGTCTTATTCCTATAGCTTATATTATGTGATATGCAATGGAAAAAAAAAGTTGTGCTATTGAATTATAACAATGTTGCACCAACTGCCCATGTGCCAAATTGTATAAGAACAATGCCATATCAAAAAAACATATAATTTATGATTTGTGTACCTATAGTGACCTGGTCAGGGAGGGGAAGTTATTCAATGCTGGGTTATAAGGTTTTCCTGTCAATGCATTGGTCCGACTTCTATTGGGGCTTTGAGAAATACAAACAGGGAAGCAACACAATGGCTTCTCAGATTTAAGAAAATCTAGGTCAGGGTGGCCAGTCGTTTTAATCTGACCCTCAAGCTCCTGCTGGGGAGCAGGGTCTGGGGCTTCCCCATTCCACGTGGCTCCCGGAAGCAGCGGCATGGCCCCCCTCCAGCTCCTACGTATAGGGGCAGCCAGGGGGCTCCGCTCTGAGCTCTGCCCCCATTCCAAGCACCGCCCCCGAAGCTTCCATTGGCCAGAAACTGCAGCCAATAGACTCAGACTAAGGTCAGAAGGGACCATTATGATCATCTAGTCTGACCTCCTGCTCAATGCAGGCCACAGAATCTCACCCACCCACTCCTGTAACAAATCCCTAACCTATGTCTGAGTTATTAAAGACCTCAAATCGTGGTTTGAAGACCTCAAGCTGCAGAGAATCCTTCAGCAAGTGACCCGTGCCCCATGCTGCAGCGGAAGGTGAAAAACCTCCAGGGCCTCTGCCAATCTGCCCTGGAGGAAAATTCCTTCTCGACCCTAAATCTGGCGATCAGTTAAACCCTGAGCATGTGGGCAAGACTCACCAGGGGTGGTGCCTGCAGAAGGGGCAGCATGCAGAGCCCCCTGGCCGCGCCTCTGCGTAGCAGCCGGAGAAGAGACATGCCTTCTGGGAACCGCTTGAGGTAAGCGCTGCCCGGAGCCTGCACCCCTAAGCCTCACCTCGTGCTCCAACCTCCTGCCTGAGCCCTGATCCCCCTCCCATCCTCCGAACCCCTCAATCCCAGCCCAGAGCACCCTCCTGCACCCCAAACCTTTCATCCCCAGCCCCACACCAGAGCCCGCACCCCCAGGCGGAGCCTGCACCCCTTCCCACACCCCAGCCCCCTGCCCCAGCCCTGATCCCCCTCTCGCCATCCGAACTCCTTGGTCCCAGCCCGGAGCACCCTCCTACACATCAAACTCCCCATACCCAGCCCCACCCCAGAGCCTGCTCCTCCAACCAGACTCCCCCACACTCCACTCCCCCACTTCAGCCCGGAGCCCTCTCCTGCACCCTGAACTCCTCATTTCTAGTCCCTGGAGCCCGCACCCGCAACCAGAGCCCTCACCTGCTTCTGCACCCCAACCCCAATTTTGTGAGCATTCATGGCCCACCATACAATTTGTATTCCCAGATGTGGCCCTCGGGCCAAAAAGTTTGCCCATCCTTGATCTAGGTACACACTGGATGGACAATGGGGCCCAGCTGTTAGCTTCAATGATCCTTTATCCTTTTCCCAACATGCTGTAAATCTTGCTTTGCAATGCTGAGATCTACTAGATTAAAAGGACTACAAACTGTTAAAAAGGGTGCTGATTCCTGCAATGGTGGGGACACTTGCCAAGAAGCTGTCTAAGGAGACATGCTGATAGAGTGCAAGGCTCTATGAGTGAGTCTAAAGGAATTGGGCCTTCCCGTGCATTAGAGAGAAGCAGGTACTGTGTTTGGGCTTGTTTGTTTTTCATGATAAATTTTTTCTTAAATGTTTTTGCATGAAATAAATTATTCTTTGCTTTAAGAAGGCTGTTTGGTTGCTGATTACTTAAGCCTACATCACGGAGGTCACGGAGGTCAGGGAAGTCATGGAATCCATGACTTCCAGAGACCTCCGTGACATTCTCTGCCTCAGCCCCAGCGGCTCTGGGACTCTGGAGCTGGCAGCCAGCAGGGCCCTGGCAGGGTTCCAGCGACAGCAGTGACAGGCAGCCCTCTGCAAGGTTCCAGTGACAGACTCCTGAGGGGGCCTCCTCGGGGTTCCAGTGACAGGTGACAGCCTCACGAGGAGGGAGGGGGACGTCTCGGGCAAGTGGTGGGGGGTGTCCAGTTTTCTCTTTGGGAAATATGGTCACCATGCAGTTCCCAGCTACTGTGGGCTGCAGGGGGGTCCCCCTGGCAGCTGGAAGTTGTCGTGGGTGGAGGGGGAACCCTTCAGGTCCCAGCCCCCATGGTGCCGTAGCAGCAAAAGTCAGACAGGTCACGGCTTCTGTGAATTTTTTATTGCCCGTGACCTGCCTGTGACTTTTACTAAAAATAACCATGACAAAATCTTAGCCTTACTGATCATCACCGCCAATCTAGATGCGCAGTGTCTGAGCCTAACTCAGATCTGCTGAGATAATCACAGTTGATTACACAGGAGACTGCAACCCAGTAACTGTCAGAGTGGGAGAATCATGTGATTTCCATCCCAAGCAAAAGGTGATGGTCACAGACCCTGAGAAGGTGAGCTCCAAGAGACCAGGAACGATCAGAAGTGCAGTTCACCTGGTAACTACCAAATACATATATCTATATCAAACCGTGTACCATCTTAGTAATTTTCCTGCGCATCCACCTACAAACAGTTATATAAAAAATTTCTCTACTGCAGAGTTAGATTACAACATATGTTACTAGTAATTCTAGGTACAGCAGAATAGATGCTCTGAATGTTTTCTTCATACTTTCTATTATCAAGGATTATTATTTGTTACTTGTGTTACCGTAGCACTTAGCAGGATGAGCTGACCACAACATCTCATGTTGACATTATCTAACTGTTTCAATATTGTGCTTCACTTAATCACGCATTAATCAACATTTTTTCTTTGACTGGAACACACTCATGTTTAACATCTTTCATGCAGTAGCATCTCTGTTTTAATCTTGGGCTCAGTGATCCTGCCATGGACTTTTGAATGTTATTAAATCTTTCACAATCAATCAATGAATACATTATTCTAATACACATTTGATCACAGTTCTTTGATATCAGTATAAGGAATAGATCATCAAGATAGTATTATAGTTCACATGGCCTATTTTTCATTTATCTATTTTTTAATTCTATATCAAAATTTATGCTCTGAGACAAGAGTATAAAAGAAGGAGCTCTCCGCCCATCCTTCTGTTCCTCTGTACCAAGCTCTTAGATGATGGATTCCGATGCACTGGGGATGGAGAGTGGGTCAGGTAATGGACATATGCAATACATCTTGAAGAACAACAGTTACAAGAAGGTGAATGTTTCTTCTTCGAGTGATTTTGCATATGTCCATTACTAGGTGACTCCCAAGAACTTTCCCTTTGAGGTGGGGTTAAGAGTCTCGTTGTAAGAAGGACTACAGAACTGCTTTTTTACATTCTCATCTTCCTTTGATGCGGTAGTAATCACATATCATCTAGCAAAGGTGTGGGCCACGTTGCTGTTCTGCACATGTTCCACGACAGGGACATTTCCCACAAAACCATAGAGGTTGAATGTGCTTGTGACAGGTATGACAATATCCTGGGCAAACCTTATAGAGTTAAGTTAAACTACTAAATTAAGTTTAATATCTTTGGAATTGGTTATATTATAAATGCCAATTTTTGTGTACTATTATGGGATTTTATAGATGGAAGGATTTTTTTAGGAGGAAGGATTAATGCAATCTCTGGAAGATAATGTGAACTTCAAAAGACTACGCTGAACAATACAGTAGACACAATTGATCTTTTACGACAATGTGTGTGAAGTGGAATTCCTAGGAAGTATGGGGGTAGAGGAGATTGCAACCCCCCACCTACAAACTCATCCTTTGAAGCTTTTCCCTGAGGAGGAAGCATTTTGTTTGATGATCCCTTGTTACATGAGGGCAGTTCAAAGACCCAATATGGATTCTCCAGGGACCAATAGACTAAAAAACGACTACTGAATAAATAGCCTGAATTTAAGATGACTCAGAGCCTTCTTGCTGGTCCAGCAAATAGACTGGACTTCTGGTCCACAGAGGGCTCCAATATTAGGGAAGCATTGGAAGGACCTGGGCTACTGAGGCCCCATAAGATAGCATTCTAAATCTAAGTTGAGGCTGTTATGAACTTCTGACCACAAAAGGCCTCATGGGGGGTGGGGGCGGGGTCAGGTTTGAAGGACTTGCCTGCCAGAGCCCATGTTGGAGCTAGTTGGGTGGATCTCTGGAAACTGGAAAGCTTAATAGCATGCATGTGAATTCTTTTGGATGTAAAGAACAATTTGGATGTTTGCCGAGTACTAGCTTCTTTGGTAGGACTTAATCATCTTACCAGAGAAGATGATTTTCATACCAGGGCCTCACCTGGTGAAGAGGACAATGTGATCAGAGGAGGCAGGTTAGAACCCACCTCGGGCTGGACTTTCACTATTGATGCTGGAGGCCTGTCTGAAGCCGGTTGTGATGGTGTACCCCATAAGGCTTCATGGGAATATGCTTATGAATGTATATATGATATAACTGGCTTGGCTGGTAAGAAACTCCATCATGCATGGACATGTGACTTGTCCATGTGACTCCAATACTCCATCTTGGAGCTGGACTTTGCATAGGAGAGAGGAGGGAGTCTCCACCCACAAGAGGAAGTCTACTTAAACCCCTAGGAAACCCCTCCATTTTGTCTTCAGCTGGCTAAAGAGATAGCCTTTCCACCCCCCAAGGATACCTGAAGGAAACTGGAACAAAAGACAGTAACTTCAGAGGGGTATGAGTGATTGCTGGACCCAGCCTAGAAGGAGACTAATCTGTAAAAGGAAGCTTACTGGAATTTCTCTAAGGGTAAGATTTTTATCTGTACTCAGTTTTCTTACTAGATTAGACTCAGAATTGTGTGTTTTATTTTATTTTACTTGGTAATTCACTTTGTTCTGTCTGTCACTACTTGGAACCACTTAAATCCTACTTTCTGTATTTAATAAAATCACTTTTTACTTATTAATTAACCCAAAGTATGTATTAATACCTAGGAGGAGCAAACAGCTGTGCATATCTCTCTATCAGTGTTATAGGTGGTGAACAATTTATGAGTTTACTCTGTATAAGCTTTATCGAGGGTAAAACCGATTTGGGGTTTTGACCCCACTGGGAGTTGGGCATCTGAGTGTTAAAGACAGGAATGCTTCTTAAGTTGCTTTCAGTTAAGTCTGCAGCTTTGGGGCATGTGGTTCAGACCCAGGGTCTGTGTTGGACCAGACTGGTGTGTCTGGGGTGGGAGGGATAGCTCAGTGGTTTGAGCTTTGGTTTGCTAAACCCAGGGTTGTGAGCTCAATCCTTGAGGGGGCCAGCTAGGGGCAAAATCAGGACTTGGTCCTGCTAGAGAAGGCAGGGAGCTGGACTCAATGACCCCTTTCGGGGTCCCTTCCAGCTCTATGAGATAGGTATATCTCATACCTAGCAGGGGCAGAAATAGTCTTGGCACATCAGATGGCAGCCCCAACGGGGTTTCTGTGATCCAACCCGTCACACCGGCAGCAAACAGTACTGACCCTCGGTGCCTGACAGAACCTCAGGGATTTATTTCTGTAGTGTACTGGTTGCCAGATACTGACTTCGGATGGTTTTTGGTATCAGAGAGACTTCCCTTCTTGGGAACTTATTTCTGTAGTACAGAGGAGACAAGGCTCTAGATGCTGGAGGCATTCCCCAGTGTAACCAATAGGACCAATGATGGGACTGGTGTGATACTAGGGGCCAATTGTTTCTAGATCAAAAAATTCCATTCAGATGACATCAGGGGCTTCCAAGCAATTGGTAGCATGCGCTGCAGCAGAGCAGTCTTGGAGTTGGCACTGAGATTGATGGAAGTAGTACCAGAAGTTGCTGGTGCCATAACAGATCCTGAAGTGGGAATCAATGTATGCACCACATGTGACAGGTCTGGCAAGGCACTGTCAGCCTGAATAATCAGCAAGGCTGGTACTGAGAGGCTTAGGAGATCCTTCACAGATGTGTATGCCTCTGAGGCAATCACTATTGAAATGAGCCTGTGCCTTGCTTGGAACAGAGGTGAGGCTTCAGCATCTGTGACAAGAAAGTAATCCGTCTTGATGGCCCTGGAATCAACACTCCGACCTTGTCAAGCCACTAGTATATGGCTGTGACAGATATAATATGCTGCAATATCCTAGACAAACCTTATGGGATTAAGTTAAACCTTACTGAATTCAAGTATTTTAGGAGTCCACTGTATTAAAAATACAGAAGTTTATGTAATATAATAGGATTGTATGGAATTTCTTTCAGAGAAAAACCATCTCTGGGAAGTATTAGGAACGCCAGAAGACTTTTTGGGACAATATGTGTGAAATGAATTTGCTAGGAGAAACTTGAGTGAAGGAATGCAAATGACCCACCTCCGAATCCATCTTTTTGAAGCTGAACCTTGAGCAGAACACCAATGTATGGCTGATTACTTACTCACGGTTTCTTCAGAGCCCCAAATTGGATAAATGAGTGACTTACAGAATCATGAGGGTTCTTGTTATGAGCCAAGGGTGTTATGAACCTGAATCTGTGAAAACTCTTGGGTGGGGTTTTTTGAAGGACTGCTCACCTGCCAGAACCCATGTTGGAGCTGGGGTGATCTCTGATAAGCTTATTAACATATGTGTAGGTTCTTTTATTGTTTCTAATGTGTTTTATTTTCAATGTTTTCACCTTTAATGCTTTCTTAGAAAGAGCTGTGTGATAACTTACCCTGTGGCAATTACACTGTGTATCATCTCTGAAGAGAAGACAAATGAGGTCTCTTTAGGCAGCCTATCTTTTGCTGAAGGTTTCACAGTATAATCAGGGGATTGTGCAGCTTGGAAATGCCCAGTCAGAAGGAAGAGAGATGAGTGTCTTCAATCAAGAGAGCCAATGATGGGGAGCTGGAAGCCTAGAGTGGGGGCTCTTGCTGGACCTCAGAGGAGAAATACAGATGCAGTTGTCCTGAAATGTGATGGCAGCACCAGGGAGGAGTGGGCTGAAGGACGTGTACTACTTTTGGTACCTGAGTGGCTAGCCTCTTGGTTGAGGAGTCCCATACCAAGGACTCTGATATGGAAGTCATTCTCTGTTTTGGCAGTTGCGGATGCCACAAGCATTTGTCCCTCTTTGAGGTATGGCAAAGGGGATCTCCTCCCATCTCTATCCCCAGATAAGGCCGGGAGAGCACTCCTGGAGAGGAAGGAACTCTCTCTAGTCGACTGAGGCTGTACCAATGCTGGGCAGAGAGGGGCCTCCAAGAGGAAATACCTGGGGTGTTCTCTCTCCTCCTTAATTCTTGTCCTGGGAAATCAAACACCTGTCCCTGATGTGACCCTCACCTAAGCACTTCAGGCTATGAGAGTGAGGGCCAGTCACCAGCATCAGTTTGTGACTCTTAGAGCAGAGTTTGAAGCCAGGGGACAAGGAGGTGAAGCGATCATCCCAGAGAATGGGGGAGGGGGAAGGTTGGATTGTGCTGCACGTTCACCCTAAAACCACAGCCCCTCCTTTTAAATGGCCAACCCAACAGGCTTTGCTTGGTATGGGAAAGGAGGGTGCTGCTGTTTGAAACCGTTCCCACTTTATGAAGGTTGAAGAAGCCGAAACCCTTTGCCTTACCATGGCTGCCTCCAAGCTGAATTCTGTTGCCCAGCTGAGCGTGTGTGATGTCTCACACCAAACCAGCAGGAACTCAATATAAGAGGCAAAATGCGACCTTGTACCGAAAGCACATGTGCTATGTAATGTGAATCACTTGATTCAGTGTGAAATAGTCTTCCCTTTGTTCACTAAAACGAATCTTTTTAAAAACTACTCTGTTTTTTCCTTCCCGCAGCTGCAAATGTTTCTACACTCCCCCTATCATCTCTGTCCTAGAAGCTAGCACAAATTAGAAGGCAAAAAAAACCGCACTCGCAACGAGATGTTCTCAGAGCTCATGCAGTCCTCCTGCACTGAAAGAGCTCAGCAGAATGCCTGGAGGCAAACAATGGCAGAGTCCAGGAAAGCGTTAAATGAACGCGATGAGAGGAGGGAGGAGGCAGCAGGCGCACAGACCACCACTGCAGCCCCTGTATAACTGCCTGCCCTCCTCCCCAAGTTCCATATCCTCCTCACCCAGACACCCTAGAATATGTGTGCACGCATGGGGGGGGGCACAGAGGGGGAGGCTACGGGCACCCAGCCACTCCACCTCAGAGGACTGTCCAGGCTGGCATTCATTAAGTTTTGAACTGTAGTGTGGCCTTGCCCTTCCCTCCTCCCCTCATCCACCACCCCAGCCGGTGCTTCCCTCCTCAGCCACGCCTCCCGGGCTACCCCTATTTGTGTGATTAATTAATAAAGAATGCATGACTTTGAAAAAATAATGACTTTATTGCCTCTGAAAGCAGTGATCGAAGGGAGGAGGTTGGTTAGCTTACAGGGAAGTAGAGTCAACCAAGGGGCGGGTTTTCATCAATGAGAAACAAAGAGAACTGTCACACCATAGTCTGGCCAGTCATAAAAATGGTTTTCAAAGCTTCTCTGATGCACAGGGCGCCCAGCTGTGCTCTTCTAATCGTCCTGGTGTCTAGCTGCGCATAATCGGCCACCAGGCGATTTGCCTCAACCTCCCACCCTGCCATAAACATCTCCCCCTTACTCTCACAGGTATTATGGAGCACACAGCAAGCATTAATAACAATGGGAATATTGGTTTCGCTGAGGTCTAACCTAGTCAGTAAACTGCATCAGCGAGCTTTTAAACGTCCAAATGCACATTCTACCACCATTCTGCACTTGCTCAGCCTATAGTTGAACTGCTCCTTACTACTGTCCAGGGTGTATGGCTTCATGAGCTATGGCATTAAGGAGTAAGCTGGGTCCCCAAGGATAACTATAGGCATTCCAACATCCCCAATGGTAATGTTCTGGTCTGGGAAGTAAGTTCCTTCCTGCAGCTGTTCAAACAGACCAGAGTTCCTGAAGATGCGAGCGTCATGCACCTCTCCCAGCCATCCCATGTTGATGTCAGTGAAACCTCCCTTATGATCCACCAGTGCTTGCAGCACCATTGAAAAGTACCCCTTGCAGTTTACATACTGGTTGCCAAGGTGGTCCGGTCCCAAGACAGGGATATGTGTTCCATCTATCGCCCCACCACAGTTAAGGAACCCCACTGCAGCAAAGCCATCCACTCTGACCTGCAGATTTCCCAGAGTCACTACCCTTGATAGCAGCAGCTCAGTGACTGCGTTGGCTACTTGGATCATAGCAGCCCCCACGGTAGATTTACCCACTCCAAATTGATTCCCAACTGACCAGTAGCTGTCTCACGTTGCAAGCTTCCAGAGGGCTATCACCACTTGTTTCTCAACTGTGAGGGCTGCTCTCATCTTGGTATTCTTGGGCTTCAGGGAAGGGGAAAGCAAGTCACAAAGTTCCATGAAAGTGCCCTTATGCATGCAAAAGTTTCGCAGCCACTGGGAATCATCCCAGACCTGCAACACTATGCGGTCCCACTAGTCTGTGCTTGTTTCCCGGGCCCAGAATCAGCGTTCCACGGCATGAACCTGCCCCATTACCACCATAATGTCCAAATTGCCAGGGCCCGTGCTTTGAGAGAAGACTGTGTCCACGTCCTCATCACTATCTGGCGCTGTTGTCGCCTTCTTGCCTGCTTTTGCAGGTTCTGCACATATTGCAGGATAATGTGCAAGGTGTTTACAATGCTCACAGCAGCAGCAGTGAGCTGAGCGGGCTCCATGCTTGCCCTGGTAAGGCGTCTGCAGGAGAGCAGACTTGCAGCAGAAGCGTTGGGGGGACGACTGATACCACCGCACACATTTCCTGAGGAAGAACACACATACCCAGGAGCCCATGACAGACAACATGGATAAATTCGCAAGGCAATAGCAGCAGAGCAGAGTTGCAGCGGAAGTGGTGTAGGATGATGGTTTGCAGACCTACTGCACCATCTCCTGCCACCAGCACCCAGGACACAACAGCAGCCGTGTCGGTGAGTTGAGCTGAGCTGAGCTGAGCGGGCTGCACGCTTGCCATGGTATGGCATCTGCACGGAAAAAAGGCGCAAAACGATTGTTTGCCATTGCTTTCATGGAGGAAGGGGAGACTGATGACATGTACCCAAAACCACTTGTGACAATGTTTTTGCCCCATCAGGTACTGGGAGCTTAACCCAGAATTCTAATGGGCAGCGGAGACTGCGGGAAAGCTAACCACAGCGCACCGCTCCATACGTTGATGCTAGCTACGGTAGTGGGGACGCACTCTGCTGACTTAATGCGCTTAGTGTGGACATACGCAATCAACTGTATAAAATTGATTTCTAAAAATTGACTTCTATAAAATTGACCTAATTTCATAGTGTAGACATACCCTTAGATGCATCTAAAGTCCTACCTCTTTTGGGGCAACAAAAGCTCAAACTATTAATCAAAGCCTCTCAACAAATCTTCCTCTCTCTGGTCTTGGTCTTCAATCCACTTCCACTACTCTGGAGTCTTCTCCTCCAGCTCTGAGGTTGAGTACTGGCTCCTCAGAATGAGTCTCTCTGAAGGCTCTGCTCTTTGCAGATTCTGGCTCAGGCTCCTTCACTGGAGTCCCTTTGGGTTCTCCTCTTCAGACTGAACCATCTCCCCTTTTATGAGCACCAGGTATCTGTTTAGTTATCATCTGATGCCTTCCAGTGCTACTCATCTGGTTGAGATGCAAGTAATTAGGTACATATGACACCTGTCATAATTAATTAGCTATTAAATCCTTTCCAGCCTGTGATTGGGTTACAGTGGACAATTGGTAAAGAAAAAGAAAAAAAAGGACAAAAGAAAGAGCTCAAAGACCTGAAAATGAGTACCACTAAATAACTGACAACAAGAAACTAACTAAAAATGGTTTGTTTGCTGAAGGAACAGACAGACAACATGCTTTGACCACCAGCCATGGACAGTAAGAAGGAACTGAAGGATGGGTGGGGAGGCTCCATACTTTATATCCTCGGCTCAGAGCACGAGAATACCAGGGTAGAGGTGTGGCCCCCATTATGGGTACTACTAAAGAAAACTCTCCAGCACAACCTAGTTTAATGGACATACGCAATCACTCAAAGAAGAACGAACAGATTCAGGGGTGGCAACTGAACTGGATTCATGTTATATCAAATGTTCTTCCAGTTAAATTTTGCACGTAGGTGGTTTCAGCTGAACAAAATCATATTACAGCAATGAAAAATTTTAAGGATACAACAAAACACATTTTTCATTAACTTTGCCACAGCAGATATTTTCTATGGTCCCTATTCAGCAAGATACTTAAGCAATTGATTTTACACATGTGAACAGTCCCACTGAAATCATTCATAGGTGTTGTAGCAGTTTGAAGTCAACGGAACTATTAACATGCTTAAGGTTAGGCACCTGCTTATTATCTTGTTATATTACAGGCTGTAACAGATATACCTTTTTTAGGGACTACAGTAATATAGAGTAACAACAATGGAAATTTCAGCTGCAGCAGCTCTCCAATCAATGTATATGCATGGAACAAACATACAAATACATTTGTTTGATAGAGTTTTGTCATTTTATATTTTTGTACACTAGTATATTTTTGTTGCTACTGTTGTAAATTTTTAAGGATTTTTTTTTTCCTTTTAGATTATCCAATTCAGCAATCCTATTTAAATTCATCCACGATACCCAATAATCCTAGATGTTGAAGATGAGAAATTAACTAAAACATTTACAGTTACCACCTTCTATGATATGTGCTTACCTTCATCTTTCTTTTCTTTTGATTTTGTAGAATTTTCTTCTCTCTTTTGCTTTGCTTCTAGTAGTTCACGTTTCAGCTGGCGTACTTCTTTGCGTAGTTCCTCACTGCAAAGAGAACAATATTTACATGAGTCTAATCTTCTAAGAATGTAAAGCCACTCAGGAGAAACAGAGTCAAAGTTAATGGGCAGTAAATCTCTGATGTAAACAAAGGGAATGTATTGCCTCACTCTTGTTAAGTTTGGTATGAAGAACTTGGCTTAAAAGTCAATTGGAACCTTAAAAAAGCTCTTCTTTACATTAGCAAAGACAACAAAAGAGTATGATAAATGGTTTCTTTTAAGAGCCCATTAGAAATATGTCAAACGCAAAAGACAACCAGAACAGGGACCCTACATTTATACTTTGATTCATTAATTTAACATTGTATCATCCATAATACTTAACTACAAGAACCACACTTAAAGGAAATAAAAACCAGAGGGATCTCAAAACAAACGTAACATTGTCTTGTGAAATGCAATTTACTGAAGTGATAATTCTTCCAATCTAAGATTTCGTAAATGGAGTTGATGAATCTGCATAAATATGATCCAATACCAGATTAAGTATTTTTTAAAATATATTCTGAGTGTTATGAACTTCACAAAACAATGAACATCTGAAAAAGGAAGAATGGAGAAAACCAAAAGGGTGAGACAGACGTTATATTAGCACTGAGTGATGAGCCTGTTTTGTTAGTTTATATGATGTTTTAAACGTTTTCTGCTGAACTTCCGTATTATGATCAGAATGATACTTGTTTTCTTTCAATTACTTTTTCATGGGGGATTGTTTCCTTGGTTCTTCAATTATTAATAAAATTACGTAGATGAATTATTGACTGTCCAAAGTTATCCCCCAAAAGTGTTTGTTCAATTCTTGCAAAAGACAATCATACTGTATGAAGGGATAATTCATTGAGTTCCAAAATGAAGTCTGGTTAGTGATAGAAAAAGCATGAAAGCCCTGATTACTGGTCACTATATTTCAAGCTTTTTTGGTATTCTAATGTATATATTCTCTTTTTTGCTTTTTAAGTTGTAACTGATTTAGTGCTCATGAAAGTGACTGAATAGCAACACTGGCTAGAACTGAGCATAATGCAGGAATGTGCTGTGCAAGCTTCCCCCCACAGTTCTGTCAGTGCACTTTAATTCTGATCTGTAATACCCTGTTATTCCAGTCCTGGGCCTCTCGAGTCAAAACTTGGAATTATGTGCTGATTAATTCTTTTGATTTTTATTTTTAATCGTGTGTGAATGGGATGCTTGTGAAAAGTAGCAGAATAACTAGAATATGAAATCCCTGATTTATTTACAGAAAAGGTATAGCATGGTCAGGAATAGTGCAAATTCTGCCCTATTGTCTGAAGGGACCACTTAGACTTAGAGGACAGTCTCGACTCTATGCTTATTCTGTCCTTCACATCTGTAAGATACTTCTGTTGTTTCACTTTGCTAACAGGTGCAGGAACTCTTCAGGGTAGCTGCAAGTTAATTCTTGCTGACTCACTTAGGCTTTTAATGTTTACTCTGAATATAAAGGAGATTGACATATCCCCAAGACAGAAAGCTTAGATCTGGGATGCACAGACCAAGGAAGGACCCCTAAGTCAGCTAAAACTGGGCCATCTTTAATAACGCCAGCAACCACTTCCTCCCCGAGGGCAGCTTCACCTGATTTGCCGACTGGAGGTTTATCAAAAGGGGCCGGCTCCATTGCGTCCCACTGAACAGAACCTCCGCCACAGGAATTGGGACAAGCGAAGTGTGGCTACACCAACAAGATGCTACCCCACATCCTGTGTAGCTGCAAGCCCCATTCGAGAGCTTGGTAGATGCGACACAATGCCATCCAAGATTACCTGGCCACAGCCATCCCGCCACCTGTGGGGAAGGTTGCCATAAATTCCGCCATCCCCAGAACCAACAGCGGCTGGACATCACCAACAAGGACTGGAAGATGATCATCATGATGGACGTCACAGTGCCCTTTGAGAACAGGACCCTGGCCTTCTATGATGCCCAAGCTCAAAAAGTAGGGAAATATACCCTTCTGGCTGAAACCTTGAGAGCTAAGAGTTACCAGGTCCAGACACAGGCACTGATCATCGGAGCCTTAGGTGCCTGGGACCCCAGTAACGAGCGAGTGCTGACAGAATGTGGAATCAGCCAACGCTATACTCAGCTGATGCATCAACTCATCGTGTCAGATGCAATCAGGTGGTGAAGAGACAGTTACCTAGAACACATCACCAGACACTGGCAATACCAGAAGGGATGAGCTGGCGTGCCGATGAGAAGTGCAGTCAGGAAAGTAACAAATACTTTCTCTCATGGATTGTATTTTCTAAATAGACAACCAACCTCATTCTAAATTACTGAGAGAGACAATCTCCACTCATTGATATATTTTGCTTTCCACAACCAAATCCCTGTACATTTTTTTTATGAGTGATGTACCTTGTGAACGAGCAGTATCGGTGGAAATGCATATAGGAGAGAACCTCCCCAATGGAGGAGGAATGCATTGGCACTGGAGCCCAGGTTGTGATTCTGGAAGGAGCAGAACTGCTGTCACTTCTTGTTGCATCATGGGGCGATGAGGTCTATCAGAGGAAACCCCCACCTCTGGAAGATTGAAATTGTGATGTCTGGGCAAAGGGCCCACTTGTGGCTGTGGAACGACCTGCTGAGGTTGTCCGCCAGCTCATTCTGTACCCTGGGGAGGTATGATGCCTGCAGGTGAATTGAATGTTTTACGCAGGAATCCCACAGCATAATGGCTTCCTGACACAGGGGAGAGGAGCGTGCACTCCCGTTTGTTGATATAGAACACTGCTGTCGGAGTTTCTGTCATGACTGATACACATTGTATGGTTAGGTAAGGACAATGTCTGACATGCTAGGCGCACCGCTATTAGCTCTCTGACATTGATGCGGAGAACCAGATCTGCTTGCGACCAGAGGCCTTGAGTTCTGTGGTCTCCCAGATGAGCTCCCCATCACCAATGACAGAGATGGCTGTAGGGCAGAAAAGGGGCCTGAGCACACCTCCTGAGCGTCAATCCATCACCAGAGGGAGACAAGGACTGGGCGAAGCAGGGTCACGATCCTGTCCAAGCTGTCCGATACACTGACATGAGCCACGACTGGAACAGTCAAAGCCTGAGTCTGGCGTGCTGCACCACATAGGTACAGGCAGCCATGTGTCTGAGCAGTTTCAGACAGTTTCTTGCTGTAGTGGTGGGGAACTGCATGACGCCTTGGATTATGTCGCTGAGGACCTGAAACCTTGCCTATGGCAGGTATGCTCTGGCTTGGGTCAAGTCCAGTACTGCGCCTCTGAACTCTATCCTCTGGACAGGAGACAGAGTCAATTTCACATTTAGGAGTAGACCCAGGCTGTCAAAGGTGGCTCTGATAAATGTGACCTAAGCTTCCACTTGGGCCCTGGAGCAGCCTTTGATCAGCCAGTTCTCAAGGTTTGGAAACACCTGTATCTGATGCCGCTGCAAGAACGTAGTGGCAACAACTGCCATGCACTTGGTGAAGACTCGAGGTGTTTCTGATAGGCCAAACGGGAGGACAGTAAATTGGTACTGGGTACCGCTGACCACAAACCTGAGGTACTTCCTGTGGGGCTGAGTGATTGTGATGTGAAAGTACACATCCTTCAAGTTGAGGGTGGCATACATATCTCCTGGATCTTGTGAGGGGATGATGGCAGCTTTAAAAGTGTCTGGGATAGAGGGGGATTCCAACTCCTCCACCTGTCACTGTCTGTCCAGGGAGTCGCTGGGCACCGGGCTCAACGGTCCCCTCCGGGGAACTGAAGTCAATGGCGCCGACTCCTGGTCTTTGGGTGCTGAGTGCTCCTTCATGGGATGCATTGCTGTTGCACTTGGCGCTGCCTTCGGCACTGGGGAATGACTCGTCGGTTGTCTTGTGCTGCTTGTGCAGCACTGGTGAGTGTGAGCAGTGCCTGGTTTATTTGCACTGCCTGCGGTGCTGGGGAGCACCAGTGCCGAGGGTCTCTTGAATCAGAGTCTTTCCTCAGCGCCATGTCCTGCACCAAGGCTGGGGCGCTACGCACTGCTGCACTCTGTGATGGATCCCGGTGCACCATGGCGTGCTGTGGACAGACAGTGGACTCCATCAGAAGCTGTTTCAGAAGAAAATCCCACTCTTTCTTTGTCCTAGGGTGGAAAGACCTGTAGATTTTGCACCTGTCTGTTTGGTGCTCTTCCCCCAGACGCTTCAGGCATGCGTCGTGGGGGTCGCCTGTTGGCATGGGCTTACCGCAGGTCCTGCAAGGTTTAAACCCTTGGCCCTGAGGCATGTCCCGGACCCGAGGGGAGGTAAGGGACAGGGGAGGACCCCGCACCCTAATCTGAACTACTTATATACATTATATATATATATATATATATAGACTCAAGAAGAAAGCTAAGGGAAGCACTTGCTAGGCAAGCGAATGCAGTTCCAATGGCCGTCACAGACAGTAAGCACAGTTGCCAACTTTCATGCGGTAAATAAGCACTCCAACTTTCACAATAAGCCAAAAATCAAGCTAATCCCATTTCAAAAGAAGGCCAAAACAAGCCAATTCCTTAGAACCCCAACACTCTATGTGATTAGAC
This sequence comes from Mauremys reevesii, assembly GCF_016161935.1. Taxonomy (NCBI): domain Eukaryota; kingdom Metazoa; phylum Chordata; order Testudines; family Geoemydidae; genus Mauremys; species Mauremys reevesii. The sequence continues at coordinate 38,931,592 of NC_052628.1, read as the reverse complement.
CCCTCCCAGTGTGCAGTCTGGGACTGTGGTTGGCCCGCTGTGCACCCCTGACTCTCCCCACCCCCCCTTGCCCCTGCGTGCCAGAAGCCGATCAAAAAAAGAAAGAAGCAACAAATCTACAACAAGCAACAAGGCAAAAACTAGCCAACAAGCAACTCACAAGCCAATTAAGCCAAAAACAAGCCCAATTTCTACGTTTTTTTCCACTGGTTTGGCATGTCTGATGGTAAAAAGGAACTGAAGGGGGGTTGGGTCAGCAGGGTCATATATTGAGCGTCATGAAGGCACCATTCCAGGGGGCTCCACAGACGACCTGACGGGAGCTGCTAAGGGAAAACTTTCCAACAACCATGCATGTGGCGCGTGCACATCTGAGTAGAATCTACACGAACAAGCAGTCGAAGAAGAATGTTATTTACATGCACAAGGTTAAAGTAATTGCCAAACAGAGATAAAGAGAATTTTTTCCCCAGAGTGTGATGGGGATTCATTTTTCATTGATTATAGGTTTGGATCAGGTAAACGTAAGTGTATTTCACATGATCAGTGCTCTGTGATTATACACAGACATTGCTGAAATTCTGTCCTCTCCACTTTCTTCTTCTGTGTTTGCATATAATTTGCTTTGGAATGATTGTTCAGTGTTAATAAGCCTTCATCTGAACTTGGATTGGCATCTTCAAAGAAAAATCCAGGGACTACAGGAAATAGGACCTCAATTTGTGGTGAATCAAGATTCTACATTTCTTTGCTCAAGATTTCAGGTGTCAGCTCGTGTGTCTTCATGACATTTTAATTACAGTAATTTGTAGTTTGTATTTTGCTGATCTAAATTCCCCGTGCCTATTCTTCATTTACCAACCTAAAACACACGAATGTAATGTCCTTGGCACAGAATGGTTGCCATATTTCCACTCAGAGAACAGAGTAGATTACTGACAGTAAGTAAGCCTAATGTAGTGCATACAACATTTAGAGCACTTTAGGATAATTTATCTATCTTGTCTATACTGAGTTAAAGAACATCATGCCTATGTGGCAGGACTTGCCACACTGCTTCTGCAAATTATAGCGAGATATTCCACAGAATACCTCTTAAATTCATTCATGAACATTAATCTTACCAACAATTATCACAACATTTAAAGAGCTTGCCATTTATTGCTGGTGATATATATTTCTATCCTTCCTAACAGTGCACTGCACCACTTCTGTAAGTGGATGTATATTTTTATTTTTATTTTGAGGGGTGCTAAGTGGTTCTTATGACCACTGTAATAATTTTCAGATTGGATATTGAAATTACTATAATTAAACAACTGCTACTTTAGATGTTCAAAAATCACATTGTACTCCATGAATACAAGAATCTCACTTTATCTTTGGGACTGGCCAAAGGTACCTTTATTTTAAACCAGTGATATTACTCCCATTCGGTTATTAATATTTTAAGGTGGAAATATATTTTCCCCACAGTACAGTAATTTAGTACTGTGGGGAAAATCTGTAATTTAGTTCTTGTCTCTCTCAGCTTCTGTTTTTTAAAATACTTTTTTTCATAAAAAGTGGTTTGGTTGTAATCCATCCTTATTTATTTGCTATTTCACCAAACTTTAAGAATCTTTTTGCTATTTTGATCCAGTTGTTCATCCAATGCTGTTTTCTTCTCTAGAAATAAGAGTATGTAGAATCAGTTTCCAACCTGATTTTTTAAAATCTTGCAAGAGTTTAATTTCCATTAGACTAAGATCAAAAGAAAATAAGAAGTTAGTAAATGAACTCTTTTCATTCATTGATTATAAAAGCAGACTATGGCTGCATAGTGAGCAGTTCTAAAATTTGCCCTGAGGTGATTACATGGTTGCCTCATCATCTGGCATTGATAAAATTTGTAAAATAGGTTTGATGCTGTTCTACAACTCGGGCATTATGTACTTCCTGTGTAGATTATTGTTGCAAGAGCAATGTTTAAATCACACTTTGTGCGCACACCATGCGGTGCTTTCATTTCTTCATTGGCAGTCATAAGGCCCTGATTATTATCTATAGATTAGTGGGCAGTCACAAAAACACTTTAATTTGAGATACAGTTTCCCCCTCTTTTGTACAACTTATAACATATTGTATTTTGAAAAATTACATGATAGAAACAACTCTATGATGTTCGACTTTTTCACATTTCCAGGATATGATTGTTGCAGGACTAAGTCAGGACTATAGCAATGCCATTATCTGTTGACATGACCTTCCAAACTAAAGCTCTATTATTACATCATCTTTGTGTAAATTGCATTTTCCCCAGTTTTAAAAGACAACATTTGTAGAGCACATGGCTAACTTGAGCAGGGCACCCAAGCAAACATCAAGTTTCTCCTACTTGGCTGAGGCATAGACAGGACTCAGTTTTTCTCTAATCACATATTTCCCAGAATACTCAATGGCATGAATTCATCAGATGTCAACATTGTATCAGAGCAGTAGATAAAAGATTCAAGAACACACATAATTATTGACGGGATCATTATTGGCAGGTGAATCAGAAGCATGCAGAATAACTGTAGTGTAATCCTATCCATTCTAGTTTCACATTATTCATCTTAACATTAATACACAAATAACTACAATTTTGTCATATGGTAGATGATATAACACTGTAGAAATAAAGCCAGCCTTATTTCTGAATGTTTCAAAACCTGACTGTAAAACTGGCACTTTAGACGAAAGAGACTGTAATTCTAGGTGCAACTTCATCAACACTTCTATGCTGAAATTCCAGCATCCTAATTATACTCCCCTAATCATACATTCCAAACAACAAATGACTGTTTTAACACCACTTGCAAGGATGGTATGTAGCAGTGTTACTATTTTATTTTAATACCCTCTTATGATAGACCATAAAACTCTGAAGTGGGATAATTAATTCAGTGGCTATAGCACTGCCTGAGTGATATAGGACATACTGTTTTCTTGGCTGAGGATGACAGGAAAAAAAAAAATCACACACCTCAGCATAGCTAGGATTTATTTATGCCCTGAAGGATTTATTTATTCACTGGCACATGCTGGGCTGAAATGTAAAGTGCCTCCTGAATTTCCCAGGTGCAGAATAAAGAATCCTGTTACTACTCCTCTTAAGGGGGTAGCATATACCTCTTTTCAGAGCCAGGGCCCTATTCCCTATCCTTTTTCGCTTGGTTAGTTCTACTAGCAGCACAAGAGCAAAGAGCAATCCTTACTCACCAGAGACTGCAAGGATTGCAGTTGTGGGCTTCCTGTACAGAAGAGAGGCTTCTTGATCACCTATACTGGGGCCAACCACAACCTGGCCCTTAAACCAAAACCTTAAATTTCTTCTGATAACTATGAATAGTTTATTTTGTATATTGAATTGCCATCACTGAATAGTAGAAGTGTCGCAGTAGTAAACTGATGCTTAAGAACAACAGTATTCAATGAGGGTTCCTTGTATCTGAAACTAGACCCCCCACATACATGTGTATCCAACACAGTGTTTTTCATTTCAATTATCTATAAACTTGAACATTTATGACCTGCTTATGCCAAGAGATTTCTTTAAAAAGTTGATATTTAGCCCCTTCTTTTTTGCAGTATTCCATCCACCTACTGTTAATGTATTACCAGGAATTCATCCAGCATTGCAATATCTTGTCTAAGCATTGTGGCTCTGTGATCACAGGACTGAACAGCTTTTACAGAAGACTTCAACCTGAACCAACTTCTCTTTTTTTTGTTTGTTTGTTATTTCCACAGTAACTGTTAACTGCTCCTTTATAAGTCCCACAAAATCAGAAGCTTTCAATCATCAGCCTCCTGTAAAGTGCTAGTAAAATTTAAGAGTAATTTTAAACTGTTATGAGATCAGTGCAAGAAGAGCTTTAGAGTAATATTTTCATATGTGCCTATGTAACTTAGCAGCCTAAGTCTCAATTTAAAAAAACACTTAGTTCCTTTTAAAAAAATTACCCTTAATTTCTATTATTTTGTAGGCATGTTTCAGCTAAATATCATAGAGTAGGAATCCAGAATAAGCATTAAGTCCACTAAGGATTTGTCTACATGTTCGGGTAATGCCCACTATGGGGCTGCAATTTCTAAAGTGCACTAAGTTGTTGCACATTAATAGGTCCATCAAGATCCTGCTGGTGCACGCTAAATGTTCCCTAGTGCACTTTAACATAGGGCTATTTCAAACTATGAACCCAGTAGAGTGCATTACCCCACCATATAAACAAGCCCCAATTCTAAGTGGTAACTTTTTAAATACTGGCATTAGTATTCACGTAAACAACAGTTTGAAACTCTTTTGCTTTGTTTTTTTAAAGGAAACTTACCCTAATTATTTTTCTTAGAAAGCAGTGACAGTAGCTTCTAACCATGAAGCTCTTGCTTTCTGTGACTCGAATTGGATCTTAATGAGTTGAAAGATATCAGCCATTAAATTGCTTTATTAACAAGTAGCTAACATCAATCCATTGCAGATGTATAATGGTCAGCAACTGACCATTTTGAATTTTATCACAGAACCAAATAAATGTATGGCTAGATGGGACCTGGAGAAATCCAGCCTCCTGCACTGAGACAGGACATAAGAACATAAGGACCAAGTAAACACAGTGTGCAGAGTTCCTCACTGAGAATTAGAAGTGTAAAAATTTCTGTACAGTAATAATAGCCACAGATTGATAAAGACCTGTGGGTGTGCTTAGAAAAGGATTACTACATATTTACTTTTTAGAGATCTCTTAACACTGGTTTAATTGGTTTGTGTGTGTGTGTGCATATTGATCAATACCTGCGTTCCATTTTTATATTACCAAAATATCTTCAGTTCTTCATAACAGTTTGGTGAAGCTTTCTTCACAAGGCAGACTGTTCCGTGTTTCTGTTTTTATACTAAATAAGCCTCTTATATTTTTCATCAATGTTTTGTATGATTAATAAAGGGATAATGTCAATTTGAAAATTATTCAACATAAAAAATAAACACCTGTCTCTAACTGACACGTAATGGAAGTCTCATGTTGTATTAAAACATCCTTGGATTGTCTAAAAATTATGATCTGATCTGTAAAAAAAACAAAACCAAAGAGCACCACAGAGACTAACAGGCGTTTTGCAGCATGAGCTTGAGCTTTGCTTGACTTACATCTTTGACTTGCATCTGAAGAAGTGGGGTATTCATGCTCAAAAACGCCTGTTAGTCTAGTCTCCTAGGTGCCACTTTTGTTGCTTTTAAAAATTATGATAATTTTTTTAACTCAAGTGTTGCATTCAACATGGGATATTCTATATTAGACTTTACGATGACTGATAAAAAGGACTGGGTCACAGAACTAAAATTTAATGATGGCTTGGGTGCAATTTATCATGACTTGATTATATTTGTTATGTGCACACACAAAAGAAGTCCCAACAAGTAACAAATATTCCTGGTACTTTAAAATGGATAATTTCATAAAGCTAAACACAATTAAGAGTTAAATCAGCTGGGAAGAGAATGACATTTGGAAACTTAAGAACATTTTACTAGACACTCAAAAAGGCATAACAACACAATTGAAAAAGAAAGTCATACTGGTTAAAAGAATCTATGTGGCTTACAGGAGAAGTAAAAGCAGCTATAATAAAATAAAATAAAAATATATAAAACCAACAGAAAACAGAGGAAGTTGAAAGCAATAAATATAAATTAGAATCTAGGAATTGTTAAATTGATAATGGAAGCAAAATGGACACAAGGAGAAACCTATGGTCAGCGGCGTTAAGGACAATAAAAAAGAGGTTTTAAACATACAGTAGGGACAAAAGGAATCATAACATTGATACTGACCATTACTAGATGAAAATGGTAGAACTATCAACAGTAATGCAGAAAATGCAGGAGTATTCAATAAATATTTCTGTTCTGTAATGGGGAGGGGGATCAGAGACAAGTGATGTAGTCATATCATATGATGATGAAAAATACTTTCCATTCCAATAGTAACTCAGTAGAACATTAAAGAACAGCTATTAAAGATACACATTGTAAAATCAGCAGGTCCAGATAATTTGCATCTATGTTTTAAAAGATCTGATTGAAAAGCTCTCCGGACCGTTAATGTTGATTTTCAAAAAGTCCTAGAACAATGAGACAGTTGTAGGAGTGGAAGAAAGCTAATGTTTTTTAAAAGAGTAAATATGATGACCTGGATATTTATAGGCTATCAACCAGACACCATCCTGGACAAAATAATGGTATTGCTGATAAAGAACTCAGCTGACAAAAAATTAAATGAGAGTAATACAATTAATGCCAAACAACATGTCTATGAAAATCAGATCTTGCCAAACTAACACCTTTTTTGATGAGATTCCAAATTTGGTTTACAAAAGGTAAATGTGTTGATGTAATATACTTAGACTTCGGTAAAGCATTTGACTTGGTACCACACAACAATTTGATTAAGAAACTAAAACCATATAAATATCCAGATGGCACACATTAAGTAGATTAAAAAAAACAGCTGATAGGTCTCAAAATGTAATTGTAAATGGGGAAATCGAGTGGGTGTATTTCTAGTGGGATCCCAGAGGGATACATTCTTAGCCCTAGGTTATTTAATCCTGGGAACACTAGGACCCAGGTGGTGCATTCCCTCAATCCCACCACAAGGCCTTGGGAAACAACTGCAGACTGTATCCAAGCAGAGACTCTAGATGGTGGGGCTCAAACACCCAAAGCAAACCTTTGGTCCCATTGACATTCAGAGAACTTTCTGCAGTTTTGACTGGACTTTCTTTGCCCTATTTAGATTGGCTGCCCGCTCCAACAAATTCAGATGAACAATAAGACAAAATATTTTTAATAGTGAGAGTAATTAATCATCGGAATAATTTACCCTCTGAGTTATGGTGGATTCTCTATCATAAGAAATTTTTAAATCAAGTTTTGGTGTTGTTCTATTTGACACACTTTAGGTTAAATAGCAATCAATATTTAAGTCTTATGGCCTGTCTTATGCAGGAGCTCTGACTAGATAGTCCCAATGGTCTCTTCTGGCATTATAATTATAAATCCTCTTCTACTTCTATGGTTTTATAACAATATTTTCTTATTTAAAAAAATGCTATTTCTCTCCCTTGCTTCCATTGGTCTTTCACACACCATCATCAGTAGAAAATGACTAGGGGGCTATCATGACACCATCATATCACTTATAAGGTGGATAGAAGGCTGGCTAGATCGTCAGGCTCACCAGTTAGTGATCAATGGCTCGATGTCTAGTTGGCAGCCAGTATCAAGTGGAGTGCTCCAGGGGTCTGTGCTGGGGTCGATTATGTTCAACATGTTAAGTAATGATCTGGATGATGGGATGGATTGCATCCTCAGCAAGTTCGCAAGATGACACAGCTGAGGGGAGAGGTAGATACGCTGGAGGGTAGGGATAGAGTCGAGAGTGACCTAGACAAATTGGTGGATTGGGCTAACAGAAATCTGATGTGGTTCAACAAGGACAAGTGCAGAGTACTGCACTTACGATGGAAGAATCTCATGCACTGCTACAGGCTGGGGACTGACTGACTAAGCGGCTGTTCTGCAGAAAAGGACCTGGGGATTACAATGGACGAGAAGCTGGATACGAGTGTGCCCTTGTTGTCAAGAAGGCTAACGGCATATTGGGCTGCATTAGTAGGAGCATTGCCAGCAGATCGAGGGAAGTGATTATTCCCCTCTATTTGGCAATGGTGAGGCCACATCTGGAGTATTGTGTCCAGTTTTGGGCCCCCCAACTACAGAAAGGATGTGGACAAATTGGAGAGAGTCCAGCAGAGGCAATGAAAATGATTTGGGGGCTAAGGCACATGACTTATGAGGAGAGGCTGAGGGAACTGGGCTTATTTAGTCTGCAGAAGAGAAGAGTGAGGGGGGATTTGACAGCAGCCTTCAACTACCTGAAGGGGGGTTCCAAAGAGGATGGAGCTAGGCTGTTCTCAGTGGTGGCAGATGACAGAACAAGGAGCAATGGGCTCAAGTTACAGTGGGGGAGGTCTAGGTTGGACATTAGGAAAAAATATTTCACTAGGAGGGTGGTGAAGCACTGGAATGGGTTACCTGGAGAGGTGGTGGAATATCCATCCTTAAAAACCCATAAGGCCCGGCTTGACAAAGCCCTGGCTGAAATGATTTAGTTGGGGTTGGACTAGATGATCTCCTGAGGTCTCGTCCAACCCTAATCTTCTATGTTTCTATGCAGAAATGATCAAATGTATTATACACAAAGTGTTGTCCATGACTAAATAAACTGAAAAACAGAAAAAAATATTTCCTCTCTAATCTTACAATTACAGTCATCTTAAATGTTACAAGTAACAAGTAGGTAGAAATTTTCAAACAGAAGTGGTATTTTTCATTGACACTGTTCTTTAAATATATTTTTTTTGTATCTAACACAAGTTTTCCCTTAAACTATTCCCTAGTGTATGATATTGTGGAAACGCTAAAAATAATTAATAAAATAATGTCATATTTTAACATTGTGTTTTTGAATTTCACAGCTGACCTAGGTATACTAATTCAGTCTACATAAGACAAGGCAAAATGACATTGTGATGCAATTGCGATTGTCAGCTCTTCAGAGCCAGGACTTTTCGGTCTGTGTTTGTACAACCCAATGTACAAACACACTGGAGTCCTGGTCCATGATTAGGACTCATAGATGGTACAATGATGCAAATAATGAACATCATCTTCACATCATGTCAGAGGTAATAGAGACAAATTAAATTATACCCAATATATAGCTTTTGGGTTCTGCAAGATGAACTTGAAAAATGCAGGCTAGATCCATGAAATTCAGTATTGGTGTCAACTTTTCCTGAGAAACAGATAAGACCTAGAGATAACTGACAGACATGAGAATATTCTAAATAAAAAGATAGTGTTTAAAAATGTAGAAACCGAATGATATAACAAAGTGGGATCCAGAATGACACATTTGTAGGAGATAACCCAAGTACAACGTATGGAGGGGAAAAAAAATAAAAATCAACAGATACTTTTTCTATAAAGTCATAATTTTGAAGGCTATCAGGCAACACCCTTAATGGGTACTTATGGAATGTACACTTCTTGGAACGAGGAGCAAGTTTTCACATTTGGCATGTAGATCTGAGTTTAGTTTTTTGGGTTCAATAATTTATTTTATCTGGATTATAGTACTTTTTGTTTTTGGCACTGTAAAACTGAGAATGAAAGTTATGGGTCTGGAAATATGTGCTGCTTCTTCCTGCCAAGCTAGGAGTTTGCTGTGGAGGTCAGACATACGTCTGTCCTTCTCCTGCAGATGCTACAGTATATCTGCATCTGAAATAAGACGACAATGTGAAAGTGGTGGAAGATATGGATTTAGAGGACCCATGCACAGGAGTTTTATCAGCTACACAGCTCTACACAATTCCTGGGGTTTGTGTGTACATGTGCAATAGTTTGATACTGCCTCTTGAGTTTAACAGCATTAGATGATAATATGTAATTGCAATTCGTACAGTAACTTTTATTATTGTGTTAAAGGGGTTTTATGGTTAATTGCCAATATTACAGTTTCAATGATGCAGTTCATGCAACTGGCAGGCTTATGGCAGAGGATGCTGGCAGCCACCAAGTTTTACCCAAACTCAGGTTTACAGAATAGGAAAGTATCTCAAGGTTATTTAATTTTTCCATTTAAATAGTCAACTAATACTTTCTCCATTTGCGATTTTCCTTTAGAAACATTTATATCTAAATTGCATAATATAGAAAATTATATAGTTATGTATATTTAACTGGAAACTATACATTTTGTGTACTTTACCAAGAAATTTTTGTGGCGTTGAATTTAGATTAAAGATTTCATTAGTACATTCAATGAAAGATGCATCTTTGCTTCTAAGTTAATGAAGAAAGCTCTGAGCAAAGAAACTGGTAGTTTGCAGCTATTTGGAGCATGATTTCACTTTCCCCCATGTGGTGGATTGGTTCACCATGTCACTGAAAGATACCAACAACTGGCATGCAGCAACACTGAACTTTTGAAAGGGAGATTTTAACAAAATGAGGAAGCTGGTAAAACAGACCCTAATGTCAAAAATAAAGGAAGAAAAAGTCTCAGAAGGCATGCATAGTTCTCAACAAAAAGGGAACCAGGAGAGCAGGTAGTAAACTTGTAGAACTAAATGGCAATTTCAAGATGTCATTCAAAACAAATAGAAAACCTTCAAGATAAGGAAATCTAACCTTAGTGAAGTCTATAAAAGGGAGCATAAATTACAAGAGGCAATTTGTAAGAAGGAGTATAGGAGGGATAAGATGAATTTCATAGAGCAAATAGATTTTAAACCAACATAAAAAAATTATTTTTAGTATAAAAGAACCAGGAAATCTGCAGAAGAGTCAGTTTTTGCTGAGTCCCAAAGGTTAAAGGGAACAATTAAGGAAGACAAAGACATGGCTGAGAAATTAAATGTTTTCTTCGCATTAGTCTTTACCACAGAGGATGTTGGGGAAGATACCTGCTTGGGACCTGCTCTTTTCTGGCAATAGAGATGAGGTAGTATCAGAGATTGAGGTGTCAGAAAAAAAGGGTGCTAGAATAAATTTAAAAGCAATAGATCACCAGGCCCAGAATTGCTCTGAAGAAGCTTTAGGGAAGGTAACATTAATGATGGGGGAACCCCACTCTCCGCCTGCAAGATACTTGTTCACACTACATATATTAAGGCTGTGGAAATCACTGCAAGATTTAAAGAGAGACTGGAAGATGAAGAGGGATGACAAGGATATCCAATTATAACAGGTAATGCACAAATGAATTTTGGAAGGGTTATAAAACTTGTTGATTCAGGAATGAGAATAATCTCTAACTAATAGTGGTTAGGACAAAACATTAATTCAGAGGGGGTGGGGGAAGAGAGAGTTGCACATTCATCTGAAGCATCTGGTTCTGGCCACCAGCAGAGACAGGATACTGGACTACATGGAGGATGGATGTGAGCTAATATGGTAATGTCGATTTCCCTATCTGTATTCTTTGCTCAGTGGGTGCAGCTCATTTTCCTTCCAGAGCACTGCACTTTCAGATTAAAGTGCAACAGGAATGGAGCATTTTAGCAGCAATGTGACAGAGCGACATCTCCTCCCCACCCTAAATAATGAAGATAATTAATTCAAGTGTGGCTTCACTTTATTTTAAATGGACTGAGATTCAGGGTGAGTAAATAGCCAATCTTGCTCTCTTTGTAACATATTTTATTTTTATGTTATTGTTTTATTTTTTGAGGGCTTAGACTTACCATCTATTTTTTCTCCTTTTTGTAAGCCAGACACACCCACCCCCCAACCCAAATTGACTTTTACATCATCAAGAGAGGGCAGCTGTAGATGCTTGAAGAAGCTATTAGTGTAAGACTCACTCTGACCCTCCTTTTTATGAAAAGTATCATCAGTGATTAGAACCACACCTTAATTACTATGGTACTAAAATGTTGGAAGCAGCATCACATTCATCAAAGATAAAAAAATACACAAAATTAAATTAAAGTAGGAAATAATTTTTATATACTCTATTAATACCTAGATACCCTAGTCAGTGGATACATTGTAAATACCTAAATAGTGGATCAAACTAACTGAGAGCACAATCTATGCTTTTTACATATCATTGTTTCTTGGGATTTGGATGGAGCACTTACTGTTAGCTTATGTCTGCTGTTTCCCAACATCTGATAAGAATTTATAACACATGGAAATGATTGCAAAGTGAACAGCACTCCCTTCATGTTCTCTATTCTGCTGATTTAATCACAAACATACTGAATCTGATAGTAATGAAACAATAGCCTCGCTGTTGATGAGATCACCAAATGGCTTCCATAAAAACCTATCAGACACTGTAAAATGTAGTCCCTACAAATGTATAATCTTTTTCAGACCTGCAGTATCACCTATCTCTACAAAACAGTAAAACCTCTGTCCTAGAAAAGATCATACCTAAAAAGTATAGTTCAACTTGAGCTAGATTATAATCATGGTGGGAAAAACTCAGAATTTGCAAACAGAAAGACAGGCCAAAGAAGATTTCTCTAAGTTAGTAGGTCAAGAAATTTCCAGACTTTAGCAATAATGTATAATCTTTATTATGAAATGGGCACATTACTCCCAAAGAGTATAACCTTTATTCACCACACAATTATGTATTCTGTAAATGCCACAGGCAACCTACTTTCAAAGGCCCTGATACTGCACACACTTAAGCACATGTTTAAGCATGGAGTTGTCCCATTAACTTCAATATAACTACTCACGTGCTCAAAGTTAAGCATGTGCCTAAGTGTTTGTAGGATCAGTGCAAAAATAAATTAGAACCATAAAACATTACATTTGATCTATTTATTGTATCACTCCAACTGTAATGCCAGATTCTCTTAGTACTGTGAGTCTAATTATACAGACCTTTGAGAGAGAGAAAGTATAATTTTTTAAAACCTCAACATCACATACAATTGCTTTCCTTTACATACAACATCATCAGTTTAAAGCCTGATATCACAGACTTCCCAAATTTAGAAGCAATTGTTGTGTCTCATTCAAATTTAATGGAAATCTCTTCCTAATGTTACAAATGGCAGTTTTTAGCCCTGAAGGGCCACAAGATGTTGGATGTGAAAAAGCCATTGGTCCAGTACTGGATATTGCTCAACCTACCCCTCATACAAAGTGTAAGCTTTTTTCCCAAGTTTTAAGAGCAACAAGGAAAAATTACAGCTGTTTAATGCTGCTCAAAAGGTGTGGAATATTAGAAACAGTCCCAGGAGAGATAGACTAACTGGCAGAATGCAGCTGAGGTGAACAGAAGTGCACAATGCATGTAATCTATCATGTCCATCCAGATGGAGAAATACAGGTACATATATGATGCCTCATTAATTCCTTCACAATATGTATACTACATATGTGGTGGTGATAATCATGTTAGTAGAGTCATTTAAATAAACTGCATCACATATTCAGTAATTTATGGTATGTCCTTGATGTTTCACCTGTCCTCTGCCCCCAATCGCTCTGCTCCTGTACTACTTCTAACTTTCTAAATCCTTGAGCAGCTTCAAACCACAATGTGCTTAGTGAGTTTCCAGGAAACTCACTAAGCACATTGTGGTTTGAAGCTGTTCAACTACAGAAATTCAACTACAGAAATTGTTTGTTCAACTACAGAAATTCAATACAAAACCCACCAATATCAGCATAATGGTAAGACTGTAACTGCAATAAATTCAAATGTTTGCACCTCAGCAAACATAATTTTGTCATTTTGTCCATATATTTTAAGACAAAAATGAAAATCCATACCTCCCAAGAAAAGTCAGATACGGCGACACGGTGGCAACTATAATTTGAATTTCTGGCTCTTCTGCATTTATATTCTCTATTAGATCAAGGTATTTTTATAGCTTTTTTGTTTGTTTGTTTTAGCAGGGACACCTGAGTATCTGTGGTGGTTTTTGTAATGCTGACAGCAATCCAACAAACAGTAATTTGCACCTTAGATTAATTTGCAGTGGAATACGTGATATGATCCACTCCACAGAGCAGATACGTCTCTCTTTTTGTGAGAGTAACTAATTTTTTAACCTCTGTCTCTAACCCATTCCCTTCCTACTTGACAAAAGTTCTAAGGAGTGTCTTGCTTTGACCATTCTACTCATCAAGTAAACATGGGTTAGATGTGAGGGAGAAGGGGAAAAAAAACTACTGTGGGAACCATTTACGCCAAATAAGAAGTATTTTTAATTCAGCTAATGAGACTCTTAAAGTGACTCAGTACAAATGGAAATGATGGGGTTTTTTGTTGGGTTTTTTTTTTGCATAGAATCTTAAATTGGACTTGAATCATGGCTGATGAAATGAAAGGCCACTTAAGGCAATCTATATATCACTGCTAAATGTAATTAAGTGCACTTTTCTAGACAGAAAATGGACCAATAAATTGATTTTAAAACACTGATTATCATCTGTATCAGACAGAATACATATTGGACTCCATAAATCCATACTATGATACTCATTTAAAAAAAATTAATTCTACTTAATCTATTAATATATAACTAAGATGTACTAATTACAGCATAGAAACAATAAATGGCATTACTAGTTAATTAACCATTTACATTTACATTATAAATATAGGCCCCAATCCCACAGACACTTTTGCACATGCTGAACTTTATACAGGACTACTCCCATTGTATTTAAAATGTTTTACCTTAATACATCTGTACTCCAAAATAAAATTTAAAAATAACTGTAGAAAGAATATTAATGGTGTATCTTCAAGACACAGAAATTTGGAGTCCAAGACCCGAAATCTGAGAACACTTGGGCACATGCTTAACTTTAAGCACATAAGTAAAACAAAAAGTAAAGCAATTCACATGTATTTGCAGGATCAGAGTCCAAGGTGACTCACCCTTCTTATTTTATTTATATAAATATAAAGGTGAGGTTCTTCTTTAAGATTCTTACATGTCACAATACTAAAATCAGTTACAAATGCAATTTCATCCTTAACTCTCAATTTTCTTGCTTTTATAGGTATTAATCCGACTCTTAACATTACTTTATGTAGTTTTTTAACAGTCAAATTTATTATCAAATATGTTGTCTGAATCTATTTAAATTGGCTTAGAGAATATTTTTTTATACACAGTATCATACGAATAGTTCTTGTAACCTTGCCACTGGAGACATTAATTTGATCAAGGCTGTTATCACAATGTGTGGAAAAATAAAATGTAGCACTGAAGGAGTCTGATTTGTCAAAAGATAAACATTTTATTATGCAATTAATAGTTTTAACATGTGTAAGCAATATGTGCATAGTCAAAAAGCCAGAGTATTTTGAATAACGTCATTGTTTTACTATTGTTTAAATGATATACTATTCAGACTTATTTATGGTTCTACTTTTTTTGTTGTACTCTTTACAAATTCATACAAGTTTACTTTCAGCACAGATTAGTTACACTGAACTTGCAGAGAAAAGCACAGTTAAAGCAAAATTCTAATAAAATGTTCGTAGGAATTACTAGAGGTGGTCATAACTTGTAGTAAAATAAAATTAACATTTATTATTTAGACTCCACAGTAGTCCTTGTTTGATTCTAATTTAAAACAATTTAACTATGAATATTTCAGTCTACAAATAAACCAAATAAAATATTCACACAGTTTTTAAGTGTCAATCAAACAAGGACAATATGAAGTGATCTGCCTTTATAAACCAAAGGTCACATTCTTAAAACATTTTTCACTTTTCTGATCAAAACTATTGAGTGGTGAAAAAAAGCCTTTGTTTCCTGTCCAGATTAACAAAAGAAAATTGTTTTACAAAAAAAAAAATATGAAAAGCAAAAACCAAGATATCATTGCAAGTGATATCTCTTATTGACACAAGCAAAAATAAAAAATGGAAGTTCTTGAGAACAACTCTCTTCTAAGGGCACATATTCCACACTAGCACTTTACCTGATGCAGCATACATCCCTTAGGGCTTATCTCCATTTACCAGGGGATCAACCGCAGATCTCTCTCCCATCAACTCCGGTATTCCACCAGAACAAGAAGCATAAGGTAAGTCAATGGGAGAGTTTTTTCCGTCAGCCCAGTGTGGTTTAGACACCGCAATAAGTCGACCTAAGGTACGCTGACTCCAGCTATGTTATTTACGTAGCTGGACTTAGGTAACTTAAGTCGACTTAGCCCCACAGTGTAGACCTGCAGTTGTGTTGGCTGGAGCACTGTGAGGGCTCTTTCCCATCCATATTAATTGGGAGATGAAATACTGTGGCCCTCTTTGCAGGCTGTCCATTCTGAGGCGGTGGTCTACACTACACAGTTAGGTCAACATAAGGCAGCTTATGTAGACCTAATTATCTTAGTGTCTACACTACAGCCTTTCTCCCGCCAATGTAAGTGCCCTACTACATAAACATAACTACTCCACCTCCATGAGAGGCATAAGGCTTATGTCGGTGTAGTTAGGGTGACACACTGTATAGCCACTGTGTCCCTTATGTTGGCTGTCTTGTCAATCTCATGGCAGGAGCCATGAAATTGACAAGAAAGCTGGGCAGCTTCAGCCCAGCTGCCTCTGTTCCCCTGGAAAGCTCGGAGGCTGGACCCTGCTCCCAGCTGGAAGGCGGGGTGTGTGTGTGGGGGGAGGGTTGGGGGAATGGACTCTGCTCCCAGCTGGGACAAGAAGCCCTGGCAGCTTCGGACCCCACTTTCCGTCAGGCAGCCTTGTCAAGGTGAGCTGTGAAATTGACAAGGCTGCCTGGCTCTTGGTGGGGAGGGGGCCAAGAAGCCGGGGCAGCTGGACCCCACTCCCCAGGGGCAAGAAGCCCCGGGTGGCTTCCCCCGGCTCCTGCCAGGGAACAGAGGCAACCTGCAGGAGCCCGGGAGCCTATGGGGCAGCTGAAAATGCTCATTCCATGAATCTGAAACATTTTGCGGAAATATATCAGTGTTGTTAAAATGTTCTATGGGAAGTTATATTAATGTTGAAAATACTTTGATATAATATAATATCTAAATATTTTAACTAATATATACCAAAATCAAACATTTCAATAAGGTTGAAAAGAAAATTTTGGAATGTTTAATTTCACAAAAATTTTCAAGCTTTCAACTTTTTGTCCTAATTTCAAAAGCTGAATTTCCTGAGCAGTAAAATTTCTATTTTAATTCCGCCTCTACTGAGTTGCCATCCGTGACACAGGCAGTTGGTGCAGAGGATTCCCCTGCATGGCTACGCTGGAAAAGCCACAATATGGCCCTAATGGATAACACACACACAGTCTCCAGCTTGCTTTTACACATCATCTTGCTTTTTTTCAAATGTAGGGCCAGAGTCCCAGTTACATTCCAACTACTTTGCATCGCTAAAGTGAACTAGAGAACAAGAGCACACTAGAGAATGTAACCCATAGTCTCCAATAGCATGTTTTTCTTGCATCAAGAAAGTGTACTATAATAAAAATAATACTATAGTATTAATAAAATGCTTATATTCCTACCAAGATTATAAAAGCATCACAATATCAAAAGCTTTTATAACATGTACTGATGACTTTCAATGTTATGGATACTCATACAAATATTAGGTACTTCTGCGCTGATCACAACAATAAAAAATTTAGCACTTTGGCACCTCGCTTTCAACTGGACATCAGTCTGTATGGTGACATTTCCACTTCTAATGCATTGTCACTGAAGTATCAGAAAAGAGTATGAAACAAATGCTAGTGGTTCAAATTTATCACAGTAATCACATTTTCTGTAAAATTCATCCGTCAATATTTAAAGTAACCAGAAGTCACATTCGCATGAAAACCTGAGAGTCTTCATTGTGTTTATTTTTACTCTCATTTCCAAACTTATCCAAGGTTGTTTTCATGGTTGTAAAGTGCTGTGATTGTTTTTTTATTTGAGCTATTCCTACTCCAACTCTACTTTTAATAAATTCACCACATTTAATGCATGTGTAATATCCTTTCATTTTCCCTAGAAGCTCCTGATTGATTTCATTCAGCATTTAAAATGCTGCTCCTGTACAGTTATATAAGATGTGACAGCCCCTGCCCTAAACAGTTTACAATCTAATGAGATACAAACAGATGAAGGGTGGGGAGAGAGAAACACATGTAATTAGGCACATGACATGCATTTGCCTTGTTAGTACCATGGATTTGTTTTATGTATTATTTAAGTGCAAATATATTCACCTAACAGTTAACAGTCTCTTACATAAGAACATAAGAATGGCCGTACCGGGTCAGACCAAAGGTCCATCTAGCCCAGTATCTGTCTACCGACAGTGGCCAATGCCAGGTGCCCCAGAGGGAGTGAACCTAACAGGCAATGATCAAGTGATCTCTCTCCTGCCATCCATCTCCATCCTCTGACGAACAGAGGCTAGGGACACCATTCTTACCCATCCTGGCTAATAGCCATTTATGGACTTAGCCACCATGAATTTATCCAGTCCCCTTTTAAACATTGTTATAGTCCTAGCCTTCACAACCTCCCCAGGTAAGGAGTTCCACAAGTTGACTGTGCGCTGCGTGAAGAAGAACTTCCTTTTATTTGTTTTAAACCTGCTGCCTATTAATTTCATTTGGTGACCCCTAGTTCTTGCATTTTGGGAATAAGTAAATAACTTTTCCTTATCCACTTTCTCAACATCACTCATGATTTTATATACCTCTATCATATCCCCCCTTAGTCTTCTCTTTTCCAAGCTGAAGAGTCCTAGCCTCTTTAATCTTTCCTCATATGGGACCCTCTCCAAACCCCTAATCATTTTAGTTGCCATTTTCTGAACCTTTTCTAGTGCTAGAATATCTTTTTTGAGGTGAGGAGACCACATCTGTACACAGTATTCGAGGTGTGGGCATACCATGGATTTATATAAGGGCAATAATATATTCTCAGTCTTATTTTCTATCCCCTTTTTAATGATTCCTAACATCCTGTTTGCTTTTTTGACCGCCTCTGCACACTGCGTGGACATTTTCAGAGAACTATCCACGATGACTCCAAGATCTTTTTCCTGACTCGTTGTAGCTAAATTAGCCCCCATCATGTTGTATGTATAGTTGGGGTTATTTTTTCCAATGTGCATTAATTTACATTTATCCACATTAAATTTCATTTGCCATTTTGTTGCCCAATCACTTAGTTTTGTGAGATCTTTTTGAAGTTCTTCACAATCTGCTTTGGTCTTAACTATCTTGAGTAGTTTAGTATCATCTGCAAACTTAGCCACCTCACTGTCTACCCCTTTTCTCCAGATCATTTACGAATAAATTGAATAGGATTGGTCCTAGGACTGACCCTTGGGGAACACCACTAGTTACCCCTCTCCATTCTGAGAATTTACCATTAATTCCTACCCTTTGTTCCCTGTCTTTTAACCAGTTCTCAATCCATGAAAGGACCTTTCCTTTTATCCCATGACAGCTTAATTTACGTAAGAGCCTTTGGTGAGGGTCCTTGTCAAAGGCTTTCTGGACATCTAAGTACACTATGTCCACTGGATCCCCCTTGTCCACATGTTTGTTGACCCCTTCAAAGAACTCTGATAGATTAGTAACACACGATTTCCCTTTACAGAAACCATGCTGACTATTGCTCAACAGTTTATGTTTTGCTATGTGTCTGACAATTTTATTTTTAACTATTGTTTCGACTAATTTGCCCGGTACCGACGTTAGACTTACCGGTCTGTAATTGCCGGGATCACCTCTAGAGCCCTTTTTAAATATTGGCGTTACATTAGCTAACTTCCAGTCATTGGGTACCGAAGCCGATTTAAAGGACAGATTACAAACCTTAGTTAATAGTTCCGCAACTTCACATTTGAGTTCTTTCAGAATTCTTGGGTGAATGCCATCTGGTCCCGGTGATTTGTTAATGTTGAGTTTATCAATTAATTCGAAAACCTCCTCTAGTGACACTTCAATCTGTGACAGTTCCTCAGATTTGTCACCTACAAAAGCCAGCTCAGGTTTGGGAATCTCCCTAACATCCTCAGCCGTGAAGACCGAAGCAAAGAATCCATTTAGCCTCTCTGCAATGACTTTATCGTCTTTAAGCGCTCCTTTTGTATTTCGTTCGTCAAGGGGCCCCACTGGTTGTTTAGCAGGCTTCCTGCTTCTGATGTACTTAAAAAACATTTTGTTATTACCTTTGGAGTTTTTGGCTAGCCGTTCTTCAAACTCCTCTTTGGCTTTTCTTATTACACTCTTGCACTTAAGTTGGCAGTGTTTGTGCTCCTTTCTATTTGCCTCACTAGAATTTGACTTCCACTTTTTAAAGGAAGTCTTTTTTATCTCTCACTTCTTCTTTTACATGGTTGTTAGGCCACGGTGGCTCTTTTTTAGTTCTTTTACTGTGTTTCTTAATTTGGGGTATACACTGAAGTTGGACCTCTATTATGGTGTCTTTAAAAAAGGCCCACGCAACTTGCAGGGATTTCACTTTAGTCACTGTACCTTTTAACTTTTAACTAACCCCCTCATTTTTGTATAGTTCCCCCTTTTGAAATTAAATGCCACAGTGTTGGGCTGTTGAGGTGTTCTTCCCACCACAGGGATGTTGAATGCTATTATATTATGGTCACTATTTCCAAGCGGTCCTGCTATAGTTATCTCTTGGACCAGCTCCTGCGCTCCACTCAGGATTAAATCTAGAGTTGCCTCTCCCCTTGTGGGTTCCCGTACCAGCTGCTCCATGAAGCAGTCATTTAAAGTATCGAGAAATTTTATCTCTGCATTTCGTCCTGAAGTGAAATGTTCCCAGTCAATATGGGGATAATTGAAATCCCCCACTATTATTGGGTTCTTAATTTTGATAGCCTCTCTAATTTCCCTGAGCATTTCATCATCACTATCATTGTCCTGGTCAGGTGGTTGATAATAGATCCCTAATGTTATATTTTTATTAGAGCATGAAATTTCTATCCATAGAGATTGTATGGAACATGTGGATTCGCTTAAGATTTTTACTTCATTTGAATCTACATTTTCTTTCAGATATAGTGCCACTCCTCCCCCTGTACGACCTGTTCTGTCCTTCTGATATATTTTGTACCCCAGAATGATTGTGTCCCATTGATTGCTCTCAGTCCACCAGGTTTTTGTGATGCCTATTATATCAATATCCTCCTTTATCACAAGGCACTCTAGTTCACCCATCTTATTATTTAAACTTCTAGCATTTGTGTACAAGCACTTTAAAAACTTGTCCCTGTTTATTTGTCTGCCCTTTTCTGATGTGCCAGATTCTTTTTTATGTGACTGTTTATCATCTGATCCGGCCCTTACATTATCCTCTTCCGTCCTCTGCTCCTGACTATAACCTGGAGATTCCCTATCATCAGACTCTACCCTAAGAGAAGTCTGTGTCCGATCCACATGCTCCTCTGCAGCAGTCGGCTTTCCCCCATCTCCTAGTTTAAAAACTGCTCTACAACCTTTTTAATGTTTAATGCCAGCAGTCTTGAGATAGATGTGGGAAGTTCACACTTGATTTGACCAGACTGCATTGGGTTATGTCTACACAATGGGCTTTACAGCGGCACAGCTGTACCTCTGCAGCGGCGCAGCTGTAAGGTCTCCTGTGTAGCCACTCTATTCCAGCTGGAGAGATTTCTCCTGCCAGCATAATTAAATCATCCCAAATGAGCGGCGTTAGTTATGTCAGCAGGAGATGCTGTCCACACCAGTGCTTTTGTCGGTCAAACTTATGTTGGTCAAGGGGGTATTTTTTCACACCCCGACCAACAAAAGTTTTGCCAACAAAAGTGCTAGTGTAGACAAAGTTTTAGATGACCTTCAATGGGAGAGTGATGAGAGAGGGAAGTTCTTCTTCAACAAGTTAAAATGTACGTGTGAGAGGGGTTCTATTAAGCAGGCTAGGAGATGAGAGTATTAGCATTCACCACATAACTCCATTTTCTTTTTAGCTTTGCAGTTCACCTTTAAAACAAAAGCTTAAATTCTGCTGAAAACAGCAAATATGTGGAAAATCCAAGGGGAGACTCCAAATCCTTGGGATTTGTGGGTTTTCTGTATGAACAGATTTCTATTGTTCCTGAAGATTGCCCACACATTCAGGCACCAAGCAGCATGAGTTATATTATCTGTGGGCATTTAAACAGTACCAGCAGGTACCAGCTGGGCATTCCAACCTCATTTTTCCTGGAATGTAGAATGCCAAGTAACTGTTTTGAAAGATGTGAAAATGTAAAAAAGAATGATCTTATCACTTTTGTTAATTTAACTTGGTTTAATCACTGCCACTGACTTACTAGATATATTAAGTTACAACAATATTTTTATATGGACTGGCACTTCTATTTTCATTCTTTTGCCATTGCCTGGTCATATACTATAGGTAAATGACTATGTCTGGGCCAAATGCCCAGAACACTTACAGAATTTCACACTGAAACAGTAGTGGTCTTTGTTGAACACCATCTGCTAACAGAAAATATTTTCTTAAATCATTGTGCATCTGTTAATACAAATGCACTGCACTTTCACAAACTGAATTACATTTATAGGCAGACTAAATACAAGTCATTTAAAAAGTGCTTCGCATTATGATTGATCTGCAGTTATGCTGTCTCATGAACACGGCACACATGAGATAAGGACACTGTATGTGGTAACATTCCCTTAGAATCTCCTTGGTTATAGTCTATTATATTAAGGTTCTTATTCTGCACTTTTCACCATGTTTTTTATAACTCAAGTAACTAACTTTATCTGGTTTAAAATTTAGCAGCTTTGTCCGACGCTGTTTATGTTTGTTCACTCAGTTACATAGTGAACTGATCTCGATAAAGTATGAATAGGCTTGATAAAATTCAATTTTTATTTTTTATAATTTTGATGGGATAATATAGATGTTAATTTTTAAGCTTTTTTATTTTTATCCATTTAAATTTTCACAGTTGCGGGTAATTATGGAGGATCAGACAATAATTAATGACACTAGATGTTGAGATTCAAAACATTAAAGTGTTATAACTGTTAAAACACAAATTATCAACATCACATCAAAATACACAAAGTGAATATCCTTAAAGCAAACTAATAAATTCTCAGGCAGCATTTTTCTTATTTTTCCTAACTATAAATACTGATTATTATTGATGGAAATATTTTTTCATCGGTTTCTACATGCACAGTGAAAACGACATTTATTGACGTTTACCAATAAAAATTGAATCCTTCCATACCTAAGTCAGCTGAACCGTGCCAGTCATAGGTCTTTTATCGCAGTGGAGATGTATCCTAAAAAGAGATTGATTTCTAGTTTGGTGCAAACAAATGAATCCTAGAATCAGAGAAGCTGGAGAATAGAAAAGACCTATTTGATTAGTTAGTCCATCTGCCTCCTAATGCCACACTGTCTCCTACAGAACAGTGTTTTGTCTAGTCTAGTTTTAAATCACAGAAATTATAGAAATGTGGGACTGGAAGGGACTGCGATAGGTTGTCTAGCCCAGTCCTCTGCATTGAGGCAGGATTTAAGGATTATCTAGACCATCCCTGACAAGTATATGTCTAAACTCTTCTTAAAAACCGCCAAGGACAGAGATTCCACAACCCCCCTAGGTAATTTATTTCAGGGCTTAATTACCCTTGCAGTTAGGATTTTTTTTTCCTAATGTCTAACTTAAATCTCCCTAGCTGCAAATGTCCCTTACAATAGGGCTTCCACCATTTCCTTTGAAAGATTATAAAATATACTAATATATTTCAATTATGAAGATTTTCCTGATATTCAGTTTAAATGTCCTCTTTCTTAATTTCCTTCTTATGCTTAATTACACCCCTTGTAAAAAAACTGAACTATTCCACTCTTCAAAAATCTGTAGGCTATTTTCAAAACTCCCTACTTATTAGCTGCTTTGCCATACTATACATATTCAGCTCTTCTAAATCATTTTTTGTCAGCCAATCCCTATGAAATATTGCCAAAAGACCTATTTCATGGTATTTATGAAGTGATCAGAACAAGAAAATATGTCAGGATACCTGGGAAATTTCCAGCAAAATTTTTAGACTAAAAAGGTTTGGATACATTCTGAATGCTTATTCAAACTGAAAATTTAGATCTTTTTGCGGTTCCCTCAGCCCTCATAGGTATTATACTGTTTTGAGAACACAAAAATAGAAAAATCAAAAACTCATACTGTTACTGGAAATTTTTGTAAATTACTCCTTCACGGGGAAATTAAATTAGTAACGTGTCATGAATACAAAGAGTATGACAGGTTTGCTAAGCTACTAAACTGAAACAATAAAACATATACACAAACTCCAAATTATAAAAAGCAATGTATAATCATATTTAATCAACAAACTTAAATACTTTAAATGGCCTATGCAGAAGGATAGTCCTATTAAGTTACCCATACCTAATCTCAGAAATCACTAATAGTCAAGAATTACAACACAATTTTGTGGTTCATCTATCCCCCCCGTTTATGCTTCCATCAGTTTTTTCTACGTGTCTGTTATACTTCTCTTCAAGCTGTTCTATTTTCTACGTTCATCTTCAACAGTCTGCTCATATGCAAACTGTTGTCATGTGTTTTGTCTTCTCTCTATATATTTTTATCTTCCGTACAAGAAGGCTAAGCTATTCAGGACAGGTAATATAACTACCACAGCAAAGTAGTTTATGGTGCTATGTAATTTTAATATTAAAAGCAAAGTTATCTGATGTTTGTTAAGCTTGCTGTGCAAAGGACGTAGGAAAGTTTGAAAGACCACTTTCATAACAGTAGGCTGTAGGGGCCATGAAAAAAAAGGAACAAGACAGAGTCTAAGACATTAGGTTGTGTATTTCTGTATGAAATACTATAAAAGCACTTCTTTCTATTTTTAGTCATCGGCATTACTAACAGTACTGTTATGGCTAATAATAAAAATGAATAAACTGAGACCTATCTATGCCCAGTAATAGTTAAAGATAGGTAGCAGTAAACAAACAAAAAAAACCCCAACAGAATCAGTCAGGAATTCTGTAGCAATACACCAATTGATTTTCCCGAAAGGCACCACAACTGCCTTTCTCACCCGTCACATGAAATAGAAATTTTGTAACCCTCTGTTAAAATAAAATAATTTCTGTCATGTTCTGGTGCAAGTAATCACATTTACTTAGATACAAATGCAAAATGAAATACTTCTTGTAATGGGTATATTTAAGGCTTATTTAATGCCTATGTCTTATAAATCCTAGGAGTCTAGTATGGAAGCAACCTTAATTAAGATAATGCACTACATCCTCTTGCCAATGCAGAATATTCATCATTCCCCAGATAAAGGATGTATCCAGTATTAACAGATGATACTTCTCTGGAACTTAACTAAAAGGCATTCTATGCCCCTAGAAAAGGTGTGAGGGCTTGCCTTGGAACAAGAACAAAACTCAAGTAATCAAATACAGCATTAACTTTGAGAAAATTTGATTAGCTTTCACCTTGAAACTTAAACCAAATGCAGCACATGAATCACAGAAGATAGGGGGTAGGAAGAGACCTCAGTACATCATCTAGTCCAACTCCCTGCTCAAAGCACGACCAACCCCAACTAAATCATCCCAGCCAGGGCTTTGTCAAGCCGGGCCTTAAAAATCTCTAAGGGTATGTCTATACTACCCGCCGGATTGGCGGGTAGTAATCGATCTATCGCATCTCATCTAGACACGATAAATCGATCTGCGAATCGACGCCTGTACTCCACCTCGGCAGGAGGAGTAAGCGGCGCCGCCGTGAGGACGGCCATTTAAGTAGAGCTAAGATACTTCGACTTCAGCTACGTGAATAGTGTAGCTCAAGTTGTGATTCCACCACCTCCCTAGGTAACCCATTCCAGTGCTTCACCACCCTCCTAGTGAAATAATTTTTCCTAATATCCAACCTAGACCTCCCCCACTGCAACTTGAGACCATTGCTCCTTGTTCTGTCATCTGCCACCACTGAGAACAGCCTCGCTCCATCCTCTTTGGAACCTCCTTCAGTTAGTTGAAGGCTGCTATCAAATCCCCCCTCACTCTTCTCTTCTGCACACTAAATAAACCCAGTTCCCTCAGCCTCTCCTCATAAGTCATGTGCCTCGGCCCCCTAATAATTTTCGTTGCCCTCCGCTGGACTCTCTCCAATTTGTCCACATCCTTTCTGTAGTGGGGAGCCCAAAACTGGACACAATACTCCAGATGTGGCCTCACCATTGCCGAATAGAGGGGAATAATCACTAACTCGATCTGCTGGCAATGCTCCTACTAATGCAGCCCAATATGCCGTTAGCTCTCTTGACAACAAGGGCGCATTGTTGACTCGTATCCAGCTTCTCGTCCATTGTAATCACCAGGTCCTTTTCTGTAGAACTGTCGCTTAGTCAGTCAGTCCCCAGCTTGTAGCAGTGCATCAGATTTTTATGTCCTAATTGCAGGACTCTGCACTTGTCCTTGTTGAACCTTCAGATTTCTTTTAGCCCAATTTATCTAGGTCACTCTGGATCCTATCCCTACCCTTCAGCATATCTACCTGTCCCCCCATGTCATCCGTGTCATCTGTGAACTTGCTGAGGGTGCAATCCATCCCATCATCCAGATCATTAATGAAGATGTTAAACAGGACAGGCCCCACGACCGACACCTGCGGCATTTCGCTTGATACCATCTGCCAACTAAACATTGAGCCATTGATCACTACTTGTTGAGCCCAACGATCTAGCCAGCTTTCTATCCACCTTATAGTCCATTCATCCAATCCATACCACTTTAACTTGCTGGCAAGAATACTGTGGGAGACCATATCAAAAGCTTTGCTAAAGTCAAGGTATATCACGTACACCACTTTCCCCATATCCACGGAGCCAGTTATCTCATCATAGAAGGCAATCAGGTTGGTCAGGCATGACTTGCCCTTTGTGAATCCATGTTGACTGTTCCTGATCACCTTCCTCTCCTCCAAGTGCTTCAACATGGATTCCTTGGGGACCTTCTCCATGATTTTTCCAGGGACTGAGGTGAGTGACTAGTCTGTAGTTCCCCAGATTCTCCTTTTTCCCCTTTTTAAAGATGGGCACTATATGTGAAGACTGAGGCAAAAAAGCATTGAGTACTTCAGCTTTTTCACATCCTCTGCCACTAGGCTGCCTCCCCCATCCAGTAAGGATCCCACCCTTTCCCTGACCTCCTCCTTGTTGCTAACATACCTGTAGAAACCCTTCTTGTTACCCTTCACATCCCTTGCTAACTGCAACTCCAATCATACTTTGGCCTTTCTGATTACACGCCTGCATCCTTGAGCAATATTTTTATACTTTTCCCTAATCATCTGTCCAAGTTTCCACTTCTTGTAAGCTTCCTTTTTGAGTTTAAATTCACCAAAGATTTCTCTGTTAAGCCAAGCTGATCGCCTGCCATATTTGCTATTCTTTCTGCACATCAGGATAGTCTGTTCCTGTGCCCTCAATAAGGCTTCTTTAAAATACAGCCAGCTCTTCTGGACTCCTTTCCTCCTCATATTAGCCTTCCGGGGGATCCTGTTCATCAGCTCCCTGAGGGAGTCGAAGTCTGCTTTTCTGAAGTCTAGGGTCCGTATTCTGCTGCTCTCCTTGCAACCAAACTCTACTTCAGTTGTAACTTTGGCAATCTGGCACTCCAGGCTAGTGAAGTGGTTTGTGTAATGTAGGTGCTGTTTTTGGACTCTTAGCATTCTTCTACTTGATCCCCCATCATATTCACAGAGTTTGAAGATCTTTGTATAATAGGCAGGGGAAGAGAAAGCATATGGGCTATGAAGACATTGCTAACTAAACAGCCTGAGTTTTGAATGTGTGTGGGGGATGGATTCAGTAGGTGCTATCATGTAAAGGTATATTTTGCTACATAGACATTTTGAACTTAGGCTCTGATTCTATTTGGTATTTTTTTGTTGGCACCATTGCTTAGTGCTGGCATTAGATCATCATGAATTTAAACCATCAATTTCAACTGTGGTTGATTTGACTGTTACTGTACTCTCCACTTCCACATTTGGAAATTGCAATTGCAGTGGGGAAAATTTTATACATTAAAATTAAGTATACTAAATAGAAATTTTAAAATAAAGCATTATTTTCTGGTTCACATTCTTTATTGAACGCCAAACCCCAAACAGAAACAAATATGAGATAAACAATGTTGGAGGTGTAATACAGAAAATGCTGATTTGTGTAAAACTACAGAACTATGACAAAAATATATAGACACTATTGAATGAACTGCTGGATCAAGAAGATAATTATTCATTGGAACCAAGGGTAGTTCTTTTGAGCAGCATTCAAACAAAAGACTTTGCTGTGTTTGAGAAATAATTTCTCTTGTCCAATTAACTGTATAGAAATAAGCGCTGCCATGACAGTACATAAATAGATTAATAAATTTTACAGTGCATGATGGACTATCAATTTTATAGTGCACCACTGTTGATATGCTGGTTTAAAAAAAATGTTGAATCCTTGGCTAGATATATTAGCATAAAACAGAATTCTGTGCAGCTAGATGAGTCAGGATTCTCTATGATTTCCTTGTACAAACACAGATTTAAAAATTAATCTTTTAAAACAAACTGACTAGTTAGAAATACATAGGAATAAATATATCACTACATTTGTGCCTTTTATCCTTTCATTTTTCAGCATCGTCATTCTCTAGGTTTTGTTTTTAGACTGGCCGCGCTGCTTTATTTTATACCCACTCCATGCACAAATGCATATCACTTCCCTAAATCAAGGGGTAAAAAAGCAAAGTGGAGAAGAGTAGCTTTTTTCAAAATGTTGTGACTTTCCTGTGCTCAATATCCAAGACATGAACTTCCTGATAGTATCTATATTTCTTAACAAAATACAGATTGAACGTCAACAAGGTAGTGGAATCTCCTTCCTTAGAGGTTTTTAAGGTCAGGCTTGACAAAGCCCTGGCTGGGATGATTTAGTTGGGTTTGGTCCTGCTTTGAGCAGGGGGTTGGACTAGATGACCTCCTGAGGTCCCTTCCAACCCTGAGATTCTATGATTCTATGATAAGGTGATTACTGTGGTATGTTCTATACAATGTATAATTATTCTTTCCTTCACCCATGGAACCAAATGATCTCTTGCACATAAAGATGGTTTGTTTCGAAGACAAAGGAATAGTTCATTACATTTATAACTAACACTTGCACCTTGGTTTTTTTTTTCCTATAACACTCACAAGTTGATAAGATTTAGCCAACATTGCAGTGATGTGATTTAAACTTTCTCCAACTATATTTAACAAGTTGTCTATACATTCAGCAATTAATAACATGTGCATTACTTAAAAATATTAAATGTTTGTGCTAATTCTTTAACAAATGTAACATTTATTGTATTTTCAAGAAAATAAATAAGGTGACTTTCAAAGTTCTTAAGTATTGTGTAATGTAATTATGACTAAGAAATCTAATATTACTACTACACTAGAAATGTGCATATTCCCCTGTTCTAAACAAATTGTTTGTAATTTAAAAATACATATTTTCTTTGTCACAGGTTAGCCACTCCTGCTTTCTCTGTCTTTGTCTCTTGCGCTGCTCAGAAAGATGCAGAAAGTTTCTTCTGCAGAAAGATAATATTTTGGGTGGTCAGATGGTTCCACAGGTCTTCAAATAGATCAACTCAGTCTCTCATCCTTCACTCATTGTGTCTTTCTTTCAATACATATAGGCAATGCCTCATCAGAGAATGTCTCAGTCCCTACTTCACAAACTAGCAAATCTAGCAATCTGATTCAGACCCAGTTAGAATTATTTTTAATAAATGGAGAAAAATATACAGAAAATAAAATATTTAAAATTGGCTGCATTAGTCAGGTTCATAAAAAGGTCTGGAAATCCTGTAAGAAAGCATGGTTATAGAAAAATGAATGTTAACTGACTCAAAGCGTTGCTCAGACTCATTCCCTTCAGACAGCATTAGCAGTCTTTTTCTGACCACACCTGTCCCTTAGGAGTCTCCAGTGGAGTAATGATGTTATGTTTTTGGTCTCAATTCATACAGGGGGAAAAACACTCTTTCATCTTCTTGGGGGGGCGAAGCAAGGACACGTGGGAGACACATTTCCAACATACATAGTGAGTTTTCATGAAAATGCATCCTTTCCCAGTAACTTCATTTCCTTGAAACACTCCAAGTTCTTTCCCCCACCCGCATCCTCTGCTGGGTGTTTATGTATTTCGTAAAAAATTCCAACACCTGGAAACTGTTTTGTCTGCCTTTTGTCCCAGGATCTTAATTAACAAGCCTCCACTCTTACCCCCTGACCCCGAAAGCCTCGCCACTTCAACTATCCAGCAATTATTGCTTTTTTGTGTGAGGCTTTCGCTGAGTGTTTTCAGTCTCTGCCATTAAGCAGATCTTTTACTACCCTCCTAATAGAACAGGATAAAATTGATAATTATAAGTGCAAATAAAATTGTGAACTACTGCAATGAAACAAAGCAATTACTTCAAATAAATTTCTATGAATATTCATCCAAATTAAAGAAAAAAAAAACTTGTTCCAGCTGTGTCCATGCCTCTTTTGTAACTGTTTTCTATTATTAATATAGCCAGCAAGTTTACTGCCAGGAGTGTTCATGGAAACAGCAAACTTTACGTGAATATTTACCAAAAGCAAATTTTCTACTTGCAAATTCAGTTAATGGCACTTGGACCCTGATTCTAAAACAGAGAACAGAAAAATATCAATGTGTAATCAAAACGATATGTCATACATTATAAATATTTGCACTGAAGTGCTCATGACTGATGTATAACAATTATAAATATTTGAAAAAACATTTTGACTAGCAAATAAAATTTAGAAAATTGTGATTTGATTACAGATAAAAGGAAATTTTAAAAATTCTTCAAAAGATGTGTATGTGAAGTTGCTCTTACCCATGTGCACATATGAGTTTCTGAAAACACACACACACTAATAACAAAACATTTACATTAAATGTTAGTAGGACCAAGTCCTGGAGGTTACCAGATGTGTAAAGAATCTGTTCAGCCAACAATTAATCCATTGGGTGATTTAGAATCAACACTGACAACAGACAATCAGAACAAGTTCAATCTGATCTTCTGTGGTGAAAGGGTGATGGCAAAGACATGGATAATAAGAAAGTGTTCATGGTGAGAAAGAGAGAGAGAATGAATGAATCCTCAGGACTCCAACAGGGAAACAGAAGATTTCTGTTAGAAAGCTAGGGTAAATCTGTCTGGACTTCACAAGGTTCGTCTATCTAATAATGAAGGGGGAAGCACCTGATAGGAAATTGAATAGGTAGCTTTATTTCTAACATAGTTCACTCAGAGCCTCAAAGGGACCAAAAGTAAATAGAAGCTTAAAGTTGAGGTTCATTTAAATAAAAAATATACAAGTATTAGTGGATACAGATATCAAAGACAGAAGATTTTTTTGGATAGTAAGAGGAAGTATATAGCCAGTAGAAGTGAAATTCAGAAATGGGAAATTTACCCTGAACAAAAAGTAACTATTTCCTGGCAGTTAAATAGTTAAAGTAGGCTGTGGAATAATCAAGAGGGGTGGTGAAAGCCCCAATAATTAGATAACTTTTTTTTCCTAGAATGAACAAAATAGTAGAAATGTACAGAAGAGAACACTCCTTCATAGGAAAGGTGATAGACTAGATGACTTAACAGATCTCCTCTGTCTTTAGCTGACATGAGTCTAATGTCATGCCCTTACTTGTAACTGGAATGATCTCATGTTTCAAGTACTTAGTGAGGTAACAGTAATTGGTATAATTGGTTAACTGAAATAACTGGCATTACTGAAACTTGGTGGGATTATATGGATGATTGGGATGTTAAAATCTCTTTTTATAACCTGTTTAGGAAGAATAGTGTGGGTAAAACATGTGGGGGGCACTCTATATTAAAGACACTTGTTTTACAGTTATTGAGAACTGAAAACAGGAGGATCTTGAATACATATTGATCAATGTGCTAACTAAAAAAGCCCAGAAGGCGATACTGGTGGCGGCCAAATTAAACTAATGAACAAGATGAGTTTCCCCTGAAGCAGCTGTATAATGCATGGAAAGAAAAAAATGTATCATTATGGGGGACTTCAGCTGGGATATGAAGGCTGGAAATCTCAAGCAGCCAGTTGTAAAACATCATTAGAGTTTCTAAAAATTATAGAAAATTTTCTAGCACAAAAAGTATTGCACCATTGCTCTGTATTTGAAAAGAAGCAGGAAGATGTGCTCTTGTTATATGAGGATGATTAAGTATTTTCCAGTCTATTAGTAACCAAGGAAGATGTTCAACAACATCTACTACAGATAAACATTTTTAAATCAGCAGGCTCAGATAACCTGCACACAAGAGTCATTGAAGAGCTGGCTGAGGATATCTGTGGCCTATTGATGTTCACTTTTACTAAATCTTGAAATATCAGAAAACTGGATGAATGCCAATGTTGCACTAATATTAAATAGGGCGTGCAATATAACCTGAGTAACTCTTGACAGGTTAGCTTGACATAAACCCTAGGCAAAATACTGGAAAAAGCTGATATAGGATTCAATTAATAAAGAATTAAAGGATAAGAATGCCAGTCAACATGATTTTTATGGAAAACAGGTCTTGTCAAACAAACCTGATTAATTCTTTGATGAGATTAAAAGTTTGGTTGAGAAGGTAACTGGGTTAGATGTACTATACTTACACTTGTGTAAGGTATTTGATTTGCTGCATGACGATTTAAAAATTGGAACTATACATTTTCAAGAAAGTACTTCATCATCATGTCATACAAGCACATTTTTCTGCTTCTTTCCAAATACAGAATCGAAATACTTATTGAACACTTTTGCCTTTTCTGAATCATTATTAATAATATTTTCTGTTTAGTTAAATGGATTAAGAACTGGCAAACTGACAGATCACAAGCAGTAGTCATCCATGGGGAATCATCACTAATGGGGGATGTTTCTAGTGGGGGTTCTGGTGAGAAAGGTACTAGGTCTGACACTATTCAACATTTCCATCAATCACCTGGCAGTAAATACAAATCACTGTCGACGAAATCTGTAATGCTGCAAACATTGGCAGAACAGTAGATAATGCTGAGGACAGTGCAGTCAAGCATACCTACTGGACCATTCAAACAAAATGCATTTTAATATTGCTCAATGCAAAGTTATACATTTAGGTACAAGGAATGCAGGCTGTACCTACAAGCAGGAGGACTGTATGCTGGATGCTTGGATGTATAAACGGGGGAATAGGGAGCCGAAGGGAGGTGATTTTACCACTGTATGTGGCATTGGTTAGATTAGTACTGGAATATTGTATACAGATCTGGTGCCATGTTAAAAGAAAAAAAAAAAGGGGAGGGTGTAGAAAAGAGCCACAAAAATGTTTTGAGAGCTGGAGAAAATGCTTTAACAGTGAGAGACTTAAAAAAGAGGATGGGGAAGCAACCTGATAACAACGGGAAAGTATTTTCACAGGAAGAAAATATTTGGCTCTTTAACCTAGCAGAGGAAAGCATAACAAGAACCAATGGCTGGAAGCAGATGCCAGACAAATTCAAATTAGAAAATAGGAATGAACCACCAAGGAAAATGGTGGATTCTTCATCTCTTGATTTCTTCAGATCAAGACTGGATGCTTTTATGGAAGATATGATGTGACGCATGACCAGAAAGCATCCCACAAAATAAATGACCGAAATTCAACACTTAAAGACATATTGATAGATAATGTTTGT
This sequence comes from Mauremys reevesii, assembly GCF_016161935.1. NCBI lineage: Eukaryota > Metazoa > Chordata > Testudines > Geoemydidae > Mauremys > Mauremys reevesii. Next base: position 38,898,167 of record NC_052628.1, on the reverse strand, counting down.
GTTTTTGTGTGTTTACATATATATTGGTTGCACAGTTGCCAACTTTCACACAGTAAATAAGCACCCCAACTTTCACAATAAGCCAAAAAGCAAGCTAATCCCATTTCAAAACAAAGCCTAATCAAGTCAATCCCTACGAACCCCAACACTCTAGGGGACTAGATCCCCCCGGCATGCAGTCTGGGACTGTGGTAGTCCCACTGTGCACCCCTGACTCTCTCCCCTTCTTGCCCCTGCTTGCACACCCTTGCCCCTTAATGCAGGGGAAACTTCAACCCAAGACTGAGATCTCCAGTCTTGACTGGATCTCCCTGAATATGAACTTTGGACTATAACCTTTGAACTAATTCTGAAAGAACGCTTTGCGACTACAAAGCTTACCACCTCTACTATGAGCATTTATTCATGTCTGTATGTATACAGAGATCTTTTAACCAATTCTCTCTCTTTACTTTTTAAATAAATTTTAGTTTAGTTAAGAATAATTGGCTGTAAGCGTGTATTTGGGTACAATCTGGAATATATATTAACCTGGGAGGTAATGTGTCCAATCCTTTGGGACTGGTAGAACTTTTTTATATGATGAATAAGATTTTCAGTAATCCTCATCATCTTTGTCTTGGGTGTCTGGGTGGAGGCCTAAGGCTGAGTTACTTTAAGGGAACTGTGTTGTTGGCTTCTGGGTAACCAGCGAGGTATTAATAGAAGCTGTTTTGTGCTGGTTTGGTAAATTAAAGTATTGGAATATCCACCAGCTTTGGGGATTGTCTGCCCCATTCTTTGCAGTTCACCCAAATTGAGTGACCGCAGTTGGCTCCCCTAGGAGTCTGGTCAGATACGCATTAGTCAAGCACAAGATATTGGGCTCAATACAGGATTAATTGGGTGAAATTTAAGGACCTATGATACACAGGAGGTCAGACTAGATGGCTCATCCCTTCTGGCCTAACGCACTATGAATCTATCAACCAATCTATGACCAAAAAAACATGCAATTTTTTTCTATTTCTTATTTACATGATGGAAAAATGTAAAGATTTATGTTTCCACAATGTAAGACAAAATATATACACTGTTTGACAAACATTCAATAATCTACAGAGCCCAAATGCAGGAGAGATCCATAGACAGGCCAAATTTAATTTATGCTCCCTTTTGTAAAAAGAAAGGAAGGTTTTTTGCCAAATTTCTGCCGCACACCATTCCTATAGCTCTGTTTTGGTTGCATGAAGGTGATGGAATCTGGCTCTATGTACTTTGTTTTGGAATTATCAGGAAGCACAGACCCAGTGTAGCCAACTCCTTCAGCCAACATCTTCCACAATTCCCAGAACAGATTTAAGAAGGGGTGCGACTGAAGGATAGCAATAGCCTTTGGTAACTGCTGTCAGATGGAGCACATTAGAGAAGCACACTGGCTGTTCTAATCTGTTCTAGGACTGGTGTCAAGCAGAGAAACCACGAGCCATAACTGGCTCCCTGACATCCCACCCTAGTGCCTAGAGAGGAACTTAATGAAGCAAAAAATATGGACCTTTATCTACAATTGTTTGTAAATTTAATTTCAATTGTTAAGCGAAATGGGAAGATTTCACTTACAACATGATTTATAGGGCCCTACCAAATTCACAGCTGAAAAACGTGTCACGGACCGTGAAATCTGTTTCCTTCTGTGAAATCTGTTCCTTTGTGTGCTCTTACCCTATACTATACAGATTTAACACACACACACCCCTCTCCTGGAAGGGGAGGGGGAGAAGACCAGCGTTTCTCAAATTGGGAAATTGGGGCTCCTGACCCAAAAGAGAGTTGTGGGGGGGGGGTCACAAGGTTATTTTAGGGGGGTTGTGGTATCGCCACCCTTACTTCTATGCTGCCTTCAGAAGTGGGTGGCTGAAAAGTGGTGGTTATTGGCCGGGCGCCCAGCTCTGAAAGCAGCACCCCGCCAGTAGCAGCGCAAAAGTAAGGGTGGCAATACCATGTCATACCACCCTTACTTCTACACTGCTGCCTTCAGAGCTGGGCAGTTGGAGAGTGGTGGTTGCTGACTGAAGGCCCAGCTCTGCATGCAAGAGCACAGAAGTAAGGGTGGCAATGCCATACCATGCCATCCTTACTTCCTCGCTGCTGTTGGCAGCGGCTCTGCCTTCAGAGCTGGGCTCCCGGCCAGCAGCCCCTGCTCTCCAGCTGCCCCGCTCTGAAGACAGCGTTGCTGCCAGCAGCGGTGCAGAAGTAAGGGTAGCAGTATTGCAACCCCACCTACAATAACTTTGCGACACCCCCACAACTCCTTTTTGGGTTAGGACCCTTACAATTACAACACTGACATTTCAGATTTAAATAGCTGAAGTAATGAAATTTATGATTTTTATAATCCTATGACCGTGAAATTGACAAAAATAGACCATGAATTTGGTAGGGCCCTAATGATCTACATGTAAATTGTGTGTGAGTTATAGATTTACTATGAGAAAGCAGTGACAACCATATTAATGAAGAGAAAAGAGGATCCTTTAAATCTTTCATCTATATTATCGTCAAGATTTCCCTCATTGAAAAGACCTGAAGCATATGAAAGCAGAAATATCCCTGTATCCAATGATCATTCAGGTTGAAGAGCTATGCTAGGCTTAATGAACAAATGAAAATGGCAATTTTGGGAAGTCCACAGAATTAAGGTGATTAACTTCAGTTACACCCTGAATGGATGGTAAGGATGAGTAGAAAATCTGGTTGCTGTTTTTCCACTAAGATGTTTCCCTTTTTAAAATCAGCAATAAGGCCTCCTGATGTCAACAGAGATGTCTAAACTAGGATTGGAGGAGAAGCTGGGGTTTTATTTTGGTTTTGCAAACCTACAGGCAACCTTAAAAAGATACCTATTAAGCAGGCATATTAGGATGGGTTTGGAAGTGCTTCCAAGAAGCAGTAAGACATAGGATTGATTCAGAGACGTGTGCACAGCCAGAGACATGAAGAGAGAAACAAAAGAATAAAAGTTAGCTATGTGGACACCTTAAGGTAAAAGGCAATGCAGCGAGCTGCATCACTGTTTATGCAGCCTAATCTGAATAACTGCTCTTGCACAGAAGTCCCATCTCCTCATATTTTTCCAGATACTTCATCCCATAGAGGGACTAGCTTCCACAAGACACAGACTATGTGTACACTACAGCCTATGTTGACATAACTCATGTCACTCAACGGTGTTAATAAACCACCTCCAAGCGACATAATTTACACCAACATAAGCACTCACCTTTGCCTGCTGACATAATTTCTGCCGTTCAGGGAGGTGGTTTTATTATGCTAATGGGAGAGCTTTCTCCCACCAGCGTAAAGCATCATCACCAGACACGCGGCAATGGTGCACCTAAGAGTTTCTTGGCAATAGGCCTATGACTAGAATTCACCTCCCCACAGGATCTCAGAATTATACAAAGCTTACAACTCTTCACAGCAAAATGTAAAACTCGCATTTTTGATTTTGCTTTCAGACATTTTAATGAATGAAATAAAATAGATCAAGCCCTGTCCTTTCACAGGAGGAGGAGTCCTAAGGAAGACAGCCTGTATTACACATTTTTATAGGATATTTTCTGAGGTATCAGACTATCTGTGTTTGTACAGCAACTAGCACAGTGGGGTCCTGGTCCATGACTGGAGTTACTAGGCACTATGATAATACAAATAATAAATAAACGTAATATGGGTCCTGTATGACTATACACCTATAATAAATGTTAAAGTGGCAGAACAAGGTAAACAGAAGTCTAATATAATGAAAAGAAAAGACAAATGAGCTTTAGGATGCTATGGAAGTAGAACTCGGACAAATGCAGTCTCCCTCTGTGAAAGCTGAATGTCAAATGGCATTGTTGTCTCAACCAGACAGCTAAATCAAAAACCAGAAAACCTAATATGTGACGTATAACTTCTTGAACTAAGTTTCACAATGAAGCCACAAAACTCAATTTGCCTATCCAGATATGCAAAACACAGTTTTGTTATGATTAATCATTCATAGGCCGAAACACAGTTTCTGGCTTTACTTATCTGGCTTTGTTTCTGTTTTCAAAAATGAAGCTAGATAATTTCAGACAGAGGTTTCCACAGCACTGGAGATTTTCAGGAGCAAATAGATATTAAGTAAAAGTATTTTATACATACATGTAAGCGACCTCTTTTCCAGGCAAATCTGCAATACAAAGCTAGCCTGCATACTTTTATGATTGTATTTTGAAAACCATCCCTTTATTCAAAATACATTAGGCTTCAAATTATGAGGCACTGCGCATGTATGTAGACAAGTGGGAAAAAGGGAGGCATTTAAGGTAAAAACAGATCAAATTTCTAAACCATATTTAATCCAGAACAGTCTTAATTTATGTTCCTAAAGTTATTTGAAAACCTTAGTCCCAGCCAAACATAGAAACCACAAAACCCACAAGATGACTGTTTTTGATATTTTAATTTGTAATATTTTCAATACACAATAGAAAGTATAATTTATTCAAACTGATTTGAGTGTTTATAATTAATAGTAGTGAATAAGGGCACTTTTATTGGCATTTGAAGACAAAATCACAGACTGGTTAAAAGGGTAAAAGTTCTAGAAACACAGTAAAATTAAGTTCCATAGCATTGTTTGGTGCACCAATAGTCCAGGTATTTATTCAAAGCTGGGAAATAATTACCATAGATAAACTGATCTTTTGAAACAACCATATGCTTCTTTTTTTAAAATAAATATTGTGGAAGTGGAAGTAGAGCTATTTCTAGAGGAATTAAATTTCTCACTGAGAATTCACATGCCTGGTCCCATGTGTTACTTGCCTGAGCTCCTGTTCTCCACTAGCTTCCCATGCAGCTCAGGGCTTAACTTGGCAGCTCTGAAGGTTCTCACTGAAACTGGTTCAAACTGTTTACCATCACATCCATCCACCCACACACTAAAAGCCCAGAATGTCAAGTCATGGATATTTTTTGAAAAACATGAAAAATCATGGAATCCATAACTCTTGTGACAGTCATGACAAAAATGCAGTTTTTGTGACGAGATGCCAAAAGGTTCATGTAACCCTAGACTTTTGTGAAGGGTGAGTTGGAGGGCATAATATGGTTCATTCTGCATCCTGGAAATTTTCCCTGTTTTATTAGCTACGATTGTTTAAAGACGTAAACATGACAGGCTATTGAGTGCATACAAAGCCCATTTTATAATTTGTTTTGCAATTTTTTTGAAGGATTAAGGGGAAAAAATAATCAACTTGTATACCTCTTGCTACAAAAATTAAAGCCATAAAATATTTAAAATCTGTGACAGTAAGAGTTTAATGCATACTAGATCACTCTGCATATGGAGTAATGTTAGCTCCCAACTAACAAACTGATACAGAAAAAATTCAATATATTTTTGACATCAACTCCCATAAATGGGTAAGTTCTGGAAGAGCAAACCAGTTTGAAAAAGTAAAAAAATAGTTACAAAACTCATCTAAAAATGAAATAAAAAACAATCAGTGTGATAAGCAAACCATGTATAAATGAAAACAAGTGGTATAGGGACGTGCTGGCTGTCGCTTCCCAGAGCTTCCATTGGCTGGGAACGGCGAACCACGGCCACTGGGAGCTGCGGGGGCCGTGACGGTCAATGTAAACAAAATGTCTCGCAGCTCACCAGCGAATTACTCTGGTGGGCCACGTGCCGAAGGTTGCCAACCCGACTTACAACATTGACAGATTGCTTAATGGATCACCTTCCCTACCACTGCAACTGTGTGGACTAACTTTTTATTCCTTCTCAATTACATAATATTTCTGTTGGTAACTACAGCAATTGCTTTAATTGAAAAGTAACATTAGGAAAGTACATAATTTTTATTTTTTACCTGTTAATGCAGTTTGGCAGCTGGAGAGACAGAGAACCAGTGACCAGATAACGCCCCATAAACTACAAACTGAGAACTGCTGGTATATATAGTCATTTTTTACAAAGAGTTTCTAATAAGATCTTGCTTTCATTGAGTAATCTGGGCAGAAGTATACTTTTCATATTTTAAAGTCACGCTGTAAGTCTGAAGAGACCTAGCACTGGGTGGTTTACAGTGTTCTCCAGTGTTGGTTTCTGTTTCACCTATATGAACCTGTATTCAGAGGATGCAACTTTTGGCAAAAGGATGGAAAAAACAAGAGTCAGTAACTATCTGCAGCTAGCACCATTTTTTTCATTATACTGACATAGCTACTGTATACTACCAGTCAATGCATTAAAAGAAATTAACTATATTGCCATCTTGATTTTAATGGTGGAAACTATCAGTTTAATTTCCAAGAACCACATTTCTTCTCCATTTCAATAACACACATGACTACTGATATGACTAGTGGGAAACCCATTTTGTTGACATTTAGAATCATGCGAATGGTGAGAAATAGGTTTTTTGGTTGTTCACATGAATGAATATTGACATGAAACATTTCCTGGCAGCTTGATGAGGAAAAAAGGAAGAGGAGATTGTAGGAAGAGACCTTGAGACATCACAGTATAATAAAATATATTTACTTATGAACCACAGAGGCTGGGAGTAACACTCTTGTCCAACAACAATAATGCTTCATAACTTCATCTATGTATCCATTTTGAAAACTTTTTTTCTTTCCATTCCAGTTATAAGGCCTCAAACTACACAGACATTTTACCAAAATTAAACACAAGTAAAACACATTAATCTAATTAGTTCATACATTCTAAAGTGGAACAGAATTCTCCTGCTCTCTCTCTCTCTCAGTATGAAGTGGAGCACAGATTTGAGTGCCTTTTGTCCTGAGGTTCTATTGTCCCTAGCTCTAGGAAGTGCAAGATGCCCTTCAGAATGACTTGGTATTTCTCATCATCTCTCAAACTTGCAGAGAGGATAAAACGGTTTTTTGCCAACACCATGGAGCTCAGAGCTTTATTCACCATATTCAGTAGTTAGAAATTTTTTTTAGTATTAATTTGAATTTATCCCAATTCTGGTGTTCAGTGCTTTTTTTTTTTTTCTGGTTGTTTAATCAAGATACTGTAACTCTAGCTCAGTGGCTCTTAACTTCCCAGATCACTGTACACCTTTCAGAAGTGTGATTTGTCTTGCATTCCCCAAAGTTTCACCTCACTGAAAAACTACTTGCTTACAAAATCAGACATAAAAATACAAACGTGTCACAGCACACTATTACTGACAAATTGCTTCCTTTCTGCTTTTTATCATACAATTATAAAATAAATCAGTTGGAATATAAATATTGCATTTACATTTCAGTGTACAGAACTATAGAGCCGTATAAACAAGTCATTGTCTGTATGAAATTTTAGTTTGTACTCACTTCGCTAGTGCTTTTTATGTAGCCTGTCGTAAAACTAGGTCAGTGGTTCCCAAACTTGTTCCGCCGCTTGTGCAGGGAAAGCCCCTGGCGGGCCGGGCCAGTTTGTTTACCTGCCGCGACTGCAGGTTCGGCCGATCGCGGCTCCCAGTGGCCGCGGTTCGCTGCTCCAGGCCAATGGGAGCTGCTTCCCTGTACAGACAAGCCCTCAGGCAGGGCAGAAAGGGCTTGGGCAAGCTCTGAAGTGTTTTTCATACACTTGAACTGTCTCCAGTATTTAAAGAAAGAGAGGTGCAACACAAATATCTCAGACTGGTGAGAGGTTATCACCTAGAAAATGTTCCAGACTAAGATTTCAGTCATGGTCCAGGAACCCAAAAAGGCTTACAACTGCAAATCTGTGTCTATGTAAAAATCTGAGATGTGTTTAGGTATACATTTCTCTGGAAATGAAGTTATGAGTTGTATTCGATCTGTTTAGAATATAACATATATTATTTGATCTAGAAATAAGAATTAGCAATCACACATATTAAGCCATTAAATTTACATAATGGGATTTCATCAGTGTAACTTAAGGCAGAAGTTGATTGAAGAACTTTAACTGTACAACAGTAAAAGCATCTTAGGTAACACAGAATACATTGATTATTTCTACTGAGAACAGTAATTTCTTTTAACATTATATTCCTTTTGCATCGTTCAACATATTATTTGTATGTAGCCACAGCAGGGAACTTTTCAATTTCATGCATTTCAGTAAAAATAATGTACATGTTTATTCATGTGTTCGGGATAGAACATGAACAATAATTGCACTGTGTGAGATAGAAGACAGAGGAAAAAAATGATGCCAGTGCCCTAACTCAAAATGCACTCATACATTAGCAAGACAACAGTAATTGTTATAATCATAACCCATGATAGTGCATTCTTTAGATTAGCAGTGATCCATGCCTTTACAAATAGTATAGCATGGTCAAAACTATGGTCTGCTCATAAATGTAATCTATTTTAAAACAGTATATGCAACTACAGTGTGCTGAGAAAGTCACTGAATGTTTTAGATGTGAAGCCATCAAAATATACAGATCCAAATAATTACAGATTATTATGAACAATTCTGTCAATTTTACTTTGTGAACTTAAAATCGAGCACAGTACACTGTAGTACTGTTTTGAAAGGCCTGTAAAAATGTAGTTTCAGCATTCCAATTTACAGTCCTTTTGGTGCCCCCATAGGAGACTGATCTCTGAGTAGAATGGCTAATTGATCAGCTGCCATTTAAAAAGTCTATTTACAACTCAAACAACAAATAAAAGCAGGTATAATCCAACCCCTTTATGTATTTTATTATTCCCTTTGTATTAAAAATGACACTTTTCTTAACCCTGCGGATCTCCAAGATACTCTTTCGGGACTAGTGCCAAGAGGGTAGTTCTACTTTAAGTAAAATATATTACATAACCACTCCATATATTTATATTTACATATACACAGGCTATATTTTCCTGCAGTATGTTATGGAGGAACCAGTCACGCACTTAAAGCAGCAGTTTTGAAACATTTTGAGCTAAGCCCACCTTTTGAGTTACAATTTTTGGTTGCGCCCCCTCCCGCAACCCAGACAAAAAAGAGGTGAGTCAGGGGATGGAGGTGGCACTCCCACCCTGAAGCCCGCTGGGTTGAAGCCCAAACTGCCTGATGTCACTGCTCACCCCCTCGAAACATTCCTCCACACCCCCTTAGGGGGGGATTGTCCCACAGTTTCAAAACCTCTGACAAAGCAAGTATTCAACATCTTTATTATGGATGAAAAATGCACTCATATTCCCCAAATTTACACTACTTACTCAGAATATTGAATTAATTTTCTGAGAATTCACAAAGCTGTTAGTTTCTGAGTTAAAATTAATTTAAAATGTATCCTATAATACATTTAACATCTGTGTCAGTCTTTTCTTTGTCCCAAAGGATCTTAATAACAGAACAAGTCAGACACTTCAAACTTTCCATAAATTTAAATGAATTAAAACCTTATGCATAAACTATATGTGAAGAAATTAGATCATAATTAAGATAGAGAAAACAACCACTCACCATCCTTCATCTACTCTTAATTTGCATGCAACAATTCTATTGATTGTAATGCTTCAGTGGTATGACACACAATGGACACTTATTGATAGATTACTTGCCCCAACTGTCCCTGCTCTTTAAGTAATTCCATGGTTGCATGCTAGCTTGGGCATCAGTGTTGAAAGTCAAACAATCATTTAATAAAAATTACGTGCCTCCCAGTGTTCAGAGGATTAGTTAATGCCAAAAGACTGCGATAAATCCCTACTAGTTGTAAGTACTTCTAGAGCTACACAATATAACATATGCTATGCAAATAATAATGTCATTATTTAAACAAGGTATGATCAGCACAGAACATATTTAGAATTCAAAGTCATAAATTTATTACATTTCTTAATACTTACTAAAGGGTGAATTAACTTTCAAGTGTAAAGCAAGGCTTTAGCTGAGTAATGTATTAAGGATATTGTAATCTCCCCTGCACTCAGCTCCTAAGGCTTTTCATAGTGTTATAATTCATTAGCAAGTTATTCTCACGAAATAGAGACATTGTCACTTAGGTTTAGCAGGCATTCTTGCTGATCCTGTAGCCAGAGGGCTTTAAGACCAAGAGAACAATAGCCACTATTCAAAATCCCTCTTCTCTGCCACAGGCAGGAACTACCATTTTAGCAGTCATTTAAAAAAAAAAAAAAAAAAAAAAAACAAACACCAAGAACACAGTGAGCCTAAAGGGCATTAGACAGTAAATTTGTGGAGGAAATGCCTGAACGAAAAGACAGACACCCGTGAATAAAGTTTTGCCAATATTGTGCAATTTTATTGATTATAGAGCAATCAAAACAATTGTTTAACCCAAACTACTACTGCCTGCTGGGTGGTTTTAACTATAATTCTAAAGATCCCTTAGACCCATCTTTCCTTACAATAACTTCAGTGCTGTGCCAAAGTTCTGGAACCACTTTGTGCAACTCTTATGTTAAAAAATGTCAATCCCTCTTCTTGAGCAAGTAGGTCCTCCCTAGTGGGGGCACAATACCTCTCTATCCAATGGTTAGGATGACTCAAAGAGACTGTCTCTCCCCCACCACCCTGGAGATTTTAAATGGTGTAATGTTATGTCCTCTCTCTTAACCTGGTTTGGTATGTGGGTTTAAGAGGAACAGATGCCCTTTTTGACAGCGTTCGTTTTAGAGTAAATTAACTGAGACTCTCTCCAAAAAACTACCTGAACAAGGTGGATTCCCAAGTGGAAGTTCTTGAGAAAAACGTATAAGTTAGTATGCAAAAATCATAATATCACATGAACCCTTACAAATACTACAAGACTCACAATAAAACTGCAAACATTTGTGACACTGTCTTAGGGAGGGGCCAAACACTGTTAAACTAACTCTAAAATGAAAGAAAAAGCTTAAACTAGCCATGCAGGCATAATTATTTTTACTTCTGTTGATTAAAAGAGCATCAAACTACCAAGAGGGATGGTCAAGGCAGATTATCTGGATGCATTTTTGATCCAACCATATATATCAGGGGTCGGCAACCTTTCAGAAGCGTTGTGCCGAGTCTTCATTTATTCACTCTAATTTAAGGATTCGTGTGCCAGTAATACATTTTAACGTTTTTAGAAGGTCTCTTTCTATAAGTCTATAATATATAACTAAACTATGGTTGTATGTAAAGTAAATAAGGTTTTTAAAATGTTTAAGAAGCTTCATTTAAAATTAAATTAAAATGCAGAGTCCCCTGGGCTGGTGGCCACTGAAAATCAGCTTATGTGACGCCTTCGGCACGCGTGCCATAGGTTGCCTACCCCGATATATATGTATGATAAAATATTCAATACAGAGGCAATTCAAGTATAAACATTTCCAAGTACCTTTAATACTAATTGTTTCTTTGAAATCTGCACTGCTTTAACGAATTCTAAAATGGTTTTGCTAAAAGTAAGAGGATCAAAAGGATGGAGAATTTGAACAACAGCCTTCAGATTTTCTAATCTGGAACACAGCATACAGAAAATAAAGCCAGTACATGTCCTGGTATGTTACAGTATTATGGTATATATCAGGATTTTTAGCAGGAACACCATATGATCTGAGGAAAATTAAGACTAGTATCCACCAAGTAAAGCAAAATAGTACGGCTTGTGTCATTGATAATTTTGTTGTTTTATTATTCAAGTTAAGACAAATCATCCATACAAAAGAAGCTATATTTTATCATGTCTTTCACACAGCTCTGGTCTTCCAATGTTTGCCATATAATAAGTACTCCTGGGGGAATTTTGCGCTATAGTGCATGTGCAAAATTCATGTACCCCCACAGATTTATTTTTCTCTGCAGAAAATACATTCTGCTGGAGAGGCGCTGCTGTTACGTCTTTTGCCCACCAGGGGCTGCTGTGACACCAGAACAGAGGGCAGCCAGTAGCAGTCAGCAGCTGATAGTGAGGAGAGGATGCATTCCTCATAGCACCCTGTCCACAGGACCAGGTGAGGAGACATGGGTTATGGGGAGACAGGGTGACCAGACAGCAAGTGTGAAAAATCGAGATGGGATGGGTGGTAATAGGACCCTATATAAGAAAAAGACCCAAAAATTGGGACTGTCCCTATAAAATTGGGACATCTGGTCACCCTATGAGGAGAACAGACGGAGAGGGGCACATGGGGCTGATGCGGGGGAATTACAAAAACTGGGGCAGGGGCTGAATGGGAGTGGGGATTCAGGGCCACATGGGGATGGGGGGCAGGCAGTGCAGGGCCACATGGGGATGGAGGTATGGGGTGGCTGCGTGGGGTTGCAAGTACACATGGAGACGGGGGAGGGGTATGCAGGGCCAGATGGAGACATGGGTAGATGTGTCTTACTAAATGGGAAATGTTAGGGGACAGCCAGGGCCTGCATGGGGGATGCTCCCAAAAATCTCTCTATTGTCCCCCTCTCCTCAAAAAAAAACATTCCATACTTCTCCCTCACACACCCAACAACCTCCCAGATTCACTCCCAGGCTCCTTCCCAGCAATTACTTCCTTCTCCCTCAGCTCCTCCGTTATCTTTGACTCTCCCAAGCCACTGCACTGATTGCCTGGGGTGTGGCAAATATGGTTCTTTATTGTAGTTGAAATGAATTATTACTCAAAGTTCTGTATTAATATGCCTAGTAAGGAATCTATTGTCAAAAAACATTTCCTGAACGAATTTTGCTGTCTGTATTGTTACACACATAGTTGCTGACAAGTACTTTGAAATAAATTACCAAAATAATTGAAACTGGCATGATTATAATGTATTATTTTGACAAATAAAATATGCAGAAGTTTGCAGAATTTTAAAATATTGTGTGCAGAATTTTTAATTTTTTGGCACAGAATTCCTCCAAGAGTAAAGAAGTAGCACAATGAATGTAATACAAAGTGCAATGACATGTGACTATGCAAGTAGAAAAAGCCCACTGAAGAGGGTAAGGAAAGTTGCAAAGTTTCCTTTACAGAAGACAAAATGATATTTGCAACAAGAGCCAAGGGAGTATATACTATATATTAAGCGTCCCTTGCCTCTGTTTGCCAGAAGCTGGGAATGGGTGACTGGATGGATCACTTGATGATTACCTGTTCTGTTCATTCCCTCTGGGGCACCTGGCATTGGCCACGTTGGAAGACAGGATACTGGGCTAGATGGACCTTTGGCTGACCCAGTATGACTGTTCTTATGACAAGGGAGCTGGTATGAAAGGAAGCACTTTATCAAACAAGAAGTTGCAACTGCCCCTTTGTATGAGGCTTTTTCAGAGAACTAACTGCTGCAGTATTACTATTGTGGAGTACCAGAAAAAGGGGATGTCCATATGTAATTTTCATTAATAAATGTACAGTTTTATATTTTTACAGTTAAGGCATACTACTGAAATATAATAATGTGCCTAAATTCTGCACCTGTTAAAACTAACTTTTCAGAGTGTCTTCCGCATAAACTGTATACCAATACCAATCTCCTAGAACTGGAAGGGACCTTGAAAGGTCATTGAGTCCCAGCCCCCTGCCTTCACTAGCAGGACCAACTTTTGCCCCAAATCCCTAAGTGGCCCCTTCAAGGATTGAACTCACAACCCTGGGTTTAGCAGGCCAATGCTCAAACCACTGAGCTATCCCTCCCCGCTTTGTAACAATAGAACCTGACACAACTTCTTAAATATAACCTAGCAATGAATCTCTTACAGATCATGAACAGGGGGGTATCAACTCTTGCAACGGCTTTGAAGAACTTTTATTTTTTCAAAATGTATTCATCAACCATACAAATACCAGAAAATGCTACTAATTGTAAAGTCGGGCCTGTTCTATTCTCTACAAGTTACTTATTGTGCCTGCTAATTGATATAGCAACATCTCAAAACTGCCCTTGAAAATGATTTCCACAATGATATTTCATTAACCTTTCTGAACTGTTTAAATTAGATAACTTGTTCCACATAAACAGCATGAAAGATGCAGAATACACAAGTTTATCTGAATTTGGTCAGACCAAGATACAGTCTGGGCTACTTCCAATATTCATGATAAGAAGTTACATAAAAATTAAATATTTTCAAAAAAGATACAAAAATCTACCTATTTTAGAGAGCTAACAGAACAACAATAGAGATTAAAATAATCACCAAAACAAATGAAGTTTAGCTATGCAAATCAGAGGAAGCATCAACACAAATAGTAAGAGATAATATCCAAACATTGCTCCTAATGTTTCTATGTCGTATCTAATTAACAATCTAGACCCACAATCGGGTGGGTAGGAGCATAAAAGATGGCACAGAACTATCTTTTCCTATCCCACCAACTATGCCAGATTTCTTGAATGATATGGAAGTGACATATGTATATCAAGACCGACCAAGTTTCAGCAAAATAAGTTTTAACTGATTATGTATTATAGAATTACAGATCTCTGTAAAAATATAAAATTAGTTCCAAACATAATTTAAAAATATGAATGCATTTTGTAACAAATGTGAAAAATAAATCTACAAATTAAAATTCAACCTTTTGTAAACAATTATACAATTAGTCACTATTTAGCTGAATATTACATTATAGGGGGGAAACGGCATATTTTTATTTTCTTCAGAGTTATTTGCAACTTTTTCTTTCAGATGCTCATGTCATGACCTGAAAAGGGGCAATTTGAATTTAATATGCACAACAGGTTGCCAAACTAGGACTACATCTAAATTTTCCTCAGTAAACTGAGCTCTTTCCTGATCCTCCTGACCTTTCAACACGTGGTTCAGAGACTATTGGATTATGGCAGTTAACAAGTGACAGGTGCAGACAATTAACCAAGCAATGACGTAACTGTGACTTCCAGTCTTTAATATGAGTCTTGCTCAGAAAAGGAGGCTTTTCCATCAATGAGCTCAGTATGGCTGCTTATCAGCCAAACATAAGAAGAACTTCAAAAGCTCTGCACTGCTGATATACTTCTAATTAAAAAGTGATTTTGCTGTGAAATTATCCAACTGTGACTATGGTATGCTTTACTGTTATTCTACTTGCAAAGTTGTCAAACAGTGTGGATTAACCCTTTTACTGCCAATATCATTGAAATTTCCAAGGCCACAATGAATCAAAATGAGCATTGACGAAAATGGTGATGAGAGTTACACATCAAATTAAATGCGTCAAAAAAAGGGATCATTTAAAATGTTAATCCCCAGGCCAAAACAGTCTACAAATTCACAGATGTGAGGAAATGGTGCTGAATCACTTTCCTCTCCCCTACCCCTAAAGTTTGAAGGGGGGAAAAGGTGAGCAAAACTCGAATAAAGTTGCTCTGAAAGACTTGCCCTTTTCTGGATTTGCAAAGCCTTTTTCAGGAAATTAGGCACTGCATGCTAATCTGTAAATAAGATCCATATGGTGTAACTTCATGACTAAAGTCCTTTATGAGAGTTTAAAACATAAAAGTCATGTACCTTGTTTCTAGTTCTCACATACATTATCAATGGAGGTTAGACATTTTACAGTGTGTTTGCTTATGAGAGCATGGGTTTGTGTGGTATCTATATAGTAATATTCCAGGACTGTCACTTGTTTGTGTGAAACTCTGAAGTCTAGTGATGGAAACAGCTACAAGAATGGCTGTAAGCGATTTTTGTCTAAAGTATCACCAGGCTCAATCATCACTGAGATTTACAGTCTGTTACCATCCAAGTTCTCAGTCATTTTGACTTCACAAATTATACCAATGTGACAGCAAGGCATGCATCTATGCCATGCCAAGAGTCCTATACCATTGTGATATCAGAGGTAATGCAATAAATCACAGCAATTACATTACAGCTTATTTGCATACAACAATTTAATTGGTTGTATGGGGAAGATTACACAAATAGTGGATTATCTGGCCCAAATGTCACACATGTGAAACAGTAAGGGCTTTCAGTTACTAGTATTATCTGTATTTACTGTGCTACAAAATACCATTGGTCATTTTTTCCAATATTTTAATTTTTGTGCTATAAAGCTGAAGTTGCATTTTTAAGTTAGAAGTAGTAACTACATTCTCAACAAAAACTGGAGACCTCCATTTGCTGGAAACATCATTAAAACAGGAGATGAACAAGTACTTCTGAAGAAGTATCTGGCACAGCCAGAAAAAGTTTAGTTGATTCTGCAACAGATTCAGCAAAAGAGAGGACTGGCATTTTTAAATCACTAATGAGGAACTTAGCTGAAGCTGCCCATCCCTCCCGCTCAGCCTTTCATTGCAGAAAGTTATCTCCAAAATATGGAAGTACAAGCATGTTAATATCACATGTACCTTGAGTCTGGTGCATCCATACATTAAGAAACAAAGCTCTGTATCATCTGAAACAAATATCTGCCTTAGATGTATTTGAAGCTATCACTGAAGATCAAATTCTTAGCAAATGTTAAGGATAACTTGTTTATGAAGTTTTTAAGTTACAGTTAAAGCTCCAAAGATGTTCTCAGATCTTTGGAAAATCTCCGATTTGTGAAAAGCACAATATTTTCATACTTCTGCAATTCAAATGGTCAAAACTGAGTTCTATCAAACATCATAAAAAAAAAGGAAATTAAGTTTTGAGAGAAAACAAGTACAGTAACTACTCAAGTAAAGTCGTACCCGTTAACATTGTTTCATTGTTACGTTGCTGATCAATTAGGGAACATGCTTGTTTAAAATTGTGAAATGCTCCCTTCTAACATCATTTGGCCGCCTCCTGCTTTGTCCATTGCTTGCAGGAAGAGCAGCCCATTGGAGCTAGCTGGTGGTGGCTTGTAACCAGGGTGGAACGGCAGCCCCCTATCAGTTCCCCACTCCCTTGTGCAGCAGCTGCCCAGCAGGCTATCAATTGCCGGGCAGTTCAGCTGTCCCTCCTCCCACTACCATGTGCTGCGCCTTCCCTCTGCCTTGGAGCTGCTACGCGAGCCTCCTGTTTGCAGTGCAGGGGAGAGTGGGGGGGGTTAATGTCAGGGTGTTCCCCTCCCCCTGCTCCTACACCCTGCTTATCCCTTCTCCATATAGAGCAGGGTGGGGACACGGACGGAGAGAGACAGAGAGAGTTTGGGGCAGCAGCTACTGTCTCAACTTCCTGATCCACTTAAAAAAGACAATGCACTTAAGACTGGGTCATCTTACTTAAAGGGGCAGTGTGCATTTTCTCCCTTTCTCCCACACACAAGGTGTGTGTCTGTCTCTGTCTGCTATGCTGTCTCCCCTCCCCTCCATTCCTGCTGTCTTGTAGAGAGTGAGAGGCTACATTAACAACGTGTTAACCCTCGAGGGCTCAGCCGAGTGCTAGTTCATCATTTAGCAGCAAGGCATTCCCTGGGAAATATCCCACCCTCTTCCACCCTCTAACTTCGCCACCTCAACCAAGCTTCACAATCATCATAGCTGTGAACAGTATTAAATTGTTTGTTTAAAACGTATATTCTGTGTGTGTGTGTGTGTGTGTGTGTGTCACCCCTCCTATTTATATTAATTCTTATGGGGATATTGGATTCGTTTAACATCATTTCACTTAAAGTCGCATTTTTCAGGAACATAACTACAATGTTAAGCGAGGAGTTACTGTAAGAGGAATTTCAACTTAAGTTGAGAAACGTCTACTTGCACCTAAACATAGGGCCTAATAAATATTTTATCCTTTATGAACAGAGTAACAAGAGTGCCAAAAAACCCTTTTATATCACTACGTGTTGTGTGCACCACATATTTAATGTATATACACCAACAATCGTATTTTGAGTTTTTTGTGACTACGTTTTGTATCCCCTGCCCTTATAAAACCAGCTCATAAGAACATAGGTATGGAAGGGACCACCTGGGACATCAAGTCCAGTCCCACCTCATCATATAATCCTGTTCATAAACTTACCAAGCTTCATCTTAAAGCTGGTTAGGTCTCTTGCCCTCATTACTCCTATTTGAATGCTGAACCTCACTGATCTGATGGTTAGAAACCTTCTAGTTTCCAGCCTAAATTTATTCATGAACAGTTTATACCCGTTTGTTCTTGTACCAACATTGTCCTTTAGCTTAAATAGCTCTTCTGCCTCTCCTGATATATTTATAGAGAGCAGTCATACTCCCCCAGAGCCTTTATTTTGCTAAGCTAAACAAGCCAAGCTCTTTTAGTCTCTTTTCTTAAGATAGGATGATCAGGGGAATGGAGAACCTAGTAGATCTTCTCTGCATCTGTTCCAGGAATTAATCCTTCTTGAACATAGGGGACCAGAATTGTACACAGTCCTCTAGATGAGGTCTTGCCAATGTCTTGTACAATGCTATTAAGACTTCCCTTACTCCACTGGAGATACCTTGTTGATATATCTTAGAATTATATTTGCCTTTTTCACAGCCACATCACATTGGTGGCTCATAGTATCTAGTTTCATTGGAATCTAACTGTATAGACCTCTCAGGAACAGAAAAAAATAACTTAATAAACCTCTAAAATGACCTAATATAGCTTACAATACATTAAAATGTCATAAAAGTCTGAAATTCTGAGACCTAGAAACAAGTGTCTTTTATCCCTTTGGTAAATTGGGTATCTCCCATGTGTATAAAACTTCAGTTTACAGTCCTTGATGGATCACAAGATGCCTACATAGATAAACATGGAAAGTCAGTTGTTTATACCATACACATCATGGTGATATCTGAGCATCTTAATCTAATACTAATTAAGGACTGAATATTGTTTGTCCTGCATCTGTAATTTTTTTTTTTTTTTAGCAGGGGATTAGAGATTTCATAATTAAACAGAAAGGAGTGTCTTTTTTAAAATGGAAACTATTTGTTTTGATTAAGGCTTTCCCCAAAAACAACACCTGTTAACCACACTCATCCCCTCAAACTGAAAAAAGCGTGGATGTCATTGTAGACAACTCAATGAAGATCTTTGATCAATGTGCAGCTTCAGTCTAAGAAGCAAAGATCTTAAATTGCATAAGGAACAAGACGGGGAATAACATGGAGAAGATAATAGAGCCTTTATATAAATCCATGGTGCAGCTGCACCTGGAATACTCTTGTTCAGTACTGGTCACCCCATCTCAAAAAGAATATTGCAGAAGTAGAGGTGGTTCAGGGGACAACAAGAATGAACAAGTGGCTGGAAAAAATTCATATGAAAATAGATTGAAAAGAATATGATGGTTTAGCTTATAACAGGAGTGTGTATAAAATAATGAATGGTAAAAAGAAGGTAAATTGGAAGCTTCTGTTCACGTCTCAACACAAGAGAAAAGGGAAATTCAATTAAATAGAAAGGTTGAAAATTCAAAACAGAAGGATTTTTTTTTTTTTTTTTTTTACAGTGTGCAATTAAATTGTGCAATTCATCGCTAAAGGAAACCACTGAGGCCAAGAATTTAACAAGGTTTTAAAAAGGGATTGAATATGGATATGGATATCAAGAATATCCAGAATTATCATAGTTCATTATAACTAAGTTTTGTAAAAGGGATATAAGGCTCATGCTCCCGCCCTAAGCCAACATCTACTAGCAGTCAGGGTGAGGTCTACGTGGGGGCCCGATAATCCCATATCTGTCTCCTCTGACAGTCCTTACACCCTCTTCTGAAACATCTGGTGAAGACCACTGTCAAGAGACAGGATTCTAGATTAGAAGGACTATGCAAAAACCTTTGTACAGACAAACATACCGCACAACATGCTACCCAGAAGAACTGGAAAGAGGAAAATATTTTTGATTATTTTTTCAGCACTATATACTAAAGCAATAGATGATTTAGAATGACTAAGATTAGAATAAAAATAAGATTAGGAATATTAGAAATAGTCCCAGGGAAGAGGATTCAGTGAACAGAGCCAAATACAAATGATAAATACAATTTATCACGTGGCTTGGCAATTTATCATTTGGATAACACTACCACATACAGGGTATGTCACTGTACCATAAAAATTTTTAAATGCAGTAACAGTATACTCTGAAAAATAACTGAAAAAAAATGGCAGAGGGGAAATCCATGTTTATTACTGGAATGACTTCCAAAACAAATCCGCTCAGTTAATAAAGTAAAAGTTTTTTTCTAACTGCCAGCACTGCAAACTTAACCTAACTTAACCTTTCAACCACAAAGTAAGCTGTACCCTTTTTAACCATGCATCGTTACCAGTAATACATATTCTACAACTGAAACTTAGTAATCAGTTCTTAGTTTAAACTTGTGCTGTGACATAATGTGAGATAGAATAGAATCCCAATAACTCTTATATGGCTATGTTAGCTCTTCAGTGCGGTAAGGAGTGTAAAATAATAAAAATATAGTAGATTAAGCTGTGACATGACTGTCTAGACACAGGCAGCAAATCTGTTGAGTAAAGGAAGTATACTTTTTTTTACATAAGATAGTCATCTCTGACCATAACTCTACTTTAAGATGTACTGTTCATACTTACAGAAATATACAGCTTCAAAATGTCTTTCTTCCCATACTACTCAACTCAATTGAAATAAATGAAGGAAATGGAGCATAAACATTTTGCAATTACAAAGTGCATTACTATACCACTGCTAAATCCTTCCCAGTACATTACAAAAATCACACGTGCAGGTAAACAACTGAGAGCACTATAGTACTTAGAAATGGTATCTTGCCCTCAATACTGTGCTAACAATCCACTATATAATAAGGATTACACATTCTCACCTTCCATCACACTAACTGCATTTTCACGGGTCATCTAAGCATCCTTTTTCCAGGTGACTAGACAAGTGCATACACAAACTTCACCTAAAAATACACTGACTCTTGCCAAGTAACAGCAGGATGCAATATACCACAGTAACAGTCCAGTCTTTGTCCCAGGCTAACACTATACCTATTAACATGCTTTGATGCTGAGCCAAGAAAAATCTCAGTGCCGGGATACAGTTTTTGTGCCTAAACAATCTATGCTTGTGTTTAATATACTATCGTCTGCTTTTAAGTCACTGCCAATCATTAACTCTACAAAGAGAATGTGTCTGGGATTTTAAAAATGAATTTTAATAAAGTAAAGAATACAGAAAGTCTACAGTATCTTGACGAAATGAATGAATCATGCAACCCTTAAACTAAGTAGATGTTCTTATTAAAAATAAATAAATCAAGTATATCTAATATCTGTTCAGAACAATCTTTTTTCCCTACATTTTAGTTCCACACTTCTGAAGTATTAGATTTCTCAAACAAAATATTAAAGATGCAAATTAAAATAAAAAAAGGAATAGGCTTAACAACTCAAACTTATATGTTGCTTAAGAAGCGATTTTGACCCCAGGAAATAGAAGAATCTTCCTCCCTTCCCTGGTTCCAAAATGGTTTGAAAGAGAATCCCTTTTAACCCTAATAAGTAACTGAACCAAGAGTTTTTAAAGGAGAAGTGGAGGAATTTTGAAACATGTAGCTAAATCAAACATCACAGCTTCCAGTAATGAACTTTACTTAGCCTGCAATTAGTGTCCTTGAATTCACTACACACTGAAAAACAGGTGTTCTCTTTCTAAATGAAATCAAATAAAGTTTATCAACAAAAAATGCCTTTAGTGTCAATATTAGGATTTCATTTAGATTATACATAAAAGAAGGAAGACTGAAAAGACATAAGGTAGCAGAACTTTGATTAGATGGCTAAACATTTGTTAAAATAAAAAATAGCATAATGTTCGGAATGCCAACTGAGGTTCTAATTTAATCAGGTTTGACAGTCCTTCATTCTTTTCAATAGAGCTCAGTTTCACTATCTTGAGTTTACTCTGAAGGGGTCTTTTGGATGGTAATTTGAAAAGCACAGTCCTGTTTAAGATGGAAGTTAAAAACCTCATGAGACTATTTTATGAGAATAAGGTTGTTGCCCTTTGTATCACTGGCCAAAATGTTCCCTCCTCTCCTTTGCTGTACATCATACTGATTGACTGTCAAATTCCAAGCCAGAAGTGGCAGATTTCAACAGTACTGTAAGGATTAGGTGCCTGTTTCTAAAAACTTTTATTCACATAAGCAGTTCCACTAACTGAGTGAAACTATTTTTGTAAGTGTTTGCAAGCCCAGGCCCATAATTTAACTGGTTTTATATACTTGGGGTTGATACATGATTTATAAATGAAAAATATTGGTTAAAATTATGTTGAACTCACATATGCCACATGATGAATCATTTACAGTATAACATGCACATCAATATGAAAATACAATACATCAAATACATCTTCAAGTGACAGTAACTGGACCCATAAGTAATTGTGGGTGCAAAATTGTGATTGAAATAATTTGTATCTGAAGATTTCTGGTAGCAAAAGGAGAGAACTGTTAAGGTCGGTCTGAGAATTTGATCAGTAGTGCACATAATTTACTTATTGTAGACGGGACTGGTAGCATAACCTAATTAGTAAGGTTGCCCAACTTCCCATTATAAGCCTCCGTTTTCAGTTGCTTATAAAATGTTGCCAAACTTTAACCATTTGGCTGAAATTTCCCATGCTGAATGTCTGCTTCAGGCTAAAGTTTTTGGAAAATTTCATCCAAAACAATTCAACCATTTCCAGAAATGGGAGAGTTGGGAAAAATAGGCGGTTTTCTCCAGGTTAAAAAATTCTGGCAAGCTTTTCTTTGAACAGCCTTGGCACTTCTACACTTTGGATAGGAACTTAAAATCTGGCAAGGGGTGGCCTGTGTGTCAGTGATGTGCCTTTTGCTGTCCCCAAGAAAATCCACCCAAATTTGGCCAAATTATAAGATTTAGAAAAATAGCAGTTGGCATATGGTCTAGCTTGCTAGAGCTTAGCTAAAACCTTTAAAGATTTCTTCCTCACTCACCACGCTCAAGATTCTCACAGTTCTTAGTGCTGACCAGGCTGCACATGAACCGTTCCCACAAAGTAACTGAACATGTTCCAACCCATTACAACTCCTATGTGGGGATAGGGCTATGCATGCAACAGCCTCACAAAATGATTAAGCATGCTCCAACTCAGGGTTAGAGGGGCAAAACTACACTTTTACTGTAATGGCCATGCCAGGCTGCAGGCACCCAGGCAGCATGAAACAATTTGAATGAAGATGGGACAAAAACCAAACCAGAGGGAGGGAAAGGGCTATATTGGGACAAGGAGTCTGGCAGAACGGAAGTGGGGAGAGAAACTGGTACTGGCTAAGCAAGAAGACTGGGAGCAGTGAGGGAAATGAGAGGGGGATGGGCAGGGAGCAAGGAGAAAACCCTGAGATTGGACAAGGAGCTGGGGAGAGACTAGGACTGGCTAGACAAGGAGACTGGGACAGGCTTGGATTAGGAACCAGTGGGAGAAGATGAGGGGAGGGGAGGGGAGGGGAGGGGAGACAGATCTGAGAAGGAGCTGGGTTGTAGGGGAGAACTGGGACACGCTAGGCAAAGAGACTGGGACAAAGAGCCAGGGAGGTGGGAGACTAGGATAAGAAGCCAGAGGCAAGAGACTGATAATTGGATGAAGAGCTGGGAGCAGGAGATGAAGAATGGGAAACAGGAATGGAGGAGGAGAAGAGAAAGACAGATTGGAAGTGGATATGGAGACTGGGACAGGTGTGGAGAGGGAGTTGGGTATTGGGCATCAAGCCCAGATACCAGACAGAAAGACCAGGACTGGGACAATAAGCTGGGGGGAGGAGGGGGGCGGAGGCACTGGAACAGGGACAGGTGGAAGGGGATAGGACAGAAGGGGTCAAGCTTAAGGGAAACAAGCAGAAAAGTCTGAGCCCACTAGAGCACATCTCTCTCCAGAGTCTGGAATGGAACCCAAGATTCCTGAGTCTCACCATTCCCCTGATATCAGCAAATATCTGTGAAACTCACTGCCAAAGGGTGTGTCTAGTACTGGTCCACACAGAGGATGACAACCTACTATTGTTATCAGGTACTCCATTAGCTGTTGCTGCAGAGGTCTATGCAGTGGTTCTAAAGTTCTGACCCTGCTGATGAATTATGCGAGTGTCAAAACGCTTTACAAAAACCTAAGAACATAAGAACCGCCAGACTGGGTCAGACCAAAGGCCCATCTAGCCCAGTATCCTGTCTACCTACAGTGGCCAATGCCAGGTGCCCCAGAGGGAGTGAACCTAACAGGTAATGATCAAGTGATCTCTCTCCTGCCATCCATCTCCACCCTCTGACAAACAGAGGCTAGGGACACCATTCTTACCCATCCTGGCTAATAGCCATTAATGGACTTAACCTCCATGAATTTATCCAGTTCTCTTTTAAAAGCTGTTATACTCCTCCTCAGGTAAGGAGTTCCACAAGTTGACTGTGCACTGTGTGAAGAACTTCCTTTTATTTGTTTTAAACCTGCTGCCTATTAATTTCATTTGGTGACCCCTAGTTCTTGTATTATGGGAATAAGTAAATAACTTTTCCTTATCTACTTTCTCCACATCACTCATGATTTTATTTACTTCTATCATATCCCCCCTTAGTCTCCTCTTTTCCAAGCTGAAAAGTCCGAGCCTCTTTAATCACTCTTCATATGGGACCTGTTCCAAACCCCTAATCATTTTAGTTGCCCTTCTCTGAACCTTTTCTAGTGCCAGTATATCTTTTTTGAGATGAGGAGACCACATCTGTACACAGTATTCAAGATGTGGGCCTACCATCGATTTTTATAAGGGCAATAATATATTCTCCTTCTTATTCTCTATCCCCTTTTTAATGATTCCTAACATCTTGTTTGCTTTTTTGACCGCCTAGGAAATTACACACAAAAAACTACATTAAAAGAACATTAGCAAGGTTGCAAAGTCAAGCACTCACAAATTAAGAATTGGCAAAAATAAGGTTACCTGTGTAACCTTTATTTGGCCCCCTTGTGCATATGTATTATGAAACAGTCTTTAATTCCATGATACTGTAGAGGCTGAAATCACTTTTGCCCAAAGTGAACCTATTTTTTGTTTTACATTTTTATATTATCGTGGTACCGAGATGAGATTCTCCAGTTAGGATCAGGCCAGGCACTGTAAAAATACTTAAGCAACTATTCCTGCCTGAAGATCTTAAATTTAAATTAAACAAAAAGTGGATGTAAAAAACCAATGGGGGGAGTGTGGAGGATGAGGGTAATAATTATAGGATTATGTGGCTACATAGACTAGCTATGCACACATTTTGTAGGATTTGAGGGTTTTTAAAAAAAAAAAATAAAAGCAAAGAGATGTTAATATCATCAGTAATTCCCATGAGCACATGGTTGTAGTTAGATGTTCGTGTGTGTGCGCGCGCACGCGTGTGCGCTCTGTGTTCTCCCTGTGTGCTGCCCCAGCTCTGCACAGACAGCTGACACAGCAGACCTCGAGCGAACCGCCCAATGACCACAAGATCCATCAAGGTACGAAGGCAACAGACCAGACAAAGCATGGTACTAGTATCCCACAGACTCTACCAGACCACTACCACATGTATGCCCGTAACAATGGACCAGCTCAGTGAATGGCAGGAATTTCTGTTCTTCCTTAGGTTAGACAAAGACACTCCCTCAGATACATTTTTGTACCACAATACAAACAGGTTATGTACTGCCCCTCTGACATTGTTAGTTACTGCCCCCTGACATGGCTAGTTATTACCCAGCCCCTTGTACATGTTGGTTCAATTAAAACATTTTTCATACATACATACTGTTATCTTTTAGCAGAGGCGGGGGGGGGGGGACTACGGATGTCAGTGTGTTCCTATTGTCCTTGGGGAATGTTTTAGTACCATCCTTGATATCGGGAAGTTCTGGTACCACTTGATATCGGGATGTGTTTGCATGAGTACTCTGTGCCTAGCACTTCTAAGGAATGTGTATTTCTGCAATATCAGCCCCGTTCTTGCCAGATTCTGTGAGCAGGTCCTGCATCTTGCTCCAGCAGCTGCCACTGGCCCGGAGCAGCGATACGCAGCCAGTGGGAGTCACGATCGGCCGGACCTGCGGACGGGGCAGGTAAACACACCGGCATGGCCCGCCAGGGGCTTTCCCTACACAAGCGGCGATGCCTGTTTGAGAAACCCTGGCTTAGATTCTCCTTTAAATTTCAATTGAATATGCTGTTTTTCATTTACCATCCATAACTATGATGTACTGTTGATGTACAATGCGAAACAGTAATTGCATTCAACTCCAGAAGTGATGGTATTTCCCCAACAGTATTTTAGTGCTGTTACAAAACTTATTTTTAAAGTGAAACCTAAACTCTTCACCCTGTCCTTGTTTTTAACTCTTTACATTCTGTTATCCAGAAAAGCTTTGCAAGGCCGTTCTGTCAATTTATCATCATGCAGTCTTTTCCCATAAAGAGGTAGCCTTACAAATAGGGTGACCAGATGTCCTGATTTTATAGGGACAGTTCTGATATTCGGGGCTTTGTCTTATATAGGCACCGTTGGCCTGGCCCCCATCCCCGTCCTGATTTTTCACACTTGCTATCTGGTCACCCTACTCACAAAGCACCCTTAATGTGATAAGACTTGATCTTGTGTAGAGAACCTTCCACCAAGAATATTCTGTCCGCAGCTCACATGAGTTTCACCCCCTGCTCTATCAACTGCAGTGTCCCAGTCTAAGGTTGAGGCAGAGGTAGCCTCTTAATATATACCTATACTACCCATGGCAGCGAGCGTCCCAGCGCAGGCTGACAAACTTGGGCTAGTGGTGCTTGCGCTACCATGCAAAAAATAGCTGTGTATAGGAAGCGCTTTGAAGTTGTGGCTTGGGCTAGAGCTCACGCTCTGAATTTTTTACTGCATCATTTTAAACCAATGAGCTCCAGTCCAAGTCACAACTTCAAAGCACTATCTACACAGCTATTCTTAGAGCTCTAGCACAAGCCCTGCTACCCCAAGTCTGTAGACAGGAGGTGGGAGGTTTGTAGACATACACTCCATAATATAAAAAACTTACAGTACAGTATACACCACATAGAGCTCTTCTGTTACAAATTCAAACTGACTAAACATATAGGAAAATGTCCAAGATGTTCTCTACAAAATATTTTCTTTAGTGGAGCTACACAAGGAAGATACAAGGTTCAAAAATAGCTTTGCCTTCTCATTTGTTTACATGCTGCACAGTGCAGCATGCTCCTATCAATAAAGCAAAATATATGAAAAAAAATTTTTTTAAACCTTAACAAGAAGAGCAATCATGGAGCAGCAAATTAAATAGGGCAGAAATTTTGTGGAGAATTTGAGCATTTTTTTGGTAATAAAAATATGTGTTCCTCTCTACAAAATGCATGATAATGCACTACGGTTACTGTCCTATTTTCAATGCAGAGTAGAGTACACTCGGAGACCAAAAACACACGTTTATGATGTCATAACTGTATAATTTTTGGTTTATTATAGCAATTACTTCCAGCAACTGAAAAATTATTTTCTAGAATTCTAATCTTTTTTCTTATTTGCTAGGGAAACGCCACTATCTGCGGGTTTACGGCTGTGTACTATGTCCATTCAAGTCAAAAAAGAGACTCCCACTGATTTCAATGGACTGTGAGTGAATACATCCTTCAGGAATGGAGAAGTTAGAAAGACAAAAATTGTATTACTTTCATCTTTCAACTCACTTTCTCTATTACACCAAGTGACTAAACAGTTATAAGCATGTATATAATTAGAAAATCTCATACTTCTAATCTTGTTAAAATACCTCTGCACGCTTGTTTGGTTTAAAAGGGTAGCACATAAAAGTTGTCAATGACTTTTCCCAAGGGGGGGGGGAAAGGAACAATGTCAATAAATTGTGCACTTTGCTGTATGAGCATGCATGGATCTCGGATTTAAGAAAATACTCATTCATATAAATGGAGCACAATAAGATACATCTTTAACAGATATTCACACCAAAAAACAAATGTGCATTTCTTGTAGCACACACAGGGGATGAATATCACTTCTTATTTTGTGTCAAACACAAACATTTTAAATTGGTTTTAATCAAAACTTTCACTGACAGCACTGAAATGCAAGTACCACGTTGTCACATATTAATATAGGTATGCAGAAATAAGAAAATGTTGCAATGAAAAATTCCAGGCACCACAGTAATGAAGAGTTGAACAGAAAAGAATTGAGTATTCTAAAATACAAGATAGAGTGTGACAGGAAGTGCTGGGCAAGTGTCACACTGAGTTCATGCGTTAATCTTTTGTAGTAATACAATGTTCCTGGAGTCATATATTCCCATCTGTTACTGGTTATGTGTGACATGAATTTGGTAATTTTAATAGCATAATACAGATGATGTAAATTTCACAAAACCTGGCATTCTTGTTGTCTCTGCCCATGAAAGGACTTGACAAAAGTTGGAGGTCAGGACAAAGGGCAATGACAAAATTGCATGGATCACCCTGCATTATACACAGCTGTAGCTAATAAACTTCAGTGTGTTCACAAAAATATCAATTTAAATCTATTTGTTTAATTTTAAGTCAAATATTTATATATTTAATTAACAATGAAGCTAACATATTTAATAGTTTTATTTGTTCTAGGACTAAAAATGTCCAGAATGTGGCTTGATGCTGAAACGGTATAAGAACCTAAACAGAACAGAAACTACACATGGTTTGCCTGATTTACTGTTCTTCAGACTGGAAAATGTTCTCAGTTGCTCAGTTAATATCAAAACTTCCTTCCCACAAAGCATCATTCAATAAAGAGAGATTTTTTCAATTAATAACGGTTTTGAAAGTATAACTACTGATTTCACATAACAGTAAAATAGGATATAAAATGAATACTAATAAGATATGACAAATCACCCAACAGATAGGAGTTAGCTAAAATATCTGCAAACTCAGCAAGAGTAAACAAATTTATGTAGGGTGATCCTTACTGAGATAAATATATAATTCTATCATTTCTCTGTTTAGAATCTCAAGATTTTATCAAATTGAACAAAGAGAGAAATGTATTTCCAAACTACTGTCAATTATTAAAGCACATGTGCAATTTCATTAGAAGAGCTTTTTTTAAAAAAAATTACTGATGATTTGCTGCTTTAGTGTCCAACAATAACCCTTCCAATATAGCATCCTTCTACAGCTACACTACATCAGCAGTAGCAACTTCTCCCAAGGAGCTTAATTCTGATTTTTGCTATATTAGATGGTAATGAACTGGGTAAATAGAGATGAACTAGCCTGTGGCTAGTGTGCCATACTCTTCACACATTCAATTCCTGGATAAAGAAATGCTTCCTCTCACAGTCCGCAAATGGCATTCTTTCTTGAATGCGTTTGACTGTTCAGCTCTCACATTAGCTATCCATCTTGTCCCTCTATCTAGTAATTTTTTTTTAAAGATGTTGGTATGTAATAAAAAGAACCTGCGTCATCGAGACGCCAAAATTTGGGAGCGACGCCTCTCGATGACATCACTTGTTGGCGACAAGCGTCATTGAGAGGCGTCCCCGCCGAAATGCCGCTGAAATTCAGCGGCATTTCAGCGGGTGCTCTCCTGGGGGCCAGGACGTGGGCACATTAAGATGTGCCCGCAGGCACCACGTTGGGGACCACTGAGCTAGAGAGTAGTCTGTGGAACCTGGTCCAGAATCTACAATCAAGTGGATAAGGAGACATGTGCAGCAATAGACTCCTGAATTTACTTAGTGTACTAGACTCTTTTCCCCCTGATGCTTCCAGTCTACATGGACATAGTTTTCAGCTCCCTGGTGGCACTGATCATCCACGCATGGTAAAGAGCCAGTGGCACTCTTGTCCAAGAGTGTGTGAGCTGCCGTAGCAAAGGTATGTCAAAAGATCAACTATGGTGTCATACTCCAGTCTGCAGAAATGGAATTCCTCCTCGGAATACAAGCAGATCTCCAACTTGCATTTCAAGTTGTTTCCTGCCTGAGAATATGGCATAAGTCAGCCCAAGCTGTAATAGGTTTGTTTCACCTGTCTCAGCTCTCCAGGCAGATTTAACAGTAATAGCATCTTGTCAAAGAACTAGTGAAACTAAGTGGGCTAACACATACAGACTGGAGGCTGGTGTATAATTCAAGCAGCCACTAATAATGTGAGTGGCCGAATTCAGCTCCATGTTGACAAGTTGAGTGTGGTGGGTGTGCCCCCAAACGGCAGAGCAGTATTCAGCTGAAGCAAACAGCAGGGACAAGAGAGATGTATGAAGGACCCAAAGGGTCTGCTCTTCAGGAGGTTCCTGAGAGTTTTTGTATTTTTATCAAAACACTACAGGAAGAGAGTCATTTTCAGTTATTCTAGGTGAGACCAGTAAGTCAGGCTATGGTTGAGTTTTACTCCCAAGTGAGTGACAACTGGAGGGAATGGCAGTAGCTGTCAACTGATACAGATCAGTAAGATGATTGTTTAGATGCAAAGTAGCTGCCACTGTCTTGGTTTCACTGAGAATTTCATTACTAGGAATAAGTGGTCAGAGCATCTTCGCCTTGACTGAGATTCTCTTCAATCCGATGGAAGTCATTACCAGTGCCAGCAAAAAAAAGATCAGCAGCATACACATTTTTCTCAGCCTGCATTTCAGGAAGGTTGCATGTGTATACATACACACTGAACAAAAGGGAAGTCAAAACTGACCTTTATGGAAGGCCATTATAGAGCCAGTTAAGCTAATGAATTTTCTCCCCAACTTGCATGATGAAGCTTTGACTGGTAATAATTTCTTGAATGAACCACACCATTGGCCTACAGTGAATAACTTGCAGCAGTTTAGCAGTCTGCCTGATGTGCCACCAATATCACTGGCTGCTATCAGACCAATATGGACTCCACTACCTTTCCTTCCTGATTCAAATGCATTTTCTGTCTTGAGTCAGAGAGAGAACCTTGTTTTGGTGGCATCATCCCCTCCTGAATCCAGCCTGAATATGTCAGAATGCATTAGCTCTTTTGGCCACAGCATCACAAGGGGAACTCATGTTCAGCTTATTATCCACTTCAGCCCCAAATCTTTTTCATTGCTTCACTGAGTAGAGTGCTCCTTCCTGTAAGTATGGCCTACATTTTGTTCCTAAATGTATACATTTACATTTAGCCTTATTAAAACCCTTTTTGTTCTCTTGAACCCCCATTTAACAAGAGGTCCAAGTTGCTCTGTATCACTGACCAGTCCTCTTCATTATTTACCACTCCCTCAATTTATGTTTTCATCCAAGTCGTTGATAAAAAAAGACTGTTACTCACCGTAGTAACTGTTGTTCTTCGAGATGCGTTGCTCCTATGCATTCCAGTTAGGTGTGCGCGCCGCGCGTGCACGGCTCTTCGGAACATTTTTACCCTAGCAACTCCGGTGGGCTGGCTGGGCGCCCCCTGGAGTGGTGCCGCTATGGCGCTGAATATATACCCCAGCCGGCCCGTCCGCTCCTCAGTTCCTTCTTGCCGGCTACTCCGATAGTGGGAAAGGAGGGCGGGTCTGGAATGGATAGGAGCAACACATCTCGAAGAACAACAGTTACTACGGTGAGTAACCGTCTTTTCTTCTTCGAGTGATTGCTCCTATGCATTCCAGTTAGGTGATTCCCAAGCCTTACCTAGGCGGTGGGGTCGGAGTGAGACGTGGCAGAGTGCAACACTGCTGAGCCGAAGGCTGCGTCGTCTCTTGATTGCTGCACCAACGCGTAGTGGGAAGTGAAGGTGTGGACAGAAGACCAGGTGTCCGCTCTACAGATGTCCTGGATGGGGACATGGGCCAGGAGGAAATCCGCTGCGAGGAGACCGGCTCGCCTTTCATGCGGTCGGCAACTGCTACAAACAGCTGCGGCAAATGCCGGAAGGGCTTCGTACGCTCGATATAAAAAGCGAGGGCCCTGCGGACGCCGAGGGTGTGAAGCTGCTGCTCGCGAGGTGAGGCGTGCGGCTTCGGGAAGAAGACCGGGAGGAAGATCTCCTGGTTGAGGTGGAAGGCCGACACCACCTTAGGGAGGAAGGCCGGGTGTGGTCGAAGCTGCACCTTGTCTGCGTGGAAGACAGTATATGGCGGGCCAACCGTGAGGGCACGGAGCTCAGACACCCGTCTTGCCGATGTAATTGCGACTAGGAAGGCTGTCTTCCAGGAGAGGTAGAGCAGAGAGCACGTGGCCAGAGGCTCGAAGGGCGGTCCCATAAGCTTGGCCAGCACGAGATTTAAGTCCCAGGTCGGGGTAGAATGCCGCACCGGCGGGTACAAGCGGTCCAGGCCTTTAAGGAAGTGGGAAACCATCTGGTTAGAGAAGATGGACCGACCTCCCATGGGTGGACGAAAGGCGGACACTGCTGCCAGGTGCACCTTCAAGGAGGAGACCGCCAGACCTTGCTCCTTAAGGTACCAGAGGTAGTCCAGGATGGTAGGGACGGGGACTAGGAAGGGATTGAGGCCTCGTTGATCACACCAGAGCGCGAAACGCTTCCATTTCGCAAGGTAGGTGGAGCGAGTGGAAGGCTTTCTGCTCTCTAGCAGGACTTGCTGCACTGCCGCGGAACAGTCCCTCTCTGCGTGGGTCAGCCACGCAGGTACCAAGCTGTAAGATGGAGGGACTGTAGATCCGGGTGGCGGAGTCTGCTGAAGTCCTGCGTGATGAGGTCCGGCCATAACGGGAGGGGCATGGGATCCCGAACGGAGAGCTCGAGCAGCAGGGTATCAGTACAGGGTACAGTACCAGTGCTGCCTCGGCCAGGCCGGAGCGACGAGTATGACGCGGGCCCTGTCCCTCCGAAACTTCAGTAGCACTCGGTGTATGAGCGGGAACGGAGGGAAGGCGTAGAGGAGGTGATCCGTCCAGGAGCAGAGGAATGCGTCCGACAGGGAGCCTGGAGAGCGACCCTGGTATGAACAAAACTTCCTGTTCTCCTTGGAGGCAAACAGGTCTATCTGGGGAAACCCCCACCTCCGGAAAATTGTGTGCACCACATCCAGACGAAGAGACCACTCGTGGGAGAGGAACGACCTGCTGAGATGGTCGGCCAGCGCGTTCTGCACTCCTGGAAGAAATGACGCTTCCAGATGAATGGAGTGGGTCACGCAGAAGTCCCACAGGAGCATCGCTTCCGTGCAGAGGAGGGAGGAGCGGGCTCCGCCCTGCTTGTTCACGTAGAACATTGCCATCGTGTTGTCCGTGAAGACTGCCACGCAGCGGCCTTGCAGATGGTGTCGGAAGGTGTGACACGCTAGGCGGATCGCTCGCAGCTCCCGGACGTTGATGTGGAGAGCGAGCTCTTGGGGTGACCAGAGACCCTGGGTGTGAAAGGTCGCCCAGGTGAGCCCCCCATCCCAACGCCGAGGCATCCGTGGTCAGGGTGACGGATGGGCGAGGAGGACGGAACGGGACTCCTGCACACACGACTTCTGGGTTCAGCCACCAGCTGAGCGAAGCGAGTGTCGGCTTTGTGACGGTGACTACCATGTCTATCGAGTCGTGGTTCGGGCGGTATACCGACGCCAGCCAAGATTGAAAGGGGCGAAGGCGGAGCCTCGCGTACGCCGTGACGAACGTGCAGGACGCCATGTGGCCCAGGAGGCGCAGGCAGGACCGAACCGTCGTCGTGGGAAAGGTGAGAAGGTCCTGGATGATGGATACCATCGTCTGGTGCCGAGAGCGTGGGAGGCAGGCCCTGGCCAAAGTGGAGTCGAGGACCGCTCCGATGAACTCCACCCGCTGTGATGGAGCTAGAGTGGACTTCTCGGCATTGATGAGAAGGCCGAGGGACCGAAACAGGGAGAGTATCTCTGACATCTGGTCCTTTACCAGCTGTCGGGATGTCCCGCGAACCAGCCAGTCATCGAGATATACGAGGTATACGTGAATGCGACGAGGGCGGAGGGCTGCAGCAACTACTGCCATGCATTTGGTGAAGACCCTCGGCGCGGTGGACAGGCCTGAAGGATAGCATCGCAAACTGGTAGTGCGCCCCGTTGACCACAAAACGCAGGTAGCGTCACTGAGGAGGGTAAATCGCGACATGGAAATACGCGTCCTTCATGTCGAGGGCGGCAAACCAGTCTCCCGGATCCAGGGAGGGAATGATGGTCCCCAGGGTTACCATGCGAAACTTGAGCTTGAGCAGGTACCTGTTGAGCTCTCGGAGGTCGAGTATGGGTCATAGACCTCCCTTCGCCTTGGGGATTAAGAAATATCGGGAATAGAATCCCCTGCCTCGCATATCGCTCGGCACCTCCTCTATGGCACCCAAACTCAGCAGAGTCTCGACCTCTTGGGAGAGGACTTGCTCGTGAGAGGGGTCCCTGAAGAGGGATGGGGTGGGTGGGTGGGAGGGCGGGGGCGAAACAAACTGAAGACGGTAACCAGACTCTACCGTGCGTAGCACCCAGTCGTCCATTGTAATCTGGGACCACGCCGGGAGGAAGTGGGAAAGACGGTTGAAAAATAACGGGGAAGGATCCGGTGGAGAGACTGATGGGCCGTCCTCGGGCGTCCCATCAAAAGGCCTGTTTGGGTCCTTGAGGGGCCTTGGAAGGTGCCTGGCCCTGGTTGCGCCTGTTGCCCGACGGTCTACGGCGACTCAGGCCGGGACGCCTGCTATTGTAGGGTCGCGACCTAGGCTGGTTAAATGGCCGGTAGGGTTGCTGCCGAAAGGACCTTTGCTGGGTAGCCGGTGTGTGCATACCCAGAGTGCGAATGGCTATGCGACCGTCCTTCAGGGCCTGAATTCTGGAATCCGTCTTTTCAGAAAACAGACCCTGAGTGTCGAAGGGTAGGTCCTGCAAGGTGTACTGCACCTCTGGTGGCAATGTGGAGGACTGCAACCAGGAGATGCGCCTCATGGTTACTCCTGAGGCCAGGGTTCTAGCACCTGAGTCTGCGGAGTCCAGAGCGGCCTGGATGGAGGACCTGGAGGACTTCTTGCCCTCTTCCAGGAGGGCCGTGAACTCCTGGCGCGAGGCTGTTGGGATCAGCTCTGTGAATTTCGCCAGGGACACCAAGATATCAAAGGTGTATCTGGCGAGAAGGGCCATCTGGTTGGCGATGCGGAGCTGGAGACCCCCTGCCGAATAGACCTTTCGGCCCAATAGGTCCATGCGCCTCGCCTCCTTGGACTTCGGTGCAGGGGCTGGCTGACCATGCCTTTCCCTGTCATTGACCGACTGGACCACGAGCAAGTCCGGTGCAGGATGGGTATATAAGTACTCGTACCCCATGGGGGGGACGGAGTACTTTCTTTCTACACCGCGGGCGGTGGGAGGGACGGACGCCGGTGACTGCCAGATGGTAGTGGCATTTTTCTGGATAGTGCGGATGAATGGCAAGGCCACCCGCACTGGAGCCTCCGCTCCAATCACATTTGTCGCTGGGTCCTCGTTCTCAGTTACCTCCACTACCGGTAGGTCGATAGCCTTCGCCACCCGGCGGAGAAGGTCCTGGTGGGCCCGCAAGTCAATAGGCGGAGGGTCTACCGTAGAAGCCCACGCCACCGCCTCGTCTGGTGAAGAGGACGAGGACAGACCTTGGACCACCACCTCCGCAGGTGGGTCCTCGATGGAGTGGTCAGCTGACTCGGACCGTGGACGCTCCGCGGGATCAGGCGGTAACTGGGCCTCACCCGGTGATGGGGGTGGCCTGCTGACAGTGGCCTCCGGCACTCTGTGCTTGGAGGCTGGGGTCCGCTGGGGGCAAGGTAGCCCTTGAGCTTCGTATTGGGCCCAGGGGACCCAAAAACCCCACTGCTGTGCCCCGAGGACTTGTCCGTGCGGGGCCGCCTGGAGATGGCCATAGCTGTCTGCCCGCGAAGCGACCGACGAGTGACGGGATGGCCACGGAGGTGCGGAGGCGCTGACGGACTGCGCCGTCGAAGCTGGCAGCCTGTCCCCGGACGGTGCCGAGGGTCGGTGCCGGTCGTCGCGGTACCAAGATGGCGAGCGAGACCATCGACTGCCGCGGTGCTGGGAGCTTGACCAGTGCCGGGAGCTCGACCGGGAGCTCGACCTGCGGTGCCGGGAGCGGCTTCTGGAGTCACGGTGCCGGGACCGGTGCCGGGACTCGGACTTCCTGCGGTGCCGACAGGACGGTGATCGGTACCGGGAGCGTTTACGGGAGTGCGACCGGTACCGCGATGTTGAGCGGTACCGGGACTGCGACTGGCGTCGAGAGGGTGAACGGTACCGCGATGGAGAGCGGTGCCGGGACCTGGAGCGGCGCGACGGTGATCGTCTTCGGGACCGGGAGCGAGACCGAGTCCTGGAGCGCCGTCTATCCCGTCCGTCAGGGGAAGGGGGCCGCATCATGGCCGGCTTGCCCGCTGACTGAACAGCCCGCACCGGCGGTGCCGGGGGCCGGAGGCTCGGTGCCTCTGTGAGCTCGATAAGCTCTCTCGCCATCGAGAATGTCTCGGGCGTGGACGGGAGATGCAGCTCGACTGTGGTTGGCACCGGGGAGCAGGGAGGTACAGGACTCGACGGCTCTTGAGGTGCCGGAGTCAACTGGACCGTGCACAGCTTGTGCACTACCACAGCCGATGCCGGAGGTGCCGGTGATGGCTGGGTAAGCTGTCCCGAAGTAGGAGGCTTAGGAGCCAAGTGCGCCGTCTTCCGCTTCCTCGGTAGAGAGAGGGAACGGTGCCGGGACTTCGGTGCCGTCTGCGAAGATTTAGCCGCGTCGGTACCGGGGCGGCTCGGTGCCGCTGGTGCGCTGCGCGCCGAGGACGGTTTCGGTGCCGCCAGGGACGGCGCGGGAGGCTGAAGTGCCGACTCCGTAAGGAGCTGCTTGAGGCGAGAGTCTCGCTCCTTTCTGGTGCGCGGCTTAAGCGCCGTGCAGATCGGGCACTTATCTGTCCTGTGAGATTCCCCGAGGCAGCGCAGGCAGGAGTCGTGCGGGTCGCCCACAGGCATGTGCCGCTGGCAAGCCGCACAGGGCTTAAACCCCGGTGCCTTGGGCATGAGCCCGCACCGGTTGTGGAAGAAGAGGGGCGAACCCCTCTAATTCCCTTACTATACTATAACTAACTAAACTTATTCAACTAATCTAACTACTAAACTAAGGTAACCAACTATGTACAGAGAAGAATGGAGAAACGCTAGGGCTGTGGAGGTAAGAGAGCACTCCACTGTTCCAACTGGCCGTCACGGGCGGTAAGAAGGAACTGAGGAGCGGACGGGTCAGCTGGGGTATATATTCAGCGCCATAGCGGCGCCACTCCAGGGGGCGCCCAGCTGGCCCGCCGGAGTTGCTAGGGTAAAAATGTTCCGAAGAGCCGTGCACGCACGGCGCGGACACCTAACTGGAATGCATAGGAGCAATCACTCGAAGAAGAAATGTTAAATATACAGGACCAAGAACCTCTGAATCTTTGAGGGTATACCCATAACTAGTTTTTGCATTTTTAGGAGGAAAGGATTAAATAAATGTGTCTTCATTTAAATCTGTTTGCAAGGACTACATTAGAGGTTAGAGAGATTCCAGCTACATCTAGGAATAATTAATTTCACTGTATTCCCTATGTTTGTATAACAGAACTTGTGAAATTCATTCACATACTGTTGGGAACTTTTCCAATTTCTATTGCTGTGTGATGTACAAAATTGCACAGGAAGAATGATTATGCAGAACATTTGGTTTATGACAGGGGTTCTCAAACTGAGGGTCAGGACCCCTCAGGGAGTCACAAGGTTATTACATGGGGGGTCGCAAGCTGTCAGCCTCCATCCCAAACCCCGCTTTGCCTCCAGCATTTATAATCGTGTTAAATATATTAAAAAGTGTTTTTAATTTATGGGGGAGAGGGGGTCACACTCAGAGGCTTGCTGTGTGAAAGGGGTCACCAGTACAAAAGTTTGAGAGCCACTGGTTTATGAGAAGATGTACAATCATTTTAATGAGATACACAACCAAGAATTTTTTGTGTTCTTTCACTATTAGCTGTATATTTTACCAGCATTTTTTAAAGATGTCACAATATCAATGTACGAAGTTAATGTTTTCTGTATTACAACTAACTTTTTTCTCCAACATGTTTAACAAAAATGCACATTCACACATCTGAACAAGTATGTTAATTAGAACAGAGTTTGTACAATTGAAGTTACTTCCAAAAACAAGAATCAGTGTTGCATTACTTCTTTTACATTTTGAATTAGTAATTAGAGCCTCTGGCTCAGAATAATTTCTCAGTCACTTCCCTATTCAGTTATTTAGGAGACACTCATATGTAATATACTTAAATTTCTTTAAGGCATTTGACTTGGTACCCCCACAACATTTTGATTTAAAAAATTGAATATAAAATTAACATGGCACACATTAAATGCATTAAAAACTAAGTGATAAGGTCTCAAAATAGAACTCTAACAGGGAATTATCCCTGAGTGAGTGTGTTTATGAATAAAAATGACCTAATGTTGTATTTATAGATATTGATGAAATCTTAGGAAGAGTAAACGGGGTCTTGACTTAAAGGATTTAAAATAATTCAATTAAAAAAGCTCCTCCATGAAATTCACTTTGGCTACCTTACATTGCAGTATTAAAGGATCATCCTACAAGGGGGCTTCAAGAGATCTTTCTGGCATGC
Source organism: Mauremys reevesii (assembly GCF_016161935.1). Taxonomy (NCBI): domain Eukaryota; kingdom Metazoa; phylum Chordata; order Testudines; family Geoemydidae; genus Mauremys; species Mauremys reevesii. The sequence goes on along the minus strand of NC_052628.1, from coordinate 38,859,680 downwards.
CCAATATGTTTTTAATATTTATTCAAATTCGTAGAAAGTATTATGGTGTCTTAAACGTATACACCTTCTAAAAAATATTACTTTATTCTACCAGAGCTTTTAGCTAGTTTATCTTGTAGATTCTGAAATAGGCCTAACATAGAGCAGGGCTTATGTGCTAATAATATTACCCTACCACCCAGGAGCCTAAGTCATGGACCAGGATCCCCATTGTGCTAAGAACTGTACAAACACAATAAAAAGATGGTTCCTGCCCCAAAAGCTTACAATCTAAGTATAAGACAAGAGAATAGATGGGAACAGACAGAGAGATGGGAGAGTACAAGAAACAATGAGATGGCTGCAAATGGTACTATTAAAATACCATCTTTTAGACAAAGGTACTGGCCTTGTTATAATCCAAGCAAAAGAAAATAGACATTTAATTTTTTTAACATGTGGCTAAAATGATTACAGGATATGACTAAGAACAGAACTAGGAAACATCCCTCCCACCACTAGTTTTCAGATCTGTGTGGTTAATTCCAAAGACATGAGACCTTCCATTTGATTTTCAGATGTCATTATTCAGTAATCTCAAACATTTCTTTCCATTCCTTTACTGCCCAGTCACTCTGGACAGCTATTTCACTGATGCTGTGCAGCATAATATTGCCTTACTAAGGATGTTAAGCTCTTAATTGACAGCAAAATTGATGGCATGCACTGTGACAGTACTTTTCAGCCTACAGAACCCAAATGCTATGCAATTTTATCAAGAAATCTGGAAGTGATACGGAGAAATCATTTCAGCTGCCACAGAAATGCAGCCATCTCCCAGGTGAAACAAAGATGCAACGTCTATTTAGCAATTATAGCAATTTAGTATGCAGCAATTACAAAATTTTAGAATGTGAAGTGAAGCATTTGGCTCAGGATACTGAAGTTAAACACTTCTACCCATTTAAAAAACATCATGAGATCTTTAGTGACCAGAACTGGAATAGAGAAAAAATTCTATTTAATACATCTTGAGTCATATGAAGATCTTCAGATTTCCTTCTAGAAATTTCATACACATGAGGGGACTATTCCTGCAATTTTGGGACTTAAACTATTTTTACCCATGGCCACATCCTCTCTGTTCCTATAGGTAACCAATGCATCTCTGTATTACTTTGCTTATTTTTGTACTGTGGCTGAATGCTGTATGACATGTAAATAAAAAGCATGAAAAATAAATGAAACTACTGTATTTATAATGTGTAGTACCCGAGCTCCACCTACAGGATGAAAATAAATGTACATAAAGAAATTATTTTAATGATTCACTATTCTAAAGAACCATCTCTCTCTATAAAACCTCCAACTGATCCGCTCAAGCCTTTAACAAGCAGAGGCCTGACATTTTTAAGGCCAAGTTGATGGAATTCTAAAATTGAATTTGATTCCTGATGCACAAGTCTGACATTTTCTTTTATCTGGAAGTATGCTTTTGATGTAACCAGCTGTTCTGAACTTAGGAGCTTAGATATGACAGAGTCTAAAAGACTAAGACTTTGGCATTTCCCTTTCATACACCAAAGATATAGATAACTTGACAGAATTCTTATCCCTCATGCTTCAACACTAATGTTGAATTGGATGGTCTTCCAAGTCAGAAGATTCATATACCAAAGGTCTGACACATACTGAAGCAAACAAAATTAGCTTAACCATTCTGAGTATAAATTGTATTTACAGGAAGTGGTGCCTTGGACGTTGGTGCCATGAATTTCAGAATGTGTCTACTGTTTCCACATTGTTTCCTCTATTCTATTTTCTGACATTCTTTTAATACAAAATCCATTCGACAAGACAGACAGACCCAACTGACTGTAGATTTGCTAAAAAAGTTACCTACTTAGAAGCCGTTATTCTGAATAAATTACTTTAAAAGCTCAAACACTCTGCTTGCATATTTAAATTTCTGATGAGATGAATTGTCTGACTATACCAAAGGATTTCCGTATTCTGTATAATTTCTGTATTAATGCCATAAGGAGATGTATGGTAGATAGATTGAATGTAAACCCCCCCCCCCCCACACACACACACAGTTTAGAGATCCCAAAGTAGTGTTAATTAGAAGGTCTTTTTCTTCTTCTCCCTGTGAGCAGTTTACAAGGCCAAACTGCTAATTGTGTCATCCTGGGACAGAGAGTCTGCTCTCAGAAAAGATAAGATCTTGCAGAAACAACTGTTCCTCGAAACAGCACACAGAGACTCCCACCCTTCTCCCCTTCTTTATCTTGCTTATGCTATGTGGAGATAACCGGATGACCCCCGGAGGGCAGACTGGAATCCACCCAACAGCCCCAGGGATGGGAGACCCAAAAGAACAAGATAACATCTGGCAGCCGTCGTGGAGCCATCATGGATGTGCCATCTGCTGACTGATTCAGCAACAGCATGATGAAGCCACCTCCATAGACTGGCATAGGAATAAACTCCTATAAAAACAGACCCTAAAGACTAAGGACTGAGTCTGGTTCTGCAACCACTCTCGAGGAGCACATCTGACAAAGGCTCAGCTCCACCCTCATGCCCAGGTTACCTGGCCAGTAACTTGGCATGAGCAACCTCTAGGCTGGTAACTATAACAACTTTGCAGAACTTGTATGTGTGTGTGAGTGAATGGAATGTAGTAAATATAATTGTCTACTTGCTTTGCTTCTTTTGGTATTTTGTGTGAGTACACGGGATAAAATATTTATGATTACTTGTTTACTGTGCTTCTTTTTGCATTCACAATAAATGTGGCATTTTGCCTCATCCCCTTTTAAACGATCCTGTTGGTTTTTATTGTATTGGTACAACAGAATAACCACGATAGAGAGCAGATGTTCCTTGGCCCACTAAAATGCTACTAGAACCTCCCACTGAAGTCATGCACTGCTGATTCAACTCCCTGTTTACTAACAGACAACTCCTGCAGCATTGCCCGCTCTGAACAACTGAAGCCTGGACTGGACTAGACTAGGTGGAGAAATCTCATGAGACTGTCATATCACTTATTTCCAATGCATTCACATGAAGAATTCATTCTTCAAGACAGAATCATCTAACATGATAATGGGCTCGCCATATCATCACACTGGGACCTAAGGTTAATACAACTGAATTTGGATAGAACAGAGGTATGCATTTAATTTCCATGTCAGAGAATGTCAGATTCCTATCAGTTGGAAAATAACAGATTCTAGAGTTTAATGTTACAGGTACAGTACATAAGACAGTGATGACAATTGTACACACATACCTACGGCCACTAATGTTTAAAACTGATGGAATCACACACAGACTGTAAAGCACCTATCCAGGGCTAAACATAGGACGCAACGATTCTTCCCAGTGTCCTTATATCTATTCCAAAGACCTTCTTTGTTTGCCATCCCTATACCTAAAGAGATGTTGTTTCAGAAAAATGAAGAGACATTCCCTTGGATGTTCCCAGTTCTGGGATGGCTATTTAATGTGGAACAGATAACAAGGCTGGAGAGCTTAATAATGAATCAACTAGATGTGTCAATTTGACAAATTTTCCTGAAAGAAAGAGAATTCAGCACTTCTGCTTTAAAAGCAAACTTCAGTAAGTTCTGAGTGTAAATCTTCAGACACTGTTTATATGTAGGGTTACCAGATAGCAACTGTGAAAAAATGGGACAGGGGGTGGGGAGGAATAGGCAACTATCTAAGAAAAAGTCCTCAAAAAAATGGGACTGTCCCTTAAAAAAATGGTACATCTGGTCACCCTATTTATATGCCCTATAAGCCCTGTATTTAAAAGAAAGAGAGAGAAGGGCCTGCTTTTAGTGAATTAACATCAGTCTCACTGGGTAGTCTTTTGATGCAGGACAATTTTACAGAAAATGTGCAGCAAATCAACATAAAATGAATATGTAAAATAAATCTATAGTTTAAATGAACTTTTGATAGTTAAACCATGATATCTTTATAGGTTTTGTGGGGTTTTTCCCAACTAATGGGAGGCTGACTTTCTCTGATGTGGATATTAAAAGCATACTACTGTTTGATCTAAACTGGGTTGTTCTAGTTAAAAAAGAATGCAAATTTATTTGGTAAAGTAAATCTATTACACATTGACTGTTGCTGAACAAAAATTAATGAATAATTGTAATTCTGCTATGTGTCATTTTAAAAAAATTGTTTTTGCTATTTAATGGAACATAACCTACTATGAAAAACATTTCATAAATATTTAAGAAAAAATAGGAGAAAAACAATCTGAGCGGTTTTATCAATTTAGAATGTTTTAAATTCATACTAATGTAATGTCCAAATGTATAATAAATATCAGTATTTCTTGAGTTTTTCCTACCCTCTCCCAAGCTGCCACTGCCAGCTATACAACTTCCAGCTTCTATGAGAAAAAAAATGCCCTAGTGGCCCAAGAAATGCCATTAAAAGTGACATGTGTGTCCATTGTGGGAAGGAATGACTTCTGAACTGTTTCTTTCTTGCTCTGGTAGTTCCCTTCTTCCCAAGGCATTACCTTCCTCTGTGGACAGCCAACATCACTTTCAAATCTAAGTTATTGAAATAGCTATATTGAAAGCTCACTACACCCACTGATGTAGCTGGTTCTACAAACAATACTTTTAAAATGGCTTCACCACCTTTGGAGCAATTGAGATAGGTGACTGAATAGGATGAGAGAGTTAAAGGAGAATACTTTGTTCCTCAAAGCTACACAAGAACCATTGTTAAGTGTGGAAGCTGAACCTGACGGAGGAAAACCAACTATTGTCTGCACTCATCAACAATTTTCTGGTAGCAGGGTTGGGTAAGTTTTAGTTTCATTTCATAAGCTACATTAAGAGCACATAAAACAGTGAAATTCGAAGGAATTTAAAATTAAATGTTACTTTTTTGACAATTTTAATTTGTAGTCAACTTAATACACATATAAGCTGATCCTGTGATAGCTGATTAGTGCTTGTGAAGAGAAAATTATTTGGCCAAGAACCGTTGGAGTCCACATTTATTGACATATTGTGAAACAATTCCTAATAAGTTTGATATTATCCACCCATAAGATCATCTCTCTGATCATCATCTCAGGCACAGATGCTTAAAATCACATATACATACACATGTATAACTTGTTCTGATAAATGGTAACGGAGGGTTTTTCTTCACTACTGGGGTAAGTCGACCTAAGTTACACTACTCTAGCTATGTGAATAATGTAGCTGGAGTCGACATAGCTTAGGTCGACTTACCCCAGTGTCTTCATTGCGCTGTGTCGACAGGAGATGCTCTCCAGTCAACTTATCTTACTCTTCTCGACTGGAGAGCACTCTGCCACTGATTTAGCATATCTTCACTAGACCAGCTAAATCGACACCCACTGCATTGATTGCAGCAGCGTTGATCTCCCTGGTAGTGAAGACAAACCCTAAAGTGAAGATTTAGTCACAGGTATTTTTAGTAAAAGTCATGGATAATAAACAAAATTTCAGGGCCTCTGACTTGTCCATGACTTTTATTATAAATACCCCTGACTAAATCGTAGCTGCTTCTAGAGCACTGCTGCTCCAGGGAGCTCCCACAGCCTCCGTGACAGACTCGCAGCCTTAATGATCTGTTATACTGGAGATATGAATATTCTTCAGATATTTCTTTCTACTTGGTGGGAACAGGCTTTAACAGGTGACTAGCAGGTATAATATATTTAGACTATATATTTCTCAACAGGGATCACTACAGCTTAACATTTCAGTTACAAGATAAACTTGCAGAATTCATATTTAATAGTTTTTAGCTAGAAAAACCTGTAAAATGTTATTGTCACATATGAAGTGGACTAATTATACACCTAGATTATCTTGCTACTTTTCACAACGTGCTATTATAATCTCTGACCACATCACATTCTCAGCAGTTCTCAAACTTCATTGCACTGTGACCCCCTCTCACAACAAAAATTACTACATGATCGCAGGAAGGGGAACTGAAGCCTGAGCCCACTCAAGCCCCGCCGCCCCTGGTGAGGGGCCGAAGCAGAAGCCCAAGGGCTTCAGCCCCAGGTGGAGGGCCTGTAACCTGAGTCCTGCTGCCCAAGGCTGAAGCCCTCGGGTTTCGGCCCCAGACAGTGGGGCTCTGGCTCCAACCCTGGGCAAGCCATGGAGACCGCATTAAAACCTGGCCCCGACCCCCTTTGGGGTCCTGACCCACAGTTTGAGAAAGGCTGAGCTGAATTCACTCTCTATGGTGAATCAAATAGTAAACTATTACATCAGAAAGACATCAGCAAAGTTACAAATCCCACAATTTTAACACAGCCACCTTATTCTTGCATATGGGAACAACAAAAACCCACACAAAATTAATACAAATTATATAATTACCTTAACACTATTTCTGTAGTAAATCAAGTATATAATTCAACTGCAGGATGAAAAATTAAGAAATGTGCTTATCACTGAAGTTAATAAGCAATTAATTCTTAGGGGAAGGGAAATAAAAATTTTAACTACAGCAATTCAAATGATATGTAACTTTCAGCATAGTAAAAAGCAATGCTAAAGATTAGGAGTTAAACATCTTATTGTAAATAAATAATTTCAAATTAGGAAAAAATTGCATGTTGCTTACCTGCGACTAGTAGTTTTCTTTTCAGTTTCGGGTTCTTCTTTAAATGGTAGCTTAACATTTTCATTTTTATCTTTTCTCAACTTCTTAGCTACGCGTTCTTTCACTTGATATTTCTCGTCACTATCCATTTCACCTTCTTCATTATCACTATCATCCTGATCCTCCTCTTCTTCCTACATTGATTTAAACAGACAGCTTTAATTTTAGCTCTATTTTACCAGAGGATTTTTTAAGTTGGGAACAACTTCTTAGCAAGAGAGCTTATATAATGCTTACATTTATAATTTATATGCACATATATGCTAATATTTTGTAATTGCCTCAAAATATGAACTATGTAAATGAAGGAACATATCCTCTATATCTCTCAGAGATACCTTAAAAGGTGAACCAGTAGTACCAACAAAGGATGTACATTTTTCAGAGCTACAGTCACAAATACATGTATTTAAATATTTAAAAAACCCACACTATTTAATATCCTAAATCATTTATTCTTAAACTGTGGCCTGTGGACCCCTTGGGATCTATCTGAAACCAAGGTATCTTCACTGATTCCAGATTCTAAACTTTATTAAAAAGACAAATTAATATTAAAGACAATATTTAATTTTCCATGTAAACGATTACTGTGTATTACATAACACAGGATTTTTATACAGTCCTTTATGGAAGTGGAGGTGGTTCAATATAATAATCTCTCTGTTAAGATACAGTCTATGCTATGAAAAAGTTTGACAGTCCATTATTAACATACAAAAATAGAATTTAAAATTACAAGTCAATACATTTTTAAATAAAACGTGAAAAATCATTTCCTTTCTAACAATATGCTAGAACCTCAGTTAAGGGTTTCAAACCAGATTTCAGTTGGCAAGCATTCACAATTGGTCTACACAGCAGAGAAGATAACGAATGAATTGTCATGGAAACTAAACTAACCATTCAACTCAAGAAATAGCACCAGCAGTGTTTACTCCTGGGGGAATTCTGCACCACTACGCGTGTGCAGAATTCATGACCCCCAGATTTCTTTGCTTCCCTGCAGAAAAATGACTTTCTGACAGGGAAGCAAAGGAAGCTGCAAGAGTGGTCATGTGCCCCTCTCTAGCAGTGCAGGTACATCATTTCAGGCACCTGGAGCAATCAGCAGTGAGGTAAATCACTGCTGAGCTGGGGACACCCCAGCCGGTGGCTCCTCCCCTGCACCGGGATCAGCTGCTAGTACTGGCTGAGCTGGAGGTGGGAGAGGACGGGACTTCCTCTTCTTGCAGAACTCTTTCTCAAAACTTGCAGAATTTTAAAATATTGTGCGCAGAATTTGTAATTTTTCAGCACAGAATCCCCTCAGGAGTAAGTGTTACAGCTGACGCTTGCTGATGAAGTGACGTGAGCTATCTCACATTACTGCTAAGTCTATCCTTGATGGAAAAGGCCACGCAAGAGAATTGATCTAAATTTTATTGTAAATTAAAATAATAAAATACAATTAAAATAGTGGGTAATACCTAGGACTGCAAACTCTCTGTACTTCAAAATTTTCAAAATAATTGGTGCTATAGAAATATCATTATGTATGTCCAAAATATTTTATAAACAAGTAAACTGACATGACTTCTGATAAAAGGAAATAACCATCAGGTCCAACTGTTTTAGATGTCTCTAATGGTACTAAAGATAAAGAAAGAAAGGACTGAACTTCAGTGCCTCTAGTTTTTCACTGACAGAATCTTTACTAGTTTTGAATCTCACATGTTCTAAAAGTGAATGCCGTCTCTCTCATAATACATATTTATTATCTGTTCAGACAGATGCACACATATGTACTTGTATACTGAACCTGCGAGAGTGGCAGAAGATGGAGATTTCCATTTTGTGAGGTCTATAGGAGTGATTATGTTGTAATTTCAATAATCCAAACATTGAAGAATTATCCTTGAAACTAGATGGACAGACAATATTGAAAATGCAAAGTTTCAAGTATCTGGATTTCACAAACCAGGAAAATGGGGAAACGTAGGGTGAAATTAGAGTTAGAACAACAATGCCTGGCTCAAACGGAGAGAGAAGTGATATAGTCCATGACAGGAAGATACCAGTAAGATTAAAAGAAAAGGTCTATAAAATAGTGGTCTATCCTGTTTTAATGTATGGCACTCAGTATTGGGCAACAAAGAAGAAACATGAACAAATTATCTGTTCCACAGACATGAAAATGTTGAGATGGTTGAATGGTGTAAGCAAGAACCACCACATATGAAATGTGTTGTTAGAGACACACAAAGTAATACTCGTAGATGAAAAAATGAGGGAGTGTAGGCTCTGATGGTTTGGACATGTAAAGCACATTGCTGACAAAGAAGTCCAACAAAGCAAGACTGAAGGAAAAAGAGAAGCCCAATCCAAGAAGACATGATAGCATGTCAAAGAAAGATGCTAGCATGTGGTGTGATATGGCACTGAACAGATCATTCTGGAGGGAAAGCAACTGTAGACTCATCTGATGGGTTTAACACAAGGAAGAAGATGATATAGTACTTATTATGTTGAACTGGCCAGCCTTTGGGTTGACTGGCTGGTATCCACCTCGAATCTTCAAAGCTTCTGTAACCTACGCTGTTTATTCAAACAGATTACCTAAACATAACTCAACGTTCCTTCAAAAACTGACGGTATCTCGGGTTTTGGCACCAGTTATGTGAGGATTATGGCAGCTGTTCTAAGGACCACCACAAGATGGGACACAGAATTGACTCTTATTTACCCCTCAGGCTCCTCAAGTCTGATACCCTAATATCTGGGGAAGAAATAATCAAACTACACAGATTTCTAACTATATACATTTTTAGTTTGTATATAATTGTATTTATAACTAAATCACATCACTATCCAAAAAGCATAAAATAAAATAGATAAGAAAATTAAAACAGAGTGGCTTAATATAAAACCAAATTAATTCTTAGCTTGATGAAACCCTATCAAATAAATCAACATTTATAAGATTTATCTAACAATTTGGAAACGCAGCAATCTTGTTTAATTATCAGCCCCAAAAGTAACAGGGCATTACACTGGTCTACAGTTTTTGAGAAGTCGTCTGCTTCAGAGATAAAATGTGCTATTTATTATGTATTTTGATGTGCTGAATTCAAATGTGACAATTAAAACAACTGATTGGCTTCTGTTTCTAAGATATTTAAGTTTTTACATTTTATGTCTATGTATATTGTGTAGATAGTAGAGTTTTAATCATAAATTGTAAACCTAGGTCTTTTCATGTGTTATAACTTCACCTTTTTATATGTTGGTACATTGTAGTTCAATTTTGAATAACATTTATGATACAAAACGTATGAAACGTTAGACTAACTTAATAGGAGTGAAAGTCTTTTCCTCCTAAAAATCACAATTTTGGGATTCAATATTTAAATGTAGGCCTAGATGTCTCACAATTTATTGGTGGATAAATTAATAACTGAGAAAGAGGAGTAGGGAAAAATAAAAATTTAAATAAAAGGAGTATATGTACATACATATAAATATAGCACTGCTAAACTGAAGGCTGTCAGTCACCACTGACAAATGTAGCAACTCTGTACTAGTGAAATATTTCCTATCCACAGTGCTTCTTTGCACAGTATGAAAACACATATCTGTGATGCAAGTGTCACTGGCATGTTGCAAATATAAACAATTAATTTTAACATCTACTTTTTATAAATATTATAAGTAATTTTGTTATATGTGGTAATGAAAATTATGTACCTGAAATTCTGCTTCTCTGGAGATACCTCTCTGAGGGTATGTCTACACTACCCCCCGGATCGGTGGATAGCGATCGGTTTATTGGGGAATCGATATATCGCGTCTCATCTAGACGCGATATATCGATCCGTGAACGCGCTCCTGGCGACTCCGGAACGCCACCAGGGCGAGCGGCAGTAGCAGAGTCGACAGGAGGAGCCGCGGCCGTCGATCCCGCGCCGTGAGGACGGGAGGTAAGTCGAAATAAGTTACTTCGACTTCAGTTACGCTATTCCCGTAGCTGAAGTTGCGTATCTTACATCGACCCTGCCCCCTAGTGTAGACCAGGCCTAACAGGATTCTCACTTTGATGTCTCAACTTTCTATTTTAAGACCAGCTTATAAGATAACTCCATGCAGGTCATGTGGCCAAAAATGAATGAGTGTCTCTGTAGCCTCTTCTCAGTTTCATGGAGGGCGTGACATTTTTCAAAGCTCCCATTAAAAAACCTGTGATGCTGACAAAGCTGATAAAAGCTCCTTTTGAACTACCTTATTCCTCTGAACTTAAGTTTCTTTGGCCTGGTCTACACTGGGAGGAGGGCGGGGGGGGGGGGATCAATCTAAGATATGCAACTTCAGCTACAAGAATAGCATAGCTGAAGTAGACGTATTTTGGATTGACTTAGATTGACTTACTTCGCATCCTCACTGCACGGGATCGATCAATACGGCGGGTAGTGTAGACATACCCTTAAATTCAAGGTCATTTTCCTAGTGGCTGTGGCTTTGGTTTGAAGCGTGACTAAGCTACAGGCCCAAGTGACTGACCCACTTAAAATAAATTTACAGAAATACAGTGATGTTTCAAACTCATTCAAGATTTCTCCCCATAATTATGTTGGAAGTCCACCTTAATAAGCCTGCTATCCTGCCAACATTCTCCACATACATGCATGCTCATCCCAGGAACACCTTCAGAAACATGTCATGTCATCATACAGTCCTGGGGGTTCTATTTGGAGTGCAGTAAAAGCCTTGGAAAGTGCTCCCAACTTTTTGTTCCGTTTGTTAATTTTCTGGGCATTGCTGTTATCAAGAGTATCCAAGTGGATCTCTTTTTGTGATATGACCTGACCAGCCTGAAGCTGGAAAGCCAGGCAATAACAGCAGCCTTGACGTATCTCACAGGTATTTTTCTTTCATATATCTGCAAAGCTGTGACATAATCCTTTCTCCATACATTTACAAAGCATTATTGTTTGGATTTGGCCTCCAGAAGGGAATCACATTTTGGACTCTCAGTACTTGGATTTACCAAGAACAAATCAGCTTGATTTCCTTCTTTGACAAGGTAACTGGTTTAGTCAATAGGAGAAAAGCAGTGGACACAATATACCTGGATTTCAGCAAGGCTTTTGACACAATCCCACATGACATTCTGATAAGTAAGCTGGAGAAATGCATGGTTGGCAGAACTACTATTAAGTGGATACATAATTGATTAAACAACCGCAAACAAAGAGTAACTATTAATGGAATGATATCAGATTGGAGGGATCTCTCAAGGGGGCTCCACAGGGATCTGTTCAGGGTCCAGTGTTGTTTAACATCTTTATTAATGACCTAGATGTAGGTACAGAGAGCATACTGATCAAGTTTGGAGGATAGAGCTAAAATTCAGAAGGATCTGGATAAACTGGAGAACTGGACTACAGACAACAAAATGAAATTCAACAAAGAAAAATGTAAGGTGTTATACCTAGAGAAGAAAAACCAAATGCACAAATACAGAAGGGGGGAAACTGGCTTTTCAGCAATGTTGCTGCCAAGGATCTGGGGGTTGTGGTGGATCACAGCCTCAACATGAGTCAACAATGCGAGGGTGTTGCCAAAAAAAAAGTGCAAATGCAATTTTAGATTGCATTAACAGTGGCATAGCATGCAAGTCACAGGAGGTGACAGTAGTGATCAACTCAGTGCTGATTAAGCCTCTGCTGGAGTACTGTACCCAGTTTTGGTCACCAATGTATAGAACGGACCTAGAGAAACTGGAAAGGATCCAGAGGCAAGTGACAAAGATGAGCAAAGGCTGAAGGAATTGGGTATGTTTGGAAACGAGGAGATTGGGGGTGGAGGGGGAGCATGATAGTGGTCTTCAAGTACTTGAAAGGCTGCCATTAAAAAAAAAAAAAAGATGGATAAAAGTTGTTCTCTCTAGCCACAGAAGGCAGGACAAGAGGCAATGAGTTCAAATTACAGCTCAGCAGATTTAGATTAAATCTCAGGAAAAACTTCCTAACTGTAAAACAGTAAGACAATGGAACAGACTGCCTCGGGTGGTTGTGGAAGCTTCCTCACTGGAGGTTTTCAAAAGGAGGCTGGATAGCCATCTGTCTTGGATGGTTTAGACATAACAAATCCTGCCTCTTGGCAGGAGGTTAGACAAGTCCTTTCTAACCCTATGATTCTATTCTGGAACCTTTTCCAAAAGAAGGAGTGGGGGAGTTCAGCCTCCCCTAAGAAGGTGTGTTGTATGGATGGATGTCCCTTAAGTTTAAGGTGGTCAAATATTGTTTGTGCTTCCATCTGTTTCCTGCTCAAACTGAGTGCCAAATCATGGCAAGAGAGCCAAAGACTAGTCACTCATACCATGTGCAATTGTATGGGCTGGAGCAGACTGTACAGAGCTACTATCTCCCCCTGCCCATGAAAGCTTCTCCAACCCATTTACTAGCATTGGTATGTTGGGGCAATTATACTCTATCAGGCCTATACTTGGCACATGGTTTTTCCCTGCCTGGAGCCTCAAAGTCACAATTTGCTCTAAGGACAGTGCAACAATATGCTGCCCTTGCTCAAAGACTCAAGCAAAGCCACGCTTAAACCCAAAAGTTTTATTCTCCATAGTAAATGTAGGAAGGAGCTTTTTTGTAGTTAAAAAAACCTCCATGTTCCACGGTTGGCTCTGGACTATATTATTAACGTTCATTGCAGTTTGTTTACCTTAAGGACATCCCTCAAGTTTCTGATTCTCAGAAGTGAGAATCCTGATAGATGCAGTAGTTGTAACCATGATAGATGGCATTTTTAGTAAAGGAAAAGTTACTTGAAATTCTCCTTCTATAAATACATCTTTCCACTCAGATTCTCACACACTTACATGCCTCCCTTCAGTGTCTGGAGATTTTTCATTTGTGGTATTTGTTCCATTACATAATTTTTTTTGGAGGAATTTTTTCTTCTTCTTGATTGGTTTATAACTTTGGAGGAGTGTTGTCTGCCACTACCTAAGTTACTGTCTGAAATATTCAGACACTAGTCTATGCAGAATGTGGGAGGTGGTGTGTGGCAGGTCAGGGTCACCCTCTACCCTGCTGAGATGGCTCATACTGGCCAAAACTTAAAAGCTTTGAGAGTTCCATTAGTTTTTTTGCGGGAATCTGAGACTCACATTCAAAATCCTAGTGGAGACTGTATCTTTAAAGTATTACCTCACCCTTAAGAACAATAATTCACATGAAATACAGAATGAGTATCTACAATGAGTCAAAACTTTCTGTTTGCAGAAGAAGTGCCACTCACCTCATCTGAATCTTTCACTTCATTTGCTTTTTCACTAAAGGGGAAAAAAAGGAAAGACAATCCATATAAGATGATAGTTCCTTCTCTAAAGCACTCTGAATCTGTTGATAAGAGTAGCATTTAAAAACAGTACAACAGTAGTACACTAACCAAGAATTCACTTAGGTTATCTATTTAAAACTATGCCAGAACTCCCCCAATCTAGCCATTTTCACCATGATCATCACTATAATATCAGTCGATTATATTTTCCCACCATTTGATTGTCACACCCACTAGCAAGAAGAGTTTGAAAAATGTGGGACAGACCAGCAAGAAAACACAATGCTACCATGTAAAGGGCAAATTCAGTTAGCGAGCACTGTGACAGGGCGCTGGGCAAAGGGTTGCTGATTCAGCCCTCTGCCACACCCACTCCTATTTAGGGGAATAAATTAGAGCTGGCTGGAGATAACCTAGCCCTACTCGGGGAAGCAGAGACAGCTGCTGCCTAATTAGTCTGGGGCTGTATAAAAGCCTCAGGGGAAGGAAGCCAGGGGAAGAGCAGAAGGAAAGGGAAAAGGCAGGGAGTGGAAACAGGGAGGTAGCTCTTCCCTCTCTCCTGCCTGCAGATGGTGTAGGGCAGGGGTCTCAAATTCAAATAACCACGAGGGCCACATGAGGACTAGTACATTGGCCTGAGGGCCGCATTACTGACACCTCCCCTCCACCGCCCTCAGCCCCGCCCCCACTCCACTCTTTCTGTGAGGCCCCGCCCCTGCCCCCCCTCTCCCCACCACTTCCCTGCCCCCATTCCAACCCCTTCCCCAACATCCCCACCCCAACTCCGCCCCCTCCCTGCCCCCAGGGGGTGCAGGAGGGGTGTAGCAGGGGCTCAGAGCAGGGAGTTGGGGTGTGGGGTGCAGGAGGGATGAGGGGTACGGCAGGGGGTCGGGCAGGGGGTCAGGGTGCAGGAAGGGTGCGGCAGGGGGCTTAGGGCAGTGGGTTGGGGTGCAAGAGCGGTGCAGGGTGTGGCAGGGGGTTCAGGGCAGGGCGTCGGGCAGGGTGTGTCAGGCGGCTCAGGGAAGGGGGTCAGGGTGCGACAGATGGCTCAGGAAATGGGGTGCAGGAGGGGTGCGGGGTGCAGGAGGGGGTTCAGGGTGGAGGGTTGGGTGCAGGGTGCGGCGGGGGCTCAGAGAAGGGGGTTGGGGTGCAGGGTGCAGCAGGGGGCTCAGAGAAGGGGGTCAGGGCAGGGGGTAAGGTGCAGGGTACAGCAGGGGGTCAAGGTGCAGCAGGGGGCTCAGGACAGTGGGTTGGGGAGCAGAAGGGGTTCGGGGGGCGGGCTCTGGCCTGGCGTGCACTGGGGGTGGGGCAGGCTCCCTGTCCACCCTGCCCCTGGGAACGGGGAACCACGGCCAATGGGAACTGCTGGGGGTGATGCCTGAAGCAACAGCAACACACGCCCCTGCTCCTCTCTTCCCCCACGTTCGTTCCGCTTCCCGGAGCGACGCAGGGAAAGGGCTGGCAGGCAGGCAGGGAGCCTGCCCTGCCACCGGTGCATGCCGGGCCAGAGCCGCTCTAGGTGAACGCTAGGGGATGGCGGGGTGGGGGGGGCTGTGAGGAGGTTGCGGGCCACAGAAAATAACTTCGTGGGCCGCATGCGGCCCTTGAGACCCCTGGTGTAGGGCCAACTGTATGTGGTGAAACAGTGGTGGGAACAAGCCTGTGAATAAACTGCACCAGTGGATATTAACCCCAGGGTCTCAGAGTGACTTTGGGGACTTAGCAGAGGCAGGAGCCAAGGAGGAACTGCCACACACTGCTACAGCACATTTCAAGACCTCCAAACCAAACAGCAACGTATGTATTTTCTGGGAATCTGGTGGACCACTTTGTGCTCTTAAACCAAGCAATTCTGGCCCAAATGAAGACCACAACTGGCAAGTGGAGAGAAGATGGTGTGGGTATAATCCCTTAGAGAAATTATGGTGGCCCTAGAGACCAATTTGGAAAAAGATAAAGTAGCATGATACCTCATCTACACTTAATTTGAATAAGAATGAAAAGAGGCAGCTCCTGAAAGCAATAATGGCATTCAAAAGAATTATACTGAAAACACAGAAGAGCAAAACTATGCTATCTGTTGATTTTTGGACTAGTGGATATACTAGAATGAAATGTAAAAACAAAAATCCCAAACTTCCTTTATTCATACTAGTAAGATGGACATCTATGATCCATTCCTGGACTCGCAGTGTGAGTAGTTGGCATTTGGGACAGCCTTCTCTCTAATTGCACATTTTATTGGGATTTAGAGGAGAACAGCAACAACCTGACTGCATTCTCCTGCTTTTGTTGTTGTTACTGTGATTCTTATTTATTTTCTTTCCCTCCTCTTTACCATTCACCAACAAATAAATAAATGTATTATTGAATGATGGGCAATCTGGCATAGATCAGGCATTAGTAGATAGTTACTAATCATATATAATCTCCCAATATCCAGTTTTCTAAACTGTAAACATGTATAATATTATGAATATATAATGTATTATGAGCATTCAGTGAAATTTCTTTAAAGGAATCCTAAAGGCCAAGATCTTCTGAAGTGCTCCAAGCCAATAAGAAGGTTCCCATCACCATAGACATGATGAGAGAGGGCTGGGAAAGAAAAATTTTGGCACACCAACAATGACTTGAATTTAATGACAAAATAGTTTTATTCACGAAGCCCTGTGTGGAGAGAACTGTTACTCAGAAAAAGCAATGGATAAAATGAAAATGCATAGTGCCAATGAGATCTAACATATTGAAACTGAAGCAGTTCTGTAGATTAGAACTACTGTATTCACCTTTTAACAGCAGGAACTGAGCTTAGATGTGGATCATCCTTCAGCAAGTCATGACTACTTTTACTTTTTCCCTTCATGCTCTATATAAAAAAAAACAAAAAAAAAGAGAGAGAGGCAAAAAGGGAGTTATTGTGACATCACTCTTCCTATAAAGGAGACTGTCTAGTTGATTCTACAAATTTAATAGCTCTTTCAGCACTAAAAATGCTATTAAATCTAAAAAAATTAGATCATCACAGTTTCAGAGAAACAGTCCCACTGCCACCAACACAATACAATAGAAAAGTGGGATGCCCCAGCTGGTGTAGACAAACTTGGGTAACCAAACAGGTAAGAAAGTCTGTCATCTCTCCTTGCCAACTCAGACAGTTGCCACTTATAGCAGCAGTATCCATCACTACACTAGACAGACAGTAAATACCTAGAAAAACAGAGATTGAACAACTCAGAGTGTAGCATGCAGGAACCATCTACTGAAGGTTCTACAACATAGAACCTGACAGAACAAATCTAAAGATCTGACAACACGCCCAGGTCCTTATATACAAAGGTTCTAGTAGGAAAGCATTCCCTTCTCAACTGAAGAGACAGGATGAATGTGAACTAAGGCTTGACAGACAGTGGAGCCTTTATTCAGCATACGTTTCTATAATGTAGTACTTTAAGGACTCAATATCAGCTGCTTGAAGCCTCAGGAAGGTGCCACTGAATGAAGGAAAGAATGTCAGAAAGACCACATCTAGAGATTTAACTTTTTATCCTGAATTAAGCCCTGTAGATGCCCTCAACTTTGTATGATGTGGAAGTCAGACTTTTTAACCCATTTAGCTATGTGAAAAATTACTTGTTCCAACAAGTCTCTTCTTCTTCTTAATGTGTTCAAGAGCCAGACCAACAGACATGCCGTAGTCTAGGAAGAGAGTCAGCAGTTTAGAAGACAAAGGCCTACTGAGTCAACATGAGGTGACCAGGAGAGCTAATGTGAATAAGCAGAGTGTTTACCGTATTTTCCGGTGTATAAGACGACTTTTTAAACTTAAAAAAAACCCCAAAAATCGGGTTTGGCTCAGCCGGGTATGGCTCAGCTTCGGCTGAGCCAATCCTGGGAGGGGTCTCACTGGTGTATGCGATTAATGCATACAAAGCCTGCTCAGATTGGCAAAGGTTGTAATAGCCTGCCTCTCTGACTCAGCCAATATGAGCAGGCTTAATAGATGACACCGCTCCCATGAACGCTCCGCCCTCCTTCTCCTCCCCTTCCCCGGCTTCCCGCGAATCAAATGTTCGCGGGAAGCCTTAAAAAAGGAGTGGGCAGGTACGCCGGGCGTGTGGGGGTGGGTTGGATGTGGGGAGGGGCGGGATGGCACAGCTTACCTGCGGCGCCCGGTCCCGGTGTCGGCCGGGAGCCGGGCCGCGGCTGCGGCGCCGGTCCTGGTGTCGGCCCGGGAGCCGGGCCCAGCGGCTGCGGCGCCGGCCGGGCCCGCGGCTGCAGCGCCGGTCGGTGTCGGCCGGGAGCGGCCCAGCGGCTGCGGCGCCGGCTCGGCTCGGTGTCGGCCGGGCCCGGGGAGTCGGGCCCTACGGCTGTGACGCCGGTCCCGGTGTCGGCCCGGGGAGTCGGGCCCCGTGGCTGCGGCTCCGACCCTGGCCCCCGGCAGGGGTAAGAGGCCAGGGCCAGGGCCGGGACTGGGGCGGGGGAGGAGGGGTTGGATTAAGCCAGTACTTTAGTACAAATTCCATAGGGACATGCAGTACTCTTGATCTGAGCACACAGCACTCAATTCACAGCAGTGAAAGTTCGGCATGTAGTCTGATGGTAAAACATGCCTCCCAAATTCATGGACTTAATCCAATACAACTGAAGTAGGATGAAGGAAGACAAGAGTGTCTTTAAAACACCTTTCTGCCTCCTCTAATCCTGACAATGACTCTCTTACCTATATGCCACCCATGGATTCCCCAGCTTGACCCTCATAAGGATAGCTTTCCAGCTACTTTGTACTGGCAGAGGTTCTGGCGGGGCAGACGGGATGGGGACGGGGGGGTTGGGTAGGCGCCACGTGGGAGTTCCTGGGGTCTGTTGGGATGGTGGTGGATGGAGTCGGGGCAGTCAGGGGACAGGGAGCGGGTCACGTTTGGCAGGGGGTGGGGTCCTGGGGGGGGAGTTAGGGTTGGGGGTCTTGGGAAGGAGTGGTCAGGGGACAAGGAGCAGGGCAGGGGGGGTTATGGGTTGTGGTTTCTGAGGGGGGGCAGGACGTGGGTGGGGGGTGTACTCACTGGGCGGTTCCCTACCGGGTCCTTCAGCCTCGGAAGGGGGGGTAGTCTTATACGGCGAGTATAGGCCAAAACCTATATTTTAACTGGAAAATTAGGGGGTCGTCTTATACGCCGGAAAATATGGTACCCCACTTTTCTGAACCACCTTCTGAATTGTCAGTTTTGGGGAAGGAGAGCATCTTCACTATCTATCTTCTAGTGATGGTTTCTCAACCTTCTGTCTCCTGTCTCACACCACAGTCCTACTGTAATAACTGGGGCCTGACAGACCCACTCCAAATGTGGGCTCAACTGTTGGAAAGTGAATAAAAATTAATAAAATGTTCCAATCACTTGCAACAAATAAATGTTCATAGGCAAAGGAACAAAAAGACTGAATTAGTCCAAACAAAAATACCTACTGATATAACCGGACAGATAGAACCAGGAGATCATGCCTGGTAAACAAAAGGAGCATGGGACTGGAAATCAGTGGACCAAAATTGGTGTGTTGGAAATTAGGCCTAACTGGGAACGAAATAATTAGAGGATGGGCTATTTTGCCCATCACCACTTTTCAGAGTCCTTACAAAAAGAGACTTGGTGGCGAAATGGGGAATGGGCAGTCTGAGGAATCCCTAGAAGAGAGGTAAAAGCTGGCAGGCCTCCCCTTCACACCAAAGCCTCTCTCTTTCATTCATGCATCATCACATCACTGCAGTACCCAGAACTCAGGGTGCTAGTTGGGACACCTGGCCATCCTGAGTAGACTAGTTAAAACTCCAGCCTGAGACCTCCAAAACCCTGCTCTGTCCTCCCTTCCTATGTCCATCCCCCACTATTTTCCTCCTATCTTATCTCTTTCAGCTTTTCACACAAACATGAAACCAACTGTACCACACAGTACCAACACAATTAGATGAGACTGCCCATCCAGCACTGACCAGCCTGAGAAAGACCTGTAAGGAGATGGATCTGACCAGACAAGCCAGATGACATCCCAGACCGGGGAAGTGAGCCTGAGTCCACAGGAACAACGGTTGTGGTGACAGGTCAGAGCATCCATCTGTGCCTGACCACATGTTTGGTATCCTGACAACATCAATAAAACCTGTGTTTCCCTCATCTTTATTATCCTCTCTCTTTTTCCTCCTTGTATCTGTTTTGTCAAAGGCAGAGAAGATGACTGACATTCACACCTCAGAAGCACACAACAGAACTAATCCTTTCTTCCCCACCAAGAAAGACTGCCTGACAAAATGAAATCCAAACTGATTGCCTCTCTCTGAAAAGGTGACTTAAACAGGTTTTGATTAAGTTTGTTCTGCATAAGCATTCAATTTCAATTCCAAGATATTGATGACTTATTCTGATTCTTCTTCTCTTACGTATCCTGATCAATAAACTTCCAAACTTTGCCATGAATTTTCTAGTGTGCTTGTCATGGTACTAAGCAGACTGAGGTCTCAGTACTGAAAACCCCAAGCCACGTTTAATGGTTTGGTATTATACACGGTGACAGGGTGATGTTAACATCTTGACTCTCTGGGCCTATATATTCCATCAAAATGAATACAAAACAGTCCCTTCGACTATCTATCTTTTTATTCTCTTGAGTTGAAGCCAACAGGACCCACCCTATTTGGCTACCAAATCAGTTGGCAGAATAGCCCTACATCTGCATGCAGCATCTTAGAACCTGACATCCTGCTATGCTCAGCTCTGACCTCTATTTTCTTAACAACTCCAGCTAGCAGGATGTCATGAACTACAGGTCTCGAACCTGGGTCTGCTGGGTTCATGGGAGTGGCCACGCTCCAACTCGCCACCTGGCAGACAGCTAACAATCACTTACCTGGGACCCGTGAAGCTCAGCCCCAATTTGACACGCCGCCCATGAGGTCCTATTGGCAGAGTGCAGGAGCGCTGGCTGCCCTACTTAAGCAAGCAGCAGGAACAGGAAGCTGTCCGAACAACAGGGTTCCACCATGTTCTAGACTGTGTGCTTTGTGCTTCCTGCCCCCCGAGCTTGATTTCCTGGCATCCAGACCTAGCATGATTCCTTTCATCTGACTCATGGTTCTGATCTTCATTTTGTCTCCTGCTCCTGCCCCATTTCCCCGGTATCCGGACCCAGCTGATACTTGACTTCCATCTCATGACCACAGACTCTGGCTCTGACTACTAGGTCTGGTCACCCATGATTCGGCCAAGACACAGGGACAGAGAAAGAAAGTTATGTGGCTAGGCCTAACTACCAAAAGTGAAAGAATACCCATTTCTAGGGCCATGGGGATGCAGAGCTAGAGAGAATCACCTATTTAATAGGCAGGCAACCAGGTCTAAATGTGGAGTTTTCCCTTGTTTACAACAAATAAAGAAGAATGCTGACTAGTGCAACTCTCATTCCTTCTTGCTAGATGTAGTCCAGCTCAGTCAATCTGAATACATACGATGAAGGAGTAGTAGTCACTAAAGATAGTAATCAGGATTCAGCCCTGAGTGAAGGAAAGGATGATGATGTTGAAAACATTGACAATGAGGGGAAAATCAGGGAGAATTTGGGAAGAATGAGGAGATCAGTTTGGAACAGTTTAAGCTTAAACTGATGGCAAGTCATCCAGGTGGAGGTGTCAAAGTGACAATCTGAGATGCAAGATGAAATGGGTCAGGAATGTAAAAGTAGATGTGTGAGTTGTCAATATAGAGATGATAGCTGAATTTGTGTAAGTGGTAAGACCCACTTAAAAGAGAGAAGAGGAAAGTACTTAGAACATAACCCTAAGGAATGCCATCCTCAGAGTGGCAGAAAGAAGGATGAGGACTCATCAAAAGATGCAGAAGGACGAAGCAGAGAGGTAAGAGGAAAACCAGTGAAGACAGTATTGAAAAACCCAAGGCAGGGTAGGTGTTTGTGAATAAGGCTATGATCAGCAACATCAAAACACAGAGAAGTCAAAGGATGAAGATGTAGTAGAGGCCCTGAGATTTGGCGGAGAAGAGATCATTAGTGATCCTGATGAGAGCATTTTAGATGAGCGGAAAGGGTGGAAGCTAGATTGGTGGGAGAAGAGGAGGAGGATGTAGGAGAGGAACTTGAAGCAATGGTTAATTTAGAACTATCCATATTTGAAATTACCCGAGATTTTCAGAAATATGCAGTTCTTTTTGGATAATGTCCCTTTTGACCCTTTGCCCTCCCTGGCACAAAGCCAACTGATCAGTGTATCCAGGCAACTAGACATCATAATGGACAGTTACAGTGACACAAAACTTTTTTTTTAAATAATCTTTGCCACCTAAACACTTGAAAGTCGGGAGAAACCTGAATTATGGTACCAGTGTAACCTTAATTCTGCCTACTTCTGCATATTCATCATAATACAGCCTTTAATTACATGATCACGTTTTTTTCCATAGGCTCCCTGCCTCAGTCAGTGCACAGGATAGATGCACAAAGGGATAGAATTGCGGTTAAATAGATAACCATAAATCTGGCATTTCCTAACTTTTGAATTTTTCATTTTGCAAGGTAAACAACTTTTTGAAAGCTAAACAACTTTCTTTTAACACAGTTTACACACACACACACACACACACACACACACACAGAGTATATATGGGCTTTGAATGGCAGAACCACTAATATGCTATGAAGTATAACAATACTGTGTTTAAAGAAAGAAACAACAAAAGAATTGTAAAAGTGAGAAAACTAAAATCATATTCAAAATTACACAAGACAAAAAAAATAATTTAATTGAAAAGACTGCAACATCTGAGAACAGAATGCTGCAAACTAAGTATGCAGCTCCTCCCTACCCCTAAATTGTTATTGATCAAATCTAGAAAAACTACAAAATGAATAACTTTCAAGGTTTCAAACTGATAGACTATCACTATAAAACAATGATGCCAAAAGAAAACCAATAAGAACAGGAGATGAAGAGAGAGACTAGTAATTAGGAACTGTACCTGACTAACTCTGTTGACTTCCACTTCTTCCTCTTCAGCTTCCTCTCCAAATGAAAGCAAATTAAAATTTCTTTAAAAAACAAAACAAAAAAAATACATTTTGATCCACTGACATTTTAAACATGCAAACAATATATATGAAATTTCAAAATTCCAATAAATAAAACATCTAGAAAATATTTGGCATGATCTCATTTAAAACATGTTTGCTACTTCACCTCTATTAAACAAAAAGGTATTTTTAGTTGCTTATAACTTTGCCAAACTTCAACTTTTTGGGCCAAAATTTTCCATTCCATTCTGCCTCAAGCTGATTTCTTTCTTTCTTTTTTTGGAGGTGGGGGGAAGGGTGTAGAGGGGTGTAAATTTCAGCAAAAAATCATCCAGACGTTTCTGAGAAAGAGAATAGAGAAATAAGTATTGTTTTGCCCATGTTACAAAAATTCTTACAACTATTTTATTGAGCGGCTCTAGCACTTCTTGCTTTAAAGAAGGAGCTAGAAATATAAAAGGGGGTTGGGTTATCCTAGTGTCAAAGAGCGAGCCTTTTGCTGTCCTCACAGAAATTCACCCACATTTAGCCAAGTTATATGCCTCTGAAAAGACTGTAGTTTACACAGTTGCGCCTCCTGGCTCCAAGAGGCCAATGTGCTGCAAGGCATAGGAACTGAGAGCAGGGAGACTGCTTGTACCTAGGCATCTAGGAAAAGAAGCCAACTGATAGAAACGGGATAAGGAAAAGAGGGTGGGGAGGAAGAAGAGGGTTACTCACCTTGAGCAGTAATTGGAGTTCTTCAAGATGTGTCCCCTTATGGGTGCTCCACTTTAGGTGCACATGCACCCCCCTGGGCCTTTCATCAGATTTTCTCAATAGCAGTGCCTGTTTGACCCACACATGCGCCCTACTAGGTGGGTGAACTGTCCTCAGTTCCTTCTCCACTACAAAGTCCCAATAGGAAGAAGGCAGGAGCACCCATAGGGATACACATCTTGAAGAACCCCAGTTACTGCTCAAGGTGAGTAACCTCTCCTCCTTCTTCTTCTTCAAGTAAAGTCCGGATGTGTTCTCCACTTCAGGTGACTCCTGAGCAGTATCGCCAGAGGAAGGAGGGATCTTCAGAGCAGAATCCAATACTGAAGACAGAACTGGACTGCCAACTGCCACATCTGATCTAGAGACATGAACCAAAGTACGTATTGAAATCCAGGTTTCAGCTCTGCAAATGTCAGCAACTGGAGCATCCTTTAGTAATGCCATAGACAGACTGCAACATTGTAGAATGGGCTGGCACCTTAGAATGTTGGCAGAGTCATAATATGAAATAATACACCCAAAGAGCCACCACAAGACTTTGGGTGGAGCCTGTGGATCCTTTAGATCTGTCCACAATCAAAACAGTCTGGGAGACTTTCAAAATGGTTGGTCCTGTCTAGATAGAAGGCTAATGCCCTTCTAGCATCCCAAGTAGGGAAAGCAGCTTCCTGTTTGGAGTGATGTGGTTTGGGGGGAATGGTAAATGAATGGTCTGATTAAGATGAAATTCAGAGGGCACTTTGAGTAGAAACTTGGGATGTGACCGTAATGAAATCTGTTCCCTGAAGAACACTGCGGGGCGGGGCAGGGGAGATCCGTCATTAAAACCCTCAATTCTCCCACTCTCTGTGTAGAAGTGATGGCAACCAAGAAAGTTGTTGTCATGGGCAAGTGGAACAGCGAATATGTAGCTAATGGCTAAAAGGGGTGTGTCATAAGGCAATTAAGGACACATTCAAGTCCCATACTTGGGTATGTTCCTTAACCTATAGATAACGATTCAAATCTTTAAGAAATCTTCCACAAACTAGTGAAAGGCTGTTATTGCTGCCAAGTGAACCTTGATAGAACTCATAACAATACCTGATCTTTTTTATTCTAACAGATAATCCAGGGTGGTGGAAAGAGAAGCGTGGTCAAGAGATACTTGCCGACAGATACACCATAGGTTAAATTTCTTCCATTTCTAAAGGTAAGTACTTCTCGTAGATGTTTTTCTGCTATTTAAGAAAACCTGTTGTACCTCTGTTAAGTGGGAAGTCTCTATCCTGAGAACCATCTAAGAGCCTTGCTTGAGGTCACAAAACTTCCAAATTGGCATGAAGTGGTCGGTGCCCAGAACCCTGAGATAACAAGTGGCAACCAACTGGAAGTCTCAGCAGTGGATGAGAAGTGAAGTGAACTGGTAAGGGTACCAACCTGCCTTGGCCAAGTCAGTGCAATCAAATGACCTAATCCTTGTCCTGCTTGATCTTGTTGAGAACTTTCAAGATCAATGGCATTGGTGGGCAAGAATAAAGACAACTCCTGGCCCAGGGAATAAGAAAGTCATTTCCCAGTTACTGAGACACGAATCTCTCCTCTCCTCCCTACAAGAGTAAAACTTCCTGCACTTTGCATTGGCAGCAGTGGCAAAAAGTTCCACTTCTGGAAACCCCTAGGTTAGAAATATGCTGTGGAGGATTTGTGAATCCAACTTCCTGTCATAACTCTTAGAGAAGTGTCTGCGAAGGTGGTTGGCTGCGATGTTCTGTATACCCGAGAGGTAAGAGGTTGAGATGCTATCAGGTTGGTTACATGCTAACTTCAGAACTGTGTCTCCTTGGCACAGAGTCGGGGAGCGTGCTCCCCTCTGTTGATTGATATAAAACATGCAGGACACAATGTCTGTCATGATCTTGACTAATTTGGCTTTGTTCAGTAAAAGAAAATGGGAGCAAGCATTCCTGACTGCCCCCAACTCCTAAATGCTGACATGCAAGAGACTCTCTTAGGAAGACCATTTGCCCTGGATGGTGTGAGGACCGACATCCACTCCCCATCCCAAAAAGGGATCTGTCTGAAGTGATAATGGTAGTCAGAGGAAGTTGAAAGAAGAGAACTCCCCACACAGACTTTGGAGGAGTTCTTCCACCAATTGAGCAAGTCCGGAACCCAAAGGGGAAGAGAAACCTATTTGTCAAGTCTATGCTTGTTTGGTATATAGACTGTCCTGAGCCATCCCTAGAAATACTGAAGATGCAATCTCGCATGTTGGGTCATGAAAACACACTCCACCATATGGCCCAACAGCTGAAGACAATTCCTTGCTGAAGTCAGAGGGCTTAATTGAATCTTTTACTAAGATTCTGCAGATTCGCAAGCCTGTCGAGGCTCCTATAAAAATCTATCCATTGAACCAAGATCAAAACAGACTTTTCATGGTTAATCTGGAGGTCTCTGGTATGAAACAAAGACCTCATCATTTGTACTGCCAATGGACCTTGTGATATAATCCGCCCCAAGTGGCCAATCATTGAGAAAAAGGAAGACAATTATGCCTACACAATGTAGATGAGTGGCTTGGACTGCCATGACCTTTGAGAATATGTTTGGGGCAGAGGAGAAAAAAAAGCTGTAAAAGAATCACCATCCTGAATTTACATCATTTCATGCAGTTGTTGAGACATCTGAGATTTAATATTGATCTCCATCCTCCATTCTTTTTGAGGATCAGATAATATTTGGAACAGAACCTTTCGTCCTGTGCTGAACTGGAAGTGGTTCTATAACCCCTAAGCATAGGAGAGAAGCAACCTCCTGACTCAGTAACTAATCGTGAGATGGGTCTCTGAAAAGAGACAGAAAAAGGGGATGGGAGGTGAAATGGATGGAATAACCAAGATGGTACAATCCCCAAACCCCCGTGTTGGATGTTAGTGTCTCCTATGCAGATCCAAGGAGGGTATCCAAAGTGGGGAAGGAGGATGGAACATTGCAGAGTCAGATTTATTTGGAGCAGGTGGTGCAGACTCTTGACAAAGCCATCAAAGCTAATGCTTGGATTTCGCAGATGGCTAAAATGAAGAAGAGGTAGTAGCAGGCTTTTTCTTGGAATATCTCAGCCTCTTGGTCAGAGCGTCAGTTGATCTACAGAAAATAGAGAAGTGTGTTGGACGAGATCTTTGTGATGTCTGGAACCTGCTAAATTTTCTTTTATTTGCAAGTGTGTTTATTCCAAGGGATTTAAGTGTGGCCACTGAGTCCTTCAAAGTGTGAAGTCAATCACCAGTAGACTCCAAAAAAAAAAAGTGAGACCATCAAAAGGGAAGTCCTCAGCAGTGCTCTGTATCTCCTAGGAAAGCCTGACAACTACAGCCAAGAAGCTCAGCCCATAACAATCACAGCAGAAATGGACCGGGCTGTTGTATTACCTGCATCTATGGAGGTTTGCAACAATGTCTTTGGTAAAAGCTGACCCTCATGTATGATAGCTTTAAATTGCTTGTGGTGTTCTTCTTGTAAATGGTTAATAAAAGTGTTAAACTTGTTATAATTCAAATAGTCATATTATGACATGAGCGCTTGATGGTTTGCTATTCTGAACTGTAGCACTGTGGAGGAATAACCCCCGCAATCAAATAGATCTAGTCACTTCTGGTCCTTGTTATAGGGAGTAGATTTTGTATTGTGTTGTCTACCACATACATCCATGACCAGTGAATTTGGTGTTGGATGTGAGAATAAGAACTATGAATCCTTGGCTGGCATACAGTATTTTTTGTTGGCACTTTTACAACTGTGTGTGGCGGGGGGCATAGCTGGAGTCTGCCAGATTGTCTTGGCAGGCTCTAGTAAAGCTTCATTAATAGGGACCGCCAATTGAGAAGCTGGTGTGTGTAAAATGTCCAGTTTATGATAGGAGTCCTGGGCTTCCTCAAGCAGGATCTGAAAAGTATCTATGCTATACTTCATCAGCTTCTGGAAATGTCTAAACACATCTGCCAAGGGCTGTGGTACAGGCATTACTACCTCATCTGGCAATAATGAGGAGATATATGTAGAAGGCGTAACCACTTTGTCAGCTCTTGCTTCTTTTTCCTCAAACGTCTCCCCTCTGGGTTCTGGCTGGAGAGGAGAAAGTGAAGGCACAAGAGAATGTGTGTCTGATTCCTGTGAGGACTCAGTGCCCTTAAAAACTGTTGTCAATACAGGGCCTAGGGATCCTAGTGAGGTCACAGAGGGATCACAGGGCATGAGAGGAGGCATCCATGGTTGATCACCCCAGGTGGTCAAAGGTCAGTGTTGCCTATCCTCCTCTTTTTCTGTATGTGAAGAATAATGACTCAGAGTAGACAGGAGATCTGTAAAGAGAGATCCTCAACATAGTGCAGGGGAAGTGATAATTGTTTAATCTGGGTGGTCAAAGTTGGAGAAGCAAGAGAAGAAGTGTTGAGACAGTAACCCAGTAGACTTTGGTAGTGAAAGATGTGTGGTCCTCATAAGTAATGGAGATGCTAGCCCCTTCGATACTAGGATGACTCTTGAGTATTGAAATTCCTGCTGTAGCAGGGGAAAATAAGCAGGAGCCATGCAGAGTCCTGTGGAAGTCAGCATTGGTACTGAGGTAGGTACACTGGTAATATGAGTCGGTGCAGCCAGTCTTGTGTGCACAGAACAAGAATGTCCTGACTCAGAGGCAAAAGGTCTGAGGCACTGGGATAGCTACAGAAGGATCTGATGACACCAACCTCTTTAAAGTGAATGTCCACTAAAATGGGCATGTCACTGGAAGCAGAAGTAGTATTCAGTATTGTGCCTTTCTTAGTAGTATCATGGTTCTTGGAAGTAGGTTCCTTCTTTGTGGTACCGGAAGTAGTTGGAGTCTTAGTAGCAGTCCCTTTGGGGCCTGAGGTCCCCAGTGACCAAGACTTCCTGGAAGGAGAACTAGAGCTCCTGCCAGTATCTGTGGACTAAGGAGTGTGGGACTTTTGGTACTGCTGTGACAAGTGACAATGCTGGATCTCTCGAGGCTCTCAGTGACTGAGTCTCTTGGTGATCAGAATCTGGAGGTAGACAGAGCACTAAGTACAGGGGTTCTTGAAATCCAGGTCAGAAGTTGGTCTCAGGATTAATTCCATCATGAGGAGCCTGTACTTTATCTCTGTTTTTTCCAGATCTGCTCTTGAATGAAGAACAGATCTTACACTTTGATGGTATATGGGTGTCTCCCACACACCGGAGACACTGAGATTGTCCATACTAACTGGCGTAGCTTCCCAGCATGAAAGATAACACTTAAAGTGTAGGGACCCCATCATATCCTAGAAACAAAAACCAAGTCCAAAATAATCCCTCAAATGGGGAAGACCAACAACATGTCTAAACTAAACTATGTATACTGAATTAATTAAGTATGCTAAGTGAAACTAAGAGGGCATGCTAAACGCTTCATCTCAGGGTGAAAGCAGCTGAGAATGAATTGAAGGTGATTCGCCCAGGCAGCCCAATATAACCTCACTACGAGGCACAGAGACGTGTAGGGTGCATGAGCAGGCCAAACAGGCACTTCTACCAAAAATCTCTAATCACAGGTGTAGGGGGAGCATGCGCACCTGAAGTGGAGCACTCATCAGGACACTACTCAAAGAACAGAGAGATAACAGGAGTCAGAGGGGAAGACGGGCGACAGGAACTAATCAGGGAAATGGTTAGGATCTGAGGGAGAAGCAAGCTGGTGCTGGGATCGGAACACAAGCCAGGAGGAGAGAGGGACAGAGACAGGCCACTCACAACAGCAAAAGGAATCTAACACCACTACACCACCCTCCCCTCCAGAACCTGGAATTGAATCCAAACCAGGAGTCCTGGATCCCTACATTTCTCTGTCTGCAAATAGATGTGAAACTCAATGTCAAATTGTGTGTCTGTCATCCCCCTCCAAAGCACCTGATCTACACAGAAGATAACAGGCTTCTACTACTATCAGTTACTCAGGTGGCTTAAGGGATTTGTGCTGGGATCTAACTGAATCTTGCTGATGACCCAATATACACAATTTGTTTTTTCATGCTGGCTTTTTTTTTTTTTTTAAACTAAGAATTTACTCAAAAAAAAACTTGTAACAAGATTGTTAAGGTTGCAAAGCACTCGTAAGTTAGAAAATGCCAGTATTAAGGCTGCCCAGGCAAACTTAATTTGCCTCCTTGTGTATATGCATTATCATACAATTTTTAAATTACAAATCAAATGCTTTCCCCCCGCGCCCCCAAGACCCCTACCTCATTTATTGAAGGGCTAGCTAGTTATTCAATATTTCTTTTTATGCTCCTCATTCAAAATACGTAGCCACAAACCTTTTCTAATATCCACCATCCAAACCCTGCACTGAATACAAAACTATTAATTTTCTCTTCGATGTTGATATGGTACTCCTACCGTAGTATCTTAGTGCTTCACAAATATTAATGAATTTATCAATACAACAACTCTGAGATTAAGTGATGGTATTATCCCATTTTACAGTTGGGGAACCACGGCACAAAGATATTAAGGCTAAAATTGTCAAAAAAGTGTCCACTAATTTTGGGTGCTAAACTTGAGATGCTGAAAGACTGATCTTTCCAGAGTACCTAACATTTTTATAGCACCTTATACATTCAAAACACATCTCCCAAACTTCAGCTGCAGATGTGAGTACTCTACACTTCTGCAAATTTGACACCAAAATGTGTCCCACTTGACATCCAGAAAATAAGAAACACATAATTAGTGGCCAATTGTGAATATTTTAGTTTAAATGACTTTCCCAACATCACAGAGGAACTCTGTGGCAGAGGCAGGGATAGAATCCAATTCTATAGAATAGAAATCAATTTCTTGACCATAAGACCATTTTGCTTGCAATCCCTTGCCTTATTAACTATACGCTTTCCAATTCCTGCACCAAATATGGAGTCCTAAGCCTGGTCTACACTACGCGTTTAAACCGATTTTAGGAGCGTAAAACCGATTTAACGCCACAACCGTCCACACTAGGAGGCACCTTATATCGATTTTAATGGCTCTTTAAACCGGTTTCTGTACTCCTCCCTAACGAGAGGAGTAGCGCTAGTATCGGTATTACCATATTGGATTAGGGTTAGTGTGGCCGCTGATCGACGGTATTGGCCTCCGGGCGGTATCCCACAGTGCACCACTGACCGCTCTGGACAGCAATCTGAACTCGGATGCAGTGGCCAGGTAGACAGGAAAAGCCCCGCGAACTTTTGAATATTTCCTGTTTGCCCAGCGTGGAGCTCCGATCAGCACGGGTGGTGATGCAGTTAAAAATCAAAATAAAGAGCTCCAGCATGGACGATGCGGACGTGATCGCTGTAAGGGCAGGCAAAACTGTTCTATCAGCGCTCCGTTACAGAAGACGAAATTCAAAATCATTTTTTAAATATCTCCAGACAGATGCCATAGCAGGGACTCAGCGCACTGCTGCGTGGCAAGCGTAACGGAAAGCCAAAGAATCAAATGGACGCTCATGGACTGGAGGACTCAAGCTATCCCACAGTTCCTGCAGTCTCTGAAAAGCATTTGCATTCTTGGCTGAGCTCCAAATGCTTCTAGGGTCAAAAACAGTGTCCGCGGTGGGTCAGGGCATAGCCAGGCAATTTACGCACCCCCCCACCCACCCCCAGAAGTGAAAGGGAAAACAATCCTGTCTTGACTCTTTTACATGTCACCCTATCTTTACTGAATGCTGCAGATAGACGGGATGGTGCAGCACTCAACACCAACATCCTTGCTCCCCCCCGCCATGGGTGGCTGATGGTACAATAAGACTGATACCCATCATCATCATCATCAGCCTATTGGCACATGGGGCAGTGCAAAAGGACTGGTAACCATGCGTACTAGCATCGGTCAGGTCAATCAAGGGCGCCTGGTCCTAATTTTTCCTGGTAGATGGTGCAGTATGGCTGATATCCATCATCGTCATAGCAACAGGGGGCTGAGCTCCATCAGCCCCCACCCTTCATGTGTAAAGAAAAGATTCAAGTGCCCCTGAACTAGCAGAGGGATGCTGGGCTCCTCTCCTATACACTCCTTACTGTCCTGTCTGGACTATCATAGCAGCTGGAGGCTGCCTTCACTAACAAGTCACTGTGTCTTATTCCTGCATTCTTTATTACTTCATCACACAAGTGGGGGGACAATGCTACGGTAGCCCATGAAGGCTGGGGGAAGAATGAAATGAACAGGTGGGGTTGTTGCAGGAGCACCCCCTGTGAATAGCATACAGCTCATAATCTATGCAGGATCTGACACAGAGCAGCTGTGCTCTCTGGTTCTATGATACAGTGGTTCTCTAGTACACTTGCCCATATTCTAGGCAGGACTGATTCTATTTTTAGATACCAAAAAGGAGGGATTGACTCAGGGAGTCATTCCCAATTTTGGCTTTTGCGCCCCTGGCTAAGAGCAGCCAGGGGCACTTATGACAGCAGCAAATGGAACAGTGCAAAAGGACTGGTAGCCATGATCATCTTATTACCAATTTATGGATTGGTAGATGGTACAGTATGGCTGATAACCATCTCTGCTGTCATGCAAAAGCAAAAGCATGCTGCTGTGTAGCGCTGCTGAATCGCCTCTGTCAGCGGCATCTAGTACACATACGGTGACAGTCACAAAAGGCAAAACAGGCTCCATGATTGCCATGCTATGGCATCTGCCAGGGCAATCCAGGGAAAAAAGGCGCGAAATGCTTGTCTCCCGTTGCTTTCCCAGAGGAAGGAGTGACTGACGACATTTACCCAGAACCACCCGCGACAATGATTTTTGCCCCATCAGGCACTGGGATCTCAACCGGAAATTCCAAGGGGCGGGGGAGGCTGCGGGAACTATGGGATAGCTACGGGATAGCTACCCACAGTGCAACGCTCCAGAAATCGACGCTAGCCTCGGACCATGGACGCACACCACCGATTTAATGTGTTTAGTGTGGCCGCGCGCACTCGATTTTATAAAATCTGTTTTACAAAACCCGTTTATGCAAATTCGGAATAGTCCCGTAGTGTAGACGTACCCCTACAGAAAACTTTGTCACTCACAAGAGTATTGATTCATTCTAAGAACACCATCAGTCTGATGCACAGAATGAGGTGACGGTGCCTTGGACAAAGTAGTATATAATCATGAAACCAGAGACTTTATCATGATGCATACATACTAGGGGCCCATATTAAGGTTGCATATGCACCCATTTTTCTGGCATTTCTTAATTTATAACTGCTTCACTTTGCAACCTTACTGTTCTTTAAACAGTTTTTTTAAAATTGTAGTTTGCACATATAATGCTGAAATCTTATACCTGCAACTGTATGTAAACAATCTTTTTACCAACTATAATATTCAGAATTAAGAAATAAAGGAAAAAGGGACAAATTACTTAAAATATGAACACAATTTTTATGCACTCCCATCTTGAAAAAATCAGGTACCACATTTACTATACAAGGTACTATACAAGGGCACTAGCATATCATAGAACAAGACTGAAATAATTTTATAATTAGAGCTGTATACAATTTTTAAAAAGCCCACGTATGAGGTATAATTACTTTGTGCCTTTGGATTTTGACTTTTTTACTTCTTCCCCTGGTTTGTCTTTTTTCAGCTTTTTATTTGTTCTTGGAATGATGTCATCAAAAGGATTAAACAAAACCTAAGGAAAAAGTTAAATATTTGTATAAAATATTTAACAAGCATTTTGCTGTCATTTAGAATGCTTATGTCTTTAAAAATATGACTTTCTTAAAAAACATACTATTTTGAAAATTATTTATACAGCAATAATACATAACCCACTCAGATAAATTAATGCCAATACTTCCTACTAGAATATAATTGTTTGAAGACAAAAAAAAATAGAATATTTTAATTAACCGCATACATACCTCACTACTTTTTATTTTGTGTGGATTGAGTGGTCTTTCTTCTTTGTCAATTTCTACTTCAGTCAGTCGTAACATATTGTATATGGTATCCCCAGTAATCTAGCAAATTCACAAAAGTTTTTTTAAACGTTAGTTATTTCAAAGCCTATCAATTTTCAGATTGCTTGTTAATTACTCTGCAAAATTTAAGGAAATTGTTATGTAAATAATTTTGAATATATGAAAGAGGGATATCTAAATTTAGATTACATATGGCTACAGATATTTTAAATGCAACACGACTCTCCTCTTTAACAACCTGATTCTACGTTTAAGAACTATTTAAACTGCCACAAAAGTTAGTGATGGGACCTGTGAATTGAAAATAAAACTAAAAAAATTCTGTACACTACAGAACTAACCTACTTGACAATTTCCTTGAAACCATCATCATTTTATTGCTTTCATTTGTTTGGGTTGTTCTTGAATGATAGTCTAATTGTATTTCTAAATTAATATTTTATTAACAGTAGAAAAACAGTATATATGCAACAATCAGAGCACTTTTAATTTTATTAGATTCCTCTGAAAAAGTGTATTGTAAAGGTTCAATTTAGTAGAAAAGCAATGGAATATTAACTATTAAGGGACACTACCAATTGAGATCAATGTCAGGCGAGGAGACAGACAAAAACAGAGATGTTCTTAAACACTAAAATAACTTTGAAAGTAGCAAAAATGCATTTGAGCTGTGTGAAGTACTAAGATAATATGAACACATTCTCTGAATTTAGAAGTACATTTAATTGCCTCTGTCAAAACCATGATTCAAGTCATAACTCTAACGAACCTTTCCAAAAATGGTGTGCTTGTTGTTAAGTTCATCTGCACGGCCCAGTGTAAAGAAAAACTGACTGCCATTATCATGAGCTCCAGCATTTGCCATAGCAACCAGTCCTCTTCGATTAAAACGCAATCGTGAGTGGAATTCATCCTTCAAAATAAAGAGATGGTTTAGTATGCAATTTTAATTTTGCACTTGTTTAACCAGTAAACAGCCACCCTAATATACATAAGGCAGAATTTCTTGGGTTTGAAAAATTTACAGTGTTGTACCAAAACAACATTATTTATGGGTGTGTTTCTACACAAGGATGGTGCTTAATGATAACACCTGGAGATCTTGAATTGAAAAGATTTCTCTCAATTTTCTGTTATACCAATATGAATAAGCACACAATTACTCCTCTTAATGGAAACATCAAAAACTACTCCCAGATCAACAATGCAAACAAATACATGATTTTTTTTTTTTTAAAGTGCAAGCTTAAGAGCTTCTTGTTAACCAGGCTAAGAAATGGAAAAATATTTGTCAACTTCAAAGCAATAATATAGATGTGATTGAAAAAAAAGAAAAAAAAAGAAAAAAGAAACCTAGTATTTAAACACAATCTCTCCTATTAGGGAAAAAAAAAAAGACTAAAACTTGCATTTTTCTTGTGACATCAAAACTATTATTTTTTTAGGTTAAATGTTGCATCTCGGAACAAATCTAGTTCCTGTTAAAAAAAATCAATAGGAGCTCTGCAATAGATTTTAATAATACCGGTATTTCGAGAGGGCTGTGGCAGGGGAAAAGCTGGGCTGATTGGGGGAAAACAGCCTCAGCTGTGGCCATGCCCCAAACAGACCCAGATGGCCCTACAAATGCCAGGGAAGCCAGGAGCAAATACTCTCTTTCTGCCTTTAGAGGGAGAAGGGCATGGCTGCTAGGGAGAGCACCTGGGTACCTAAGGTGGAGCAGGGCTGGGGGAAGACAAGAGGTGCTGGGGAGCTCTAGCCTGGAAACCCCCCAGGCTGCAGGCCTAGGGTAAGACCAACTGGGTACTGGGGTTGCAAAGGGGAAGCCCACGGGTAGGCAGAGGCAGCAGGTCCAAACCCCTTTGCCTGTGATGAGTGGCTGATACACTGCAGTTTGCCCCAGTGAACGGGGGCTAAATGATGACTGGGCAGTAGCCAAGACTGAAGTGAAGTGGGGATAGTGGGTGGGGGTTCCCCTGGGAGGGGGAGACCCAGAACTGTGGGGTTACTGCCAGGGGGCAGCACCCCAGATAACAGGGCACCAGATCCTGGGAGGGACACAGGGGCCAGAGTGAGGTAAGGTTGATCACCGGCTTGCAGAGGGCATTCCAACGGCTGGAGAGCTAATTCCTGGAGACGACCAGCAGGAGGCACCGCAGGGGTGAGTCCACACCCTTACCCCCCCGCGCTTGTAATCAATAAAGGAGCCTCGGGCTGATCTGATCCAAACTCAACGTGTGGTTGAGTTTCCACAACAGTACCATGGGTACAATACAGACAGATTCTGGAACTGTGCATGCAAAAATGGAGGCACAAGATGTGCAAGCAATCACTGTACAAGATAAAAGATTAATTTCTTGTGTGATCTTTGTTTTAGCAATCTCTTCTATTAGTAAAATCACTTGCAAATGAATATGCAGTAATTAAAAACAAGCTATACAGATACCTACCTTGAAGGGGAGCCCGTAGATTGACTCTCCACCTGATCCAGTACCAGTGGGATCTCCCCCTTGCACTATAAAATCAGGCACAACTCTGTGAAATATTGTGTTGTCATAATAACCTGCAAAGAAAAAGAATATTTACTATAGATATTTTTAAATTATTCTAAAAGTACACGTATAGTGTAAGCAATGTGGCCTTGTGGCTACAACACTAGAGTGGGATTCAGGGAACCTATTTCTGGCTCTACAACTAGCCTGCTGGGTAAGTTACTTTGCTGCCCTGTGTCTCAGTTTCTCCCACCTGAAAATAGTGATACTGACCACATTTATAAAGTGCTTTGAGATCTAGGGCTAGGTATTATTATTATTATGTGTACAGAAGTTAGAACTTGAGCTTTGACTCGAGTTTTGTTGATTTTCAACTTCTGTTTCAATTTTCAATGTTAAAATATTCCATTTATATGAACTGGGAAGTACCATAAGCTGTGTGATCACGTAAACATCTTAAAATTTTCAAGACAATGGTGTCAAAATTAAACACACTAATATACAATACAGAACAGTTTGCTGTGTTGCGGTACACTTGAAGGCACTGCATGTCACTGAAAGGATAATATTGATGGATAAAAGCTGGAAACAAAAGAAGCCATCTCCCAGATAGTCTTAATAGACCTGGTTCTCCTGTCCCACATACTTCTTTTACCAAGGACTTTGCGTTATTACTGACGAAGATCAGCATAAAAGGAGAATTAAGTCCAATGTGTCTGTGTTTATTCTACAGTATCTCCTTATTTTTTAGACTTCTGCTCTAATATAATCATCAGGAGCTTAAAATAGTAGGAATATTCTAGCACTATATTTCCACCAATCACTACACAATCAAAGTTGTGGGGTAATTCTTAATTTCCTAACCTGAAGATTAGTTTATGCGGATTAATGGAGCTAAAAACTACATACAAGCTATATCAATAAATGTGAGAAAAAATAAACTGCATACTCCAAATTATGTGTCACAATGCTGAGTTTTTCCATGCAAATAATTTCTTATTGTCAGTTATCAAGTGTTCAAGAAAATAAGTATAACACCACTATCACGTAAGTGACCGGAAATAAAAACAGCTGCGTTAAAAAAATAAAACAAGAACATGAGAAGGCATGTTGCCAATATTGCTAAATTAACTGCCACCCTGCCCTAATAGATCAGCTGTTAAGAGTATAAAAGTTCTTAAATTGACAGAACAGGGCTCTACTCTCACACTTTGAGCATGGAAGGTTTTCCTCCTTTCATTCTTTTCTTCCATCTCTATGACCAAAGCTTTACATATACATCTATAATTTAGTATGGCCAAACAATGGTATTAGCTACACATCAACACTGACAAGTATTCATCAGTTTCACCTTATATGGTGCTCCAATCAGACTCTGAAATACTGAGTCTATTGTGCTTCTTGGTTTTATTATAGGGAAATCAAAACAGCTTCTGGGAGGTGAAAATTTAACTCTGCTTGACATATGTAGCAGGCCAATTAAAAAAACATGATATTTTTAAGACAATGGATGACTTACAAATTTTATACTGTAGACAGAGATATTTCCATTTAAAATATGCCAAGTTCAAGAAGTCTTCACATATTTTAAACATTTTTTCACCATATTAGTAATGTTATTATTCTGACTACTGAAAACAAACTTTACTCTTTTTCTAATAATCTCATTTAAAACATGAACTTTTGCTCCCTTCCCAGCAAGCCTCATAATTATGACAGTTATATACTATTCCAGCACTCTGTGTGTTTAGGATAGTGTTGTAAACTGGGTGCCATAAATCAGATATTCAAATTAATTATCAGCGTAAAATTGTTACTTCATAGCATTTGGCCAATTTATGTTTCTTGAGAAGTCCCTCTCATTATTTATATTTTAGCAGTGCTCAAATGCCCCATTGTTCAAGGTGCTGAAGAAATAAATAGGAAGACAGTTGTTGCCTTAAAGAGATAAATTCAAAACAAACAAACAATAGGAGGGCCAGGGAGAGGAGGGGGAAGGAAGATGAAAAACCTAATAACATGATGCAGCAACTTGGGCTAGCTATAAGGGTACAACTTGATGATTCCAAACCATTTAGAAGGGGATTGGTTTTTTTAAAAAAAATTTGGGGAAAAAAAAAACAAAAACAAAAACTATCCTCATCTGCCCCTGAACCTAAATATCCTTATATATAGATTGGTTGTCAGTCTAAAAGATATGCTATAGCTTAAATAGAAGTTACGGACTTGATGCAGAAATCACTAGATGAGGTTCCTTCTCATGTGTTAATGAAGAAGTCAAATTAGATTACCATAATGGTCCCCCTGGCCTTAAAAAACTATTAATCTAATGGTCAATAATTGCTTATTTTCTTGTAAGCATCACAGCACTGGTGGGTCTTAAAAGGAGAATTGTATTTGCCTTTCAGATGATTTCAAGGAAGGCATTCCATCTATAAAGGGCAGTATGAAAGAACACCTGGAGGCATATGTAGGATTAACTTGTATCCATAGCTGGCATATTTAGCAAAGCACATTGGAGCAACACAATGAGATGAGTGGATAACTAAGGAAGAACAGATTTATTTAGGCCCATGAAGAAATTGACAAGAAAACTGAACTTGATGCCTGGACAAAGGCAGGTCTATGGAGGGTTTTGTTGGGGAGAAGAACATATATAAATCATAGGAAGGGAATGAAGCCAGAAAGATAGGAGATGCCTGGGAGTAAATCAAGATGGGATGCGATTCAGACTTGGACAAGAGCTTTTGATGTCTAGACAGTGTTGAAGGGTCAGATAGGAAGAAGGAGGAAGAAGTGGCAGGATTTGGACAAAGCATAAATATGGGGATGAGGGAATCAAAAATAACTTCTGGGTTGCAGACCTGACTAGGTGGATAAAGATGGCGTTAATCATGACAGATTAAAGCACTGTGCTCCTTGAGCTAAACCAAAGAACCATGAAAAAGACAATGTCAATCTCTGAAGCACAGACAAAGACATTACCTTTTTCATGGGTCGCTGCCTTAACTCATGGAGCACAGTGCTCTTCTTAGTGCTCGGAACATCAACAAATGTGGAATTCACTGCTATAATAGTCTCATCTGGGATTGTATTCTCCTTGGTCCATGGTTTAGGCCTCGAATACAGTCCTCCATCCAGGGGGGTACTGTATCCAGAAAACAGCGACTGAAAAGGACTTCAAGATCATGGTGGATAACCAAACAATCATGAGCTCCCACTGTAATGCAGCTGTTAAAAGGATTAAAACGATCTTTGTCTATATAAACAGGGGATTATCAAGTAGGAGTTGGTGTTACCTCCGCATATGGCATTAGTGAGATCATTACTAGAGTACTGAGTCCAGTTCTGGTGTCTATGTTTCAAAAACAATATTGACAAATTGGAAAGAGCTCAGAAAACAGCTACAAGAATGATTTGAGGTCTGAAAAATTTGCCTTACAACTAGAAAGGTAAGAAGCTCAATCTATTCAGATTATCCAAGAGAAGACTGAGAGGTGACTTGATCATCATCTATTAGTACCTACAAGAGAAGAATATTTCCAGCAGTAGAAAGCTCTTTAATTTAGCAGACAGACAATGACATAATGAGATCCAATGGCTGGAAGTGGAAACTAGACAAATTCAGACTAAAAAATACATTTTTTTTTAGGGTAACTGACCATTGGAACAACTTACCAAGGGATGTAATGGATTCTCCATCACTTGAAGACTTTATACCAGGACTGAATGCCTTTCAAACAGATATGTTCTAGCTCTACAAGAAATGATGGGCTTGATTTATGCTGGAGGCCCAAGACAGGAGTGAAAATCTCCTGAACAGAGGATATCTTCAAGAAACAGTACATATCAGAAGGGGACTTGAGAAACCTTACCCTTAAAAGATACATACATAGTGGCACCAGCTGGAGATACTGTGTAGCTACAAGCGCCTTCATCCTCCCATGGTGTGGTTTTCCCAAGGCAGATCCTTTAATTCCCAAACCCCAATTTCTTTGATCTGGATTACAGTGCTCCCACCACTCTGAAATGGCAGCACAATGAAGTATTAAAAATCCCCAGATGTTTTTGAAAGAAAACAGGAAGCCATAAGCAGGGAAAGGAAAGTGATGCACAAAGCAATTTTTCAGGAGACTTCCTTGGACCGCTTGGCTATCATTTCATGAGTTTACTGAAGAACATAGTTACATGTTACAAAATACCCACAAAGTAAGTCCTCCTAAGTCTCTCATGTATTTTAGTTCAGTAATAACCAGCTATCTGATGGATTTGAGAAACATATTTAAAAAATACTTTTTAAAATTCTTTGTCTAAGGTCTCTTTCAATAGCTTTGAAAAACATCATATTTCTCAATGCTTCTAGTTTTCCCACACACTGATAACTATTTTAATGTCAATTCCCGTGGACATTAGTGTAATATTCCTCTGATTCCTATTTTATGAAAAAGCATAAAATGTAAGAAGTCACCAATACTGTACATTGAATAATATTAACACCACCTACTGTCCAACTCAATCATTACCTTCCATACAAAGCTGGATGAAATTTCTGCATGCTTTTGGTGCTTCTTTTGACCATAGCTCGATGTCAATATCTCCAGCTGTTGTTTTCAATAAAACCTATAAAAATATATGAAAATATACTATTTAATTTTATTGCACTTAAACATTTACAGGTGAAGTCTCTGATCAAATAATACAGTCATGAGTAAAAAAAATTCTTCATCCAATTTTAGGAATGCAAGAACAAAATTAGGAAGTTGGTCTGGTTTTCAGTGGCAGCTTTTGTAATGTACTAGATGTCAACTGCCCTACAGTTTGTCTGATACATAAGATACAACTCAAAGAATAGTTTTCATAAAACTTTATTGCCAGTGGTCCACTGTGTGAAAATGGGCAAGTTTCTTCACTTTTCTGTATTTCCTTTCCCACTTTTGTCTATCTTGTCCATTTAGGCCCAGATCCTGCAAACACTTATGTATTTGCATAACTTTACTGCCAGGAGTGTAGTAAAATTAGGTCTGGTCTACACTATAAAGTTAGGTTGATGCAATCTATTTTTTGTCAACCTATTTGTACATGTGCCTACACTCAATTTTTTTCTCTGGCCAACGTAAGAAGCTCATAACTGTGATGCAGTAAAACCATCTCCTCAAACTGCCTGGAGCCACAGTCAATCTACAGAGGTTAACACAGTGAATCTGACACTGTGTCAAGCTACGCTACCCTTACCCCTCCTCCAGCAACTGTCCCACAATGCCCCCACTGTCCCACAATGTTCCTTGCAACAGTGACCACTCGAGTCTCAGTTGTGAACTCTGCTGCCCAGAGGTCACGGGGACTGGAAGCCACCCCTTTTATTTTTGAAATGGCTTTTCCTGATTGCCCACTTTGGTGGGCACACCTAGCAGCTCTCCCTTGTTGTGTGCAACTGCCCAACTGCCAACCATGCCGGCTCCACATACTAAATGCATTCCCACCTGGAATACACAGAAAGCACTACATCTCCTGGGCCTATAGAGAGAAGAGGCTGTGCAAGAAACCTAGACTTCTACAAAAAGACTGCACAAGGGACACAGGTTAAGGGATACAATAGGGATTAGCAGCAGTACTGCTTGAAAGGGAAGGAACTGAGGCAGGCATACTACAAGACTGCATAGGCCAACCATTAATCTGGTGATGCACCACCACTAAGGTGACCAGATGTCCCAATTTTATGGAGACAGTCCCAACATTTGAGGCTTTTTCTGATATAGGCACCTATCACTCCCCACCCCATCCTGATTTTTCACACTTGCTCTCTGGTCACTCTATGCACCACAGACCTATCACTTTTACAAGCTGCATGCCATGCCACTCCACAGGAAACCATGGATACCTTGGAAGAGCAGGCTACAGTGACCCCTGCCGTGAACAGGGGAGAAGGAAGTAGAGGACACAGGGCAGGGGTGTCCAGATATGCCACAAGCCAAGACCTGTTTGAGACTCCACCACAACCTAGCCAGTCCCATCAGGATGAGCCTTATGAAGGGGAAGGGACCTCAGGTAAGTGTGCGCACGCATTTTTCCTTACAATATTTAAATTTAAAGCTGGTGTCCAGCCCAGTCCCAAGTTAACGAGACCGCAGGTATCTACTTTTCATTGTTTCATTCACATGACAAGTGGAGGCAATACAACAAATAAAGGTGGTGTCTTTATCTCCTTTTTATTCCCCTATAAGATAAGGCAGGGGCGTGGGCATGCGGAGCAATCTGTTGATGTACGTAGGGATGTCCTGTGTATCCTCCTGACAGAACTCACTAAAAGTTTCATAGAGATGCTCTGCAATCCTTTCTCAAAGGTTTTTAGGGATAGAAGCCTTATTTCTTCTTCCATGGTAGGACACTTTCCTATACCACTCCACGATGACTTCAGCAGGCACCTGTCTAGCAGAACACAGGGCTGGGCGACTTTGGGACACCAGCAGCAACTGTGTTCTCTATGCCTTTGTGCTCTCTCAGAAGGGAGATATCAGTTAAAATCACCAGGGCTTTGGAGCAGAGCCCGGAGCTGGAGCGCAGAGCCGCTCTGGAGCAGTGGAGCTGCAGGCTTTTGCCTGGAGCTGGAGCAGAGCCATAGCACAACTCCAAAGCCCTGAAAATCACCACCACTTGTTGAAAATAGTGCCAGTACTCAGTGCCACTGTCCTATGAAAATAAGGGCCACAATTTTATTGCTTCATGCAACCAAAAATCTTAATTCCCTCCTCATTCTCCTCTCTTCATCTCCAGCAGGCCATACTCACCCTGGCTAGGGCTGGAGAGTGGTGCTGTGCACGCCAAAGCTAAAGTATCAATAAGCATTACTTATTTAAAAATGTTATAGGAATAAGGGAAGGGAGTTCTGAGACTCATCCTTCCCTTTCTGTTGTGACTGTCAATCCAATGATACATCTGTTTTACCTGTACTTGCTGCCATTGAAGCCTTGAGGGGTACCCCCTCCACACCTGCAGAATGCCTAATCATGATAAGGAGGAGAAAGAAGAGGACTAGGAAAGACATGTTCAGCGAGATCCTACAAGCCAGTTCTGCATCGGACCACGAACAGAGGCGCTTGGAGGGTAAATATGGCAGACAAAATGGAGAAGGAAAGAGCGG
Organism: Mauremys reevesii; assembly: GCF_016161935.1. Lineage (NCBI taxonomy): Eukaryota > Metazoa > Chordata > Testudines > Geoemydidae > Mauremys > Mauremys reevesii. The sequence goes on along the minus strand of NC_052628.1, from coordinate 38,816,220 downwards.
ACAGGAGGAAGGCCGATGAGTCTCAGCAGGAAAAGGAAAGGGAGATGCACCAGGAAAAGGAAAGGGAGATATCGTGGGGGTTCTCAAGCAGCAAACACACATGCTGCAGACTCTTGATCTACAGGTCCAACAATCATGGACTCATCACCCTTTGCAATCATCTGAGAACAAGTGTGGCAGCTCTCTACACCCCCACCACATTCTACATGGCATCATGGACCACATCTCTACCCCTACCAATTCCACACTGGGGAGACAATAAGGACAACCACAGCTTCACATACACTGACCTGAAAGAGAGACAGTTGGTGGATGTGTAGCCAGAATTACTCCTGGGGGAATTCTGTGCTACTGCACACATACATAATCAATGAGCTGTTCATATTTTTAATTTTTTGCACAGAAAAAAAAGTCTGCCAAAATGTTTTTGCAGTTCCACCTTTTGCCCACCAGAGGGCACTGTGGCACAAGAACAGCAGCAGCTCCCAGCCAGCTAGGGAAGAGAAAGAGCCTGCCTTCTTCACAGCGCCTGTCGGGCCAGGTCAGGAGACAGGGGTTATGGGGAGACAGTGTGGGGTGCTGAGAGGGGCTCATAAGGGCTAGTGGGGGAGGACAGACTGAGGCAGGAGCCGAATGGGAGTGGAGGCGCAGGGCCACATGTTGACAGGGAAGAGCTGCATAGGGACAGAGGATGGCTGAGTTGGGGCACAGGGACACATAGGGACAGGGAAGTGGGTGGGGATATAGAGACACATGGGGAAAGGGGGAGGAGGTGCAGGGCCACATGGGGATGTGTAGAATGGGTGTCTGAGTGGGGCTAGGGGTCAGCCAGGGTCTGCATGGGGGAAGCTCCCGAACAATCCATTCCCCAGCCTTCCCCTCCCCCTCCCCCAAAAAAACAACAACAAATGGTTCTATACTTTTCCCATCCATACCCAACAACCCTCCAAGTTCACACTCAAGCTCCTTTCCAGAAATTTACTTCCTCTCCCTCAGGTCCTCCATTACATTACATTTGTGCAATGAACAGGACAGGGATGTTGTGTGTCTTTCTAATTCTAAAGTTTCATGCTTTAATTTCTGTTCAAACTTGAGGGTTTTTTTTTTTTTAATTTCAGCATTGGATTTCACAACATATATGGCAGAAGGTATAAAGTACTCAAAACACACTACTTGTAACTGTACAGTATCACAGAACTCACAGGTTCAGTGAAACACAGTGTAATAATTATATATACAGACACAGCAAGCACCTCATAATTCACAGGTTCACCAAAAGACATGGTGTAATATTTATAAATGTATAACTTGCTGTATAGAATTCCTAAAAGCTCCCAAAACTTCAGGACCAGAGCACACTCTAATACAGCACATTACTGTAGCTGGCCATTAATGTGCTCTTTCAAGCTCTCCCTCAACCACAACAGCTCCATGTTGAGCTCTTGTAACAGCCCTTGTGTCTGGCTGCTCCATGCCAGAGGTAGTATTTCCCCATTTGCAGATACTATGCAAGACACCACAAGCAGCTATAACCGTTGGAATATTATTCTCACTGAGATGCAATTTTATGCCAGCATCCCTTCAATCTACAAAAAGCACATTCAATAGTCATTCTGCATCTGTTGAGCTGATAGCTGAATCTTTCGTTGGTGCTGTTGAGGTAGCTGGCGTATGGCTTCATGAGCTGTGGAACGAGGGATAGGCTGGGTCCCCCAGAATCACTATTGACATTTTAATATTGCAAATGGTAACCTTACAGTCAGGAAAGAATGTCCTTGCTTGCAGCTTTCTGAACAGTCCTGTTCTTAAAGATGCAAACATCATGCACTTCTGCCCTCCCCCACACTTCTCCCGTCCACATTGATGTCAGTGACGCGTACCTAGTGATCTGCTTGCATAATCCCCAAAAGTAGTCTTTTCTATTGATATATTCTATGGCAAGGTGAGCTGGTACCAATATAGGGATGTGTGTGCTGTTTATCACCCCATCACAGCTTGGGAACCCCATTGCTACAAATCCATGCACTATGTCCTGCATATTACTGAGAGTCACAATCCTGTGCAGCAGAATAAGATTAATGGCCCCACATACTTGCATGACAACAGTCCCCACTGTGGATTTTCCAACTCCAAAATGATTCCCCACTGACCAGTAGCAATCTGACATCACAAGCTTCCACAGTGGAATTGCCACTCACTTCTCAGCGGCCAGCGAAGCTCTCATTCTGGTGTCCCTTTACTGGAGAGCTGAAGTGAGTTTCGCAAATAGATCCAAGAAGGCGTCCTTTTGCATCTGAAAGTTGTGCAGCCACTGTTCGTTGTTCCAAACCTGCACTATGATGTGATCTCACCAATGTGGGCCTGAGAAATGAGCACTGACGCAGTGCTCCATCAATAACCTTGAATTATTTTTTGCTATGACCCTCAGTAGTCTCTCCTCAAAGAAATCATCATGTCCCCTGTTGCTACAGTTCTTCCTGCAGCTCTGTTATTACTAGAGGATTGTGCGTTCTGTATTTGTAACGTTCATGACAATAGCACAGAGCTCTGCAGGCTCCATCCTTCTGTCAGAGATGGCAGGCAGCTATAAGTGCCATGCAGGTTTGTGGGTTTTAAAAAAATAGCATAAGAATTATGGGATAGGGATGACATTACGAGATGGAGAAAGTTTAAAGTAGATTAAATCTCAGGTAAAACTTCATAGCCATAAGAACAATAGGACAATAGAACAGACTGCCTCAGGAGGTTTTGGAAGCTCCTTCACTGGAGATTTTAAAAAGGAGACTGGAGAGCCATCTGTCTTGACTGGTTTAACCACAACAAATCCTGCCCCTTGGCAAGGGGTTACAGTAGATAACCCTTCTAACCCTATTATTCTAAGTTGCATGCTGGGAACTTGACTCATCTCCCAGAGATCACTGAATGAGTAATTTCTATCCCACCACAGGAGAAAACTTCCCAAAAGGCATCACGCTAGAATAGTGGTTCTCAACCAGGGCTCCAGGCCCCATTGCAGGGCCGCAAGCAGGTTTCAGGGGGTCTGCCAAACAGCATTAGACTAGCTGGGGCCCAGGGCAGAAAGCTGAAGCACCACCGCATGGGGCTGAAGCCGAAGCCTGAACAACTTAGCTTTGTAGGGGCTTTTGTGGCATGGGGCCCTAGGCAATTACCCTGTGTGTTACCCCCTAACGCTGGCCCTGGCTTTTATATGCAGAGAACCCATTGTTTTGGCACAAGTGGGTCGTAGAGTTTTTAGGGGGTGGGGGAGGGGCTCAGAAAGAAACAGGTTGAGAACCCCTGCGCTAGACGGTAGCGGTTTGCAGGCTGGGATACGCACCCATGGTGCGCGCACTTCGCATCGACCCAAGCACTCCTGGTGAGTACGCGCAGCGCCGAAGCAAGCAGCCAAGCCTGCAGCTACAGGAGCTATAGGCTGACGGAGGCCACTGTCCGCCAACGGAACTTGCACCTGCAAGAAGCGTAGCACAGGCACAGGGTGCGGGAACAATTTGTATCATGGGGGTCCGGGCGATGGTCAGTGGCGCTGCCCCTCTCGCTCCTGGCTCCCTGCGCCTTTCCCAGCCCCACGCTGGCCCCTTGCCCCATCCCACCTCACGCGCGCCCGGGGCGGGGCTCACCTTGCCGTTGGTCGGAGGCTCCTGGATGTAGATGTTGCTCATGCTGGCGGCGGGCGGAGGGGAGGGGGCGCCGCGAGGACGGACCCGGCTCCGCTGTCGCTCTAGTCCCGGCGCTGCGGAAGCCCCGACTAGCCCCGCGAACCTCCCGCCATTTTGGACCCCGGGATCCGGCGCCGCGGCGCGGGGGGGAGGCAGCCGGGGCGAGAGGCCGAGGGTGGAGCTGCCGCACAAGCGCAGAGAAACGCACCGCCTCCGTCGCGCCTCTTAATCGTGAGGCTGACCCGGCTCCTCCGCCCGTCAGCGGGGCGATTTCACTCACCCCTCCTCGCCCTGTCTAATGGTACGGCCCAGAGTGCGCCGCCCAAAGGCCTCCGGCCGGGAAGCGCCACCGCCTGGGTTCGACTGCGCTGGGGGAGACGCTGCTGGGCCCTTGTCCCATGGCGCTGCCAGGTGAGAGGCCCGCCCTGGCGTGGGGGGAGCGGGCGCCCGAGGAGACCCTGAGACACCTGGCGCGGGAGGCAAGGAAGGGAGCCTGGCTGCCCGGGGCCGTCGGCTCCCCGCATGGGCGGTGGGGGCGCCCCACAGTGAAACATCCGGTCGCCCTTACTTGAAGGGGGCAGGACCCCTCCTGGGAGAGTGAGTAAAGAGCAGGGGGCGGAGGGGAGGGTTCCCCCATAGACGAGATGGGAGACCAGACCAGGTGGGGCAAGCCTACAAAAAGGTGCCCAGGGTGAGAACACAAAGTGAAGCTTTAAAAGAGCCAGAAGGCGAGTGGGGACCGTGTATCAGCCTGGAGGGGAAGTGGCCACAAAACAAAACAGACTGAAGGAAAGAAACCCAGATTTCATCTTGTGGAAAAGTTGGTTTATATTGATAGGTTAAAGCCAGCAGAGCTCATCATGATTATCTAGTCTGGCATGCACATTGCAGGCTACATAATCTCACCCGCCCACTCCTGTAATAAAACCATAATCTGGCTAAATTACTGAAGTCCTTGAATTGTGATTTAAAGATGACAAATTACAAAGACTCCATCACTTACAGTACTGTAACCCAACAAGTGACCTGAGCCCCATGCTGCAGAGGAAAGTGAAAATCCTCAGTCTGGCTCCTTTCTGATTGCAAATATGGCAATCCGTTAGACCCTGAGCGGGTTCATGAAACACACCAGCTAGATACCTGCGGAAAAAATATGCTCCCCGTCTAATGACAAATCTCTAGCTGTTGAAGTGGAGATATTTGTTGCTAAGAGTTGTAGATAGGCCATATGCCATTGTAGGCAATTTCATCATAGCATCCCCTCCATAAACTTATCATGCTCTGTCTTGAAACCAGTTAGGGGTTTTGGCCACACCTGGAGTATTGTGTCCAGTTTTGGTCCCCCCACTATAGAAGGGATGTGGACAAATTGGATAGAGTCCAGGGGAGGGCAACAAAAATGATTAGGGGGCTGTGGCACATGATTTACGAGGAGAGGCTGAGGGAATGGGTTATTTAGTCTGCAGAAGAGAAGAGTGAGGGGGAAATTGATAGCAGCCTTCAATTACTTGAAAGGGGGGTTCTATAGAGGATGGAGTTAAGATGTTCTCAGTGAAGGCAGAACAAGAAGCAATGATCTCAAGTTGCAGTGGGGGAGGTCTAGGTTGGATATTAGGAAACACTGTTTCACTAGGAGGGTGATGAAGCACTGGAATGGGTTACCTAGGGCAGTGGTGGAATCTCCATCCTTAGAGGTTTTTAAGGCCCTTAAAAAGCCTTGGCTAGGATGATTTAGTTGGTGTTGGTCCTGCTTTGAGCAGGGGATTGGACTAGATGACCTCCTGAGGTCTCTTCCAACCCTAATATTCTGATTCATTGATTCCAGAACCTCACTCTGATAGTTAGAAATCTTCGCTTAATTTCAAGCCTAAATCGGTTGATGGACAGATTATAGCCATTTGTTCTTGTGCCATCGTTAGTCCCTAATTTAAATAGCTCTTCTCCCTTTTTATTCCTCTGATGTATTTGTAGAAAGCAGTCGTATCTCCCCTCAGCCTTCATTTGGTTAGGCTAAACAAGTCAAGCTCCTTAAGAGTATGTCTATGCAGCAAAGAAAATCCTGTAGCTAGTCCATGCCAGCCGACTCGGCCTGCGAGGCTGTTTCATTGCTGTGTCGGTTTCTGGGCTCGGACCGGAGCCCAGACTCTAGGACCCTGCGGGGTGGGAGGGTCCCATAGGTTGGGCACCAGTCCAAGCCCAGAAGTCCACACAGCAATGAAACAGCCCCCAGCCCAAACCCCGTCCCCCCCCCCCCCCCCCAGCCCAAGTTGGCTGGCATGGGTAAGCCAGGGTTTTTTCTTTGCTATGTGGACGTACCCTAAGTCTCCTCTTGAAAAGTATGTTCTTCATTCCTCTGATCACCCTAGTAGCCTTTCTCTGCACCTGTTCCGGTTTGAATTCATCTTTCTTAAGTATTACAGATGAGGTCTCACCAGTGGTTTGTAATATGGTAATAAAATTTCCTTATGTCTGCTGTAAATACCTTACCTGATGCATCCTAGGATTGAATTAGCTTTTTTGATGGCCGCATCACATTGGTAGCTTATGGTCATCCTGTAACTGACCAAAACTCCAAGGTCTTTTTCCTCCTGTCATTTTCAACTGATATGTCCCCAGCTTATAGAAAAAAAATCTTCTTGTTAGTTCCTAGGTGCATGAGCTTGCACTTTGCACTTTTAAATTTCATCCTATTGCTATTGTTACCTATGGTTTTCAGAAGCCAAAGAAGTGGTAATTTAACTGTTTCTCTCCAAGCAGTGTCAGGAATAAATCAGTGGGGACACAGCTTCTCCATCTGATCAATGATTGGCACAAACAAGAGTGTTTTTACCTCAAACTACTTTTTTATTAGGTCTCAAGCACATGCGCACGCACACGCATGCTGTAGCAGTACATTCAGATTTAGGTCTGAATCTACCAAAGTTTAAGATGGTTTTGAGGAATCAACAGCCAGCCTTCCTAGGGCCCTCCTTCCATCTAGCTACTGGAGAACGTAGGTGTCAGATCCTTGTCTAAAGAAAAGCTTCCTCAGTCTGATCCAAAGCATATTCTTTCACCTGATCTTTTATAGCTAACTTTAAACAAAGCATATAACTTACAGTGACTCCTAGTGGGTCACCATAGTAACCCCTAAAGGGTCACCAATTCTCGTAATTTCGGCAAACTACTTATCTCGTATCAAAGCATTTCTAGTCATAACAATAAAACGTATGTGTCAGAGGCACTTAAAACCAAGGTCGGCTGTCCAAACATTCCTTCTATTTTCACTAACTCCTTGTCCCATCCTCCCATTCGGATTAGTAGAACTGCAAACATGCAACTGCACGTTCTTGCCTCTCAGGGCCAAAATTATTCCTAGCTATGCTATGTGGAGTTTGGTTTTTCAGCTAGCAGTGACTGAACATACAAGATGGGTGATGGCAATATTGCCACATTTTGGGGTTACCACAGGAATGTCAAATTCTGGGTAACACTATTACTCCAGTTTTCAAGGTCATCCACCCTTCTTGTATGATGTTCCAGTCCTCCTCCATATTGGCAATACCTCCCAACTTTGTATCGTCTGGAAATTTTATTAGCGTACTCCCATTTTTTGTGCCAAGGCCATTAATAAAAATGTTAAATAAGACTGGTCTCAAGACTGATCCCTGAGGAACTCCACTAGTAACCTTCCTCCAGCCTGACAGTTCAGCTTTTGCTATGGCCAGTTGTAGTCTCCCGTTTAACCAGTTCCTTATGCGTCTTTCAATTCTCATATTAATCCCTATTTTCTCCAGTCGTAAGTTTCAAAAAGAGAGACAGGCAGACACAGCCTTTGGCTTCTTGGATGATCTATTCCTGATCATAGTCAAGGGAAGGAGATAATTCCATACTAATTCTGATGGGTCTCTCTGCAACATCACCAAATACTCCTATTGCAGCCCAGTAAGTGTTGGGATGAACAGAAATATCCTGAAATGACTACAGTCCTTTCTCTCAAACCAAATCCAAAGGGTTGTTATGAGCAACGGTTTCTCCACCTCCATAGCCTCTGTCTGCAGTCCGTGTCTCACAAGGCTCAGTTATTTTCCTTACCTTATTCCATATCTATGTGAAACCACTGGGAATGCTGGTGACAATGTACAGGCTGAATTGCCAACAGTATATAGATGATATCCAGCTCTACCTCTGCTTAATGTAGACCGTAAATAGCTCTGTATCCAAATTTTCTCAGTATGGAAATAAAGTAGAAGAGCAGTTGAATAAAGGTGAAAGCTTGCATCCAAGAGTTTCAGCTATTTGGACCTACTAATTTAAAACTTTAATAGCTGCTGTCTAACATCCTCATGAGAGATCTTTATGGAAAGAGTGTAATCATCATATGAGATGACTAAATCATCTGGCTTATCCCCAAATACAGAAAAGAAATATTTATTGAACAGTTTTGCCTTTTCTTTGTTATAATAATAATTCCACCATTTCCATTTACTAATCGTCCAAAACCATTGTTAGGGTTATTTATGTTCTTATATACTTTAAAAAAAAAAAAAAAAACTCATCCTTTTTGTACTTAACTCTGCTGGCCATAGATCTCTCCTTGTGTTCATTTGCTTCCGTTATCAATTGTCTGCAATTCATAGCTTCTGATTTATATTCATTATTGCTAACTTCCCCTTTATTTCATTTGTTATATATTGTTTTATCATCATTATTATTTTCTATAGCCCCTTTGACTTCCCCTTTAAGCCAGGTCAGTTTTTTAACAAGTACGGCTTTTCTGGATTGTGGTATTATGGCTTTTGGGGCATCTAGTAAAGTGTTCTTAAACAATTCCCAATTATCATTCACATTTTTGTGATTAAATTCTTTCAGCTGATATGGCTCATAATTGTTTTTAGTTTTGTGAGATTTGCCTTTTTAAAGCACCAAGTGTATATATTACTGGTTTGGACTTTATTCTGCCTGCATCTAACAAATGTGATCAAATCATAATTACTTGTACCTAAGCTACCACTAATTTTTAGTTCTGTGATGAATTCCTCTTTATCTGTAAAGATGAGATCTAATATAGAATTTGCCCGTGTTGGATGCAATACTTCTTGAGTTAGGAAATTGTCATCTAGAATATTTAGAAATTCTGACGATGTGTTAATACTGACAGCATGTGACCTCCATATGTCACTCAAACTTAAGGCCCCCATGATCACACAACTTTTTTTTCCTATATGTTATAGATATGTGTTTAACAAGCAGGTCACCCTGTTCCTTAGTGTGATTTGGTGGTCTGTAGCAGACAATAACTAAAAGCACAAAATGGGAGTATATCTGTTAGGACATTGACTCTGAATGCATATGGATCACTTTCTTCTGAGTTCTTATTGACTTGGAAACAGATAATGTCATTTTTGACAGAGTGCTACTACCCTTTCCCTTTTGCCCACTTGATATTTCTTAAATAAATTATAGCCATTGATTTTTGCATTCCAATTGTGCAAATATTCCCATCAGGTTTCTGGCACCAACTGGATCAAATTTTTGTTCATAAATGAGCAATTTCAGGCTCCTAGCATTGGCATATACATAATTAAAGATTGTTTTTTCTCTTCTTGTCCTTTGGTTCCTTGATTAATTGTGTTCACAGCATCTCAGTTTTGTGCTAAATGAAAGCCCATATCTTCCCTCTTCTTACTCTCTCCTTTTGTTATTAGTTTAACGCCCTCCTAACTACTGTAGCCAGCCTATCCCTGAGAAAATTTGGTTCCCTTTCTACTGAGATGAAGGCAATCCAAACTGTACAGCCAATTCTCCCCATAAATGGACCAATATTCCATAAAGTTAAAACCCTACATCCTCACCACTTACCTAGCCAGAGGTTCACTTTCAGATCTTTTGACTTCTTGGAGATCCTCCATGTCCTTTGGTGAAGGAAGACAGAGGATCACTTGGACATTCTCCTTCCTCAGCAGCGTTCTGAGTTCCCTGAAGTCATCTATAATCTATGAGATATACCACAGTGCAGTGGCATTAGGGCTGATGTAGACTATCACCAGTGAATCCTTACCCATCAACTTCAGAAGCCTCTCCAATCTTAGTGTGACATGACAGTTCTTGGCTCTGGGAAGGCAGCATGCTGCCTTTTGTCTGTCAGTCCTTGGCAGAATGTTCTTTCTATTCTTCTTGTTGTAGAATCCCCAACAAAGATCATCAATCTTCCTTGGCCAGTTGATCTCTTTGTAGGCAAGCTTGTTTTCTTACAAGTTGGGCCAAGCAGACATCCACAGGTGTGTCCTGTACATCTCTCTGTTCCATGGACCAGCCAGATCTTCAGAGAGATCTTCCACAGTTTCCACATTGAGGACCTGATATCAATGGTAAACTTCTAGCTGTGTGGAATTCCTCCTAGGTCCTCTTCTCTCTGGTGGCTACAGCCTACCCATCTTTGTCAGCCTCCGACTGTGTAGAAAGCCACCTTGACTTCTGCCTTTGGTCATTAAGAACTGCTACGCCTTTGCTGAGTTCCTTTCTCTCTGACTCCTTGGTGGCCAGTTTGTCTCCTCCAGGAACCTGAGATATTTATGTTTCCTGAACTCCTTTCAAAACTATCATGTTAGCTACCTCTGTTCACAGCTCTTGAGTTCACCTCGCAAGTGACTTTTTATACCAAGTCTCCCGGCTTAGCTCAGCTCAGCCCCACCCATCACTGCCAGGGAGTAATTAACTACTGAGACTTCAAACAGCAGGGCTGATCAAAGGTAAAAGGGTCAGAACCACATGGTTCAGGTCATGGTTACCAAGACACCAGCAAACAGAGCTGTCTCAGCTGATTACTCAGGAGCCCACAGCCAGCTATGCAGCCCATACACAGAGAACAAACAAGGATGAGAGATTACCGCCTCCTCAGCAGTCTCTTCCCTTTCTGCCATTCCTAAGTCCTGTGGTCTTGCAGCTTGCCACATCTCACCATCCTTCTAGGCAAGTGTCCCACTTCTGAAGACCTCAACCAGTGTACTGAAGTGGGAATCCTCCTGCTGAATTTAGGGAGTCTGAACGAGATGTGTGTCAGGGAGGAAATGAGACTGGCAGAAAACTCTGCTTTATAATATGCATGTGCCCTGTATTGCATAGCTTGTCAATGTCCTTTCTAAAACTCTTACGTGTGGATTTGATGGGTCCTTGGTGTTCTGCAGAGCTTCATGAAGACAATGGGCTTTCCAGCAAACCAAAGATAGCTTGCTAGGAGCTGATGTACTATTTTGAAGTAACCAGATTTTAAATGGGAATTTTTATTTCATTATTTTTATGAGGCCACTATTTATTTTTCCATTGCAGGGCAGGAGGAGTAGGAGGGGAGTTTAAGGGGGAGAATCCGTTTATAGTTGTAACCTATAGTTGAAGTGCCAGCAGGTGCTCCATAATGAAGTTATGTCGTGTCAGTGTAAGCAAAGAAGAAATGGGCAGTCAGATAGCTTGTTTTTTGTGAGTTCCTTGGGGACAAAGAGACTATCTTTTTGTTCTGTATTTGAAAAGCACCTAATACAGTGGAGTCCAGATCCATGACTGGGACTCATAGACACTAGGGTAATATTAATAATATATGATAATGGGGGGGGTTGGTTTTTTTTTGTCAAGAATTTTGTATATGTAATTCAATTTAAGTCTGCAGAAGTATTCTGTTATTAATAATAAGCTTTGAATATCTTCTGATGTCTTTTCAACTCAATTAAGCAGCCATGACAAAAGAATCAGAAAAATACACAAATGAAATTATTGTGAAACTTTAACATCACTTTCAGAAGGCTAAATTCTTCAGATTTTTTTGTACAGAATATCCTACCATAGGCAGAATTCTCAGTGTCTGATTTCTGATGTTATCTGACCTGTGCTTATTTCTACCCTCTTTAATTTTTTTACATCCTAGCTTATTGCTTTACAAAGTATATAAATATAACATATTCTACTTTAATACCACAAATGAAACTATTTCTGCATGAAAGCATCAGCTAAGACGCTGAGTTACTAAATTAAAATATAAAAAACAAAATATTAAAAGTAGGGCTGTCGATTAATTGCAGTTAATTCACGTGATTAACTCACGTTTTAATTACACTGTTAAACAATAGACTACCAAATGAAATTTATTAAATATTTTTCGATGTTTTTCTATATTTTCAAATATATTGATTTCAATTACAACACAGAATACAGTGTACAGTGCTCACTTTTTATTCTTTTTTCAGTTACAAATATTTGCTCTATAAAATGATAAAATAAATATTAATTTTTAATTCACCTCATACAAGTACTGTAATGCAATCTCTTTATCGTGAAGGTGCAACTTAGAAATGTAGATTATTTTGTTGTTGTTGCATAACTGCACTCAAAAAGAAAACAATGTAAAACTATAGAGCCTATAATCCACTCAGTCCTACTTCTTGTTCATCCAATCACTAAGACAAACAAGTTAGTTTACATTTACAGGAGATACTGCTGCCTGCTTCTTATTTACAATGTCACCTGAAAGGGAAAACCGGCGTTCGCATGGCAGTTTTGTAGCTGGTATTGCAAGATATTTACGTGCCAGATATGCTAACCCATTTGTATGCCCCTGCATGCTTCGGCCACCTTTCCAGAGGACATTGTTCCATGCTGATGGCGCTCGTTTAAAAAAAAAAAAAAGTGTTAATTAAATATGTGACTGAACTCCTTGGGGGAGAATTGTATGTCTTCTGCTCTGTTTTACCTGCATTCGGCCATATATTTCATGTTATAGCAGTCTCAGATGATGACCCAGCACGTGTTGTTAGTTTTAAGAACACTTTTGCAGATTTGACAAAATGCAAAGAAGGTACCAGTGTGAAATTTCTAAAGATAGCTACAGCACTCGACCTAAAATTTAAGAATCTGAAGTGCCTTCCAAAATCTGAGAGAGATGAGGTGTGGAGCATGCTTTCAGAAGTCTTAAAAGATCAACACTCCAATGTGGAAACTACAGAACACGAACCACCCAAAAAGAAAATCAACCTTCTGCTCGTGGCATCTGACTCAGATGATAAAAACGAACATGCGTCAGTCTGCACTGCTTTGGATCGTTAGTGAGCAGAACCCATCATCAGCATGGATGCATGTCCTCTGGATTGGTGGTCAAAGCATGAAGGGACATTTGAATCTTTAGCGCATCTGGCACGTAAATATCTTGCGACACAGACAACAGTGCCATGTGAATGCCTGTTCTCATTTTCAGGTGACATTGTAAACAAGCCGGCAGCCTTATCTCCTGCAAATGTAAACAAACTTGTTTGTCTGAGCGATTGGCTGAACAAGAAGTAGGATGGCGCTGACTTATAGGCTTTAAAGTTTTACATCGTTTTATTTTTGAGTGCAGTTATATAACAAAAAAACCCCTACATTTGTGAGTTGCACTTTCATGATAGAGATTTCACTACAGTACTTGTATGAGGTGAATTGAAAATATTACTTTTGTTTATCATTTTTACAGTGCAAATATTTGTAATAAAAAATAATATAAAGTGAGCACTGTGCACTTTGTAGTGTTGTATTTGAAATCAATATATTTGAAAATATTGAAAAAATCCAAAAATATTTAATAAATTTCAGTAGGTATTCTATTGTTTAACAGTGTGATTTATCGCAATTAATTTTTTTGAGTTAATCGCATGAGTTAACTGCCATTAATCGACCACGCCCTTATTTGTGTTTAACTCAGTCTAGAAATCATAATTTAGATTTTGTATCTGTGGAAATATGTATGTACAATTAAAGCATGAATGCATATGACAAATTTTATATAATTTGTAATTATTGTAGGGTGAATGAAAATCTGTTTTGTGTTTTCTTAAATCATTTTTTTTATTTAAATTGGATTTTGGATTTAAATCGGATTTTTTTTAATTTACATACAGATATAGTTAAAAAATAATTTTCAACCAATTTTTTTTAAATTGACAATCTATGTTAAGGCCTAAACTTATTATAATCTATTAAAGTCAAAAATACAAGAAATACTGTTAATCAGTACATTTCCTGATAAAGTATTAAAGAAAGTCAAGCTCTGAACTGGTGGAAGTCACTGGCTAAGCACCTGGAACCAGTTTTTGCTGAAGTGCTAAATCAGCTTTTGACAGCAGTAGCCTCTTCTGTAGATGCAGAGAGAGTATTTTCTTCGTTTCAGTTTGTTTCAACTAGTTCAGTTCAATGACTACTTCATTCAAAGTTAAAAAACCTATTGGGAGTTGGAAATGTAGGAAAGCTTGTTTTCCTCTTCCAATCTATAAACAAAAAACAAGGTGTAAGAGGATGATCTCTACTATTTAGTGATATTTCAGAATCACATTCAGTAAGACCCACAGGTTTACTCACGAACCCAAGGAAAGCTGACAGACTGCTGCTAACCCTGAGTTCTTGAATGAAACCTGGATACTGGATTCACACAGGTACAGAGTGCCACACCTCAGTGATCAGGTGGAAGGTAGCAGGCTAATGAATTATCTGTCAGATAGACAGGGACCTCAGGTCCCAACATGATCTTTTATATACAATATTACAGATCACTTTTTATCAACACTCCTTATTCTTTAGCCCAATCACTTCTTTTCTATTTGGTAATATTTACTACCCTATATGATAATCCTTGATTACACACTAAGTTATATAACATGTTTTTCTAAATTTTTAACAATAACAAAACTATCAATTCTAGTTATCTGACAGAAACTTCCCTCATTTTCCCTAGACACACCAAAAACTCAATAACAGAATGTCCAGATGTTACAGTTCATTGCCAGGAACCTTTGTTCATGCTATCCTATCTCGAAAGATTATACAGAGGTCATAACCATACTCAATTATGCAGGCGTTCAGAATCTACATATATATTGCTCATATATTACTTATGCATCTATTTATACACTAATTGCTAATCAATTATCCACTGAGTAAGTATTAGGCCTTTATCATGTTATATGAGGTAAGCTTACCTAACTGATGCTTCATTTACTTATATACTAGTTCTAAAATCTTGAAGGACATGGCGACCAGAAACAATCAGTTAAATTCACTAACTATAGATAAACAAAGAATATATTAATAAATTTGTTAGTTTAAGGGTATTTCTAAACAGAAATTAAAAACCTCTGGCTGGCTCATGCTAGCTGACTTAGGCGCACAGGGTTTGGGGTAAAGGGCTGTTTCATTGTGTTTGGGTTCAGGCAGGAGCCTGAGCTCTGGAACCCTGCCCCCTCGCAGTATATCAGAGCCCAGCTCCAGCCCAAGCCCAAATGGCTGCACTGATTACTGAACAGCCCTTTACCCTAAGCCCCGTGAGCCCAAGTCAGCTAGCACAGGCCAGCTGCAGGTTTTTAATTGCAGTGTAGACGTATCCTTAAAGGCAAAACATATTATGATAAACTTTTTTTTCCTATGTATCCAGCACATTTAAGGTGGTTTTATTTAATTTATTTAATTAAAAATGTTGTTTTGGGAAATTCTTAGTTGAATTTTATTGTCTATCCAACTAGAGCTTGACAAAAATCATTAGTGACAAAATCTAGTAAATAAGACATGCATCATTCACCATTTTCTAAAATAAAAAAGTAAAAATTAAGACTCTAAATGTAAATAAAGCTATATAATTGCTTGAATAAATGTATATAGATAGCAAAAAGAAGCCCCACATTTAGTTTAAAAGCTATATTTAGTTGTAATTGATACATTTTAACGGTAGGCTGATTTTCATTTGTTGCCATGCTTTAGGAAAAGAACTAAAAAATAAAAATGCAAAACATCATTAAAATAGATGATTCCAGTCATTCAGAGTGGATTTATTTAAAAGTACTTGGCACTAATTGTTTTAACATAGAATATCAGGATTATTGTGATAGAATACACTGTAGAAAAGTGACTTTGGAGATGTTGTAACACCGTAGTATTCTGTTTCCCTTTACATTATCAAAATAAGTAAAAAGGGTGAGAGGAGGTGCATGTTATGGGAGCAGCTTATGCCCCTTCTGATAGTGTGGTGGCCTGTGTGCAAGCACCAGATATGATTGTCATTCACCTTGGGGGAAATGGTTTAGGAATGGGTAAAGGGGTGGACTTAATGTTCAGTGCTAAGAGCGACTTGAGCCAAATCTGAAACTTTTCCCAGGAGTAAAAACTATTTGGATGGGCAGGTTGTGATACAGGGTATGGCAGGAAGCTATGAAGCCTCCATGAGTTGACAAGGGTAAGAGGTCTGCAAACAGGGAGGTGGCCAAAATCATGGATGGCAAAAGGGAGTTGGTGATTTCTCGTCCTTACGTAGCATATCTGGCAAGAGTTATTCAGGGCGGCTGGGGTTGACCTGCAGACTTAGAAGCTGATATGTTTTTGGCTGGTATTGAAGAAGGCATCAGAAGATTTCTGGGAACCAGGCTAGATATGGGGGAAGGCAGCCAAGCTAATTGCTGGTGCCTCCTTGTGGCAGACGTCCAGTGCAGGTACTCTGTAGGGAATGGATACAGTGATCAGATAAAATAGATTGAGAGAGGATTTAAAGGAGGTATTCTTTAAAGGAGTGGAAATGGGTGTTTAGGGACTGGTATGACAGGGAGTAAGCCCCCGTCATTTGGGGAGGGGGTGAGAGGTCCCGGCAGTGGGATTGCTGAGAACCAGGAGGGGTAAAGGGGAGTGCTGTCCCCGGGTGTATGTAAATAATTAGAGAATTATCTGCACTGTAAACTTTTATCTGCCAGGTACTCCCAGACATTTAGGAATAAAGTTGCGGCCTAATTAAAACACATCCAGTGTTTCCTGTCCTTCCGGCATAGCCAGACAATAGACCAGATACTAGGTTTTCTAATAGACTTTTCTAATGAATAAATCACTACAGAATGCGTATGTACTTTTACGCGGTGTGAAGTCAAATAGTTTCTTTTAATCCTTTTTCTAAGTTCTAATTAGTAACACTCAATATTAATGGAAGTTTGTTTGCTTTCAGGTGGAAATAAGGATAATATCAGGGCAGGATGCAAGAAGTGTGGCTATCGTAAGTATGAAGGCAGTATAAAGATGCCAAGAGTGCAGTTTCTCTCAAACTTCTGAAAGCTGAGCTCTCTCTTTGGGAAAATGAAACAGCTTCCCTTTCCACATGCACACATACACAAACACACCTCCTCTGCAGTTCGTTGTTAAAAGCCTGCCTATCATAATTTATACTTTTTTTTTTTATCTGCTCCCTACTCCCACACTGTGGGAAACCTTAGTGTAGATCTTCATCATAATACCAATTTCACGGCCATGAAAAATGTGTCATGGGCTGTGAAATAAGCCTTTCCCTGTGAAATCTGATCTCCCCTGTGCTGCTGGGAGTGCCCCAGCCTGGGGCACCTAGTTGCAAGTCCTGGCTGGGCTGGGGAGGGACAGGATTTGTCCTTCCCTAGCACAGCCACTCTCGGGAACAGATAGACCACCTCTGAGTGCCTTCCCCTGCTTCAGGAAGCTTTGGGGTGGGTCCCCATCCAGTGCAGCCGGAGGAGGCGGGTCTGATCTACCCCGCTACTGGGAGCGCCCCTGCCAGGGGCTTCTAGCTGCAAATCCCTGCTGGGCTGGGGAGGGATAGGACTTCCTCTTCACCTGAAGGGCTGCTCAGGGGCAGGGGGATCAGACCCACCTCCGGGTGCCTTTTGGGTTGGGACTTCCAAGATTACAACACAGTGAAATTTCAGATGTAAACATCTGAAAACATGAAATTGACCAAATTTAAAGCCTTCTGACTGTGAAATTGATCAAAATGAACCGTGCATTTGGTAGGGCCCTAATAATAAGATACTACTTCTTTCCTACATGTTTCAGTGAGACGTGAAATGGCTAACAAATTTGACATTTTAAAGTATCCTCATTGATATCTGAGTTGGCATTTTGATGAATGAGCAGTTCACATCTGAGAACTACTGTATCAGGCTCTCTACAAGCTCAAACAAGAATTTTTTAATTGGTTACAGTCATTTCATGTTTTGAATGTTTTCTTCACAACTATATCAAATATACATTTTTTTTTAATTCATTTTTTTTAATGAAAGCTGAGACTTTAAAGAACAATTCAAGGGCTCTTCCTCCCCTTCTTCCTGCCCAAGAACACTGTTCCTTTACATGCCCACACTTTGGAAGACACTAACATAACACACTACCTTGCAAGTACTGTAGCTGTTCTTTATCATTTCCATTGTATGTTGTGTTGCATGGGGAGCTCAGTGATTATTCTCTCTTAACATCTTAGCACAGAATTAGACTATAAACCAGATCAAAACTATCTTTAAAAAAAAAAAACTAAATCTTATTACATGTTTCAAGTATCAGAGGGGTAGCCGTGTTAGTCTGGATCTATAAAAGCAGCAAAGAGTCTTGTGGCACCTTATAGACTAACAGACATTTTGGAGCATGAGCTTTCGTGGGTGAGGCATGCATCTGACGAAGTGGGTATTCACCCACGAAAGCTCATGCTCCAAAACGTCTATTAGTCTATAAGGTGCCACAAGACTCTTTGCTGCAATTACATGTTTGATACTATTTAAGTAATTAATTATTCCCTTAATTATTAATGAGCATTTTGTTGACAATCCTTTCAAACCATTTTTAATTGATTTAGAAAAAGGTTACATGGTGAGAGAGGTAGTAGACTTTCTTCCAGCAAGTTTTGACACTGCGTTGCTTTACTTGTCAACGCCTCTGAAGGCAATTAGATGTTAGTATACAATTAATTGTTTGATATGTGCAGTGTTGTAAACTTTCTGCATATGAAAGAAATTAGGAAAGCCAAGTAACCTATCCTGTTTTAATGTTCATACTGCTTTGGCTTCAGGAGATTATCTTTGATGTGAAGAAGCTGTGTTTGTAGAAGTAACTAGCCTGGTTCCTTTTGAGACTTCTAGCAGCCTTTCCCTTTTGTATGGGGCTAAATTATTGTTTCAACTAACAGCTTTAAAAATTATCATAGATTTGGAGCTCCCTTTTTTCACATTTTTCCCCATGTCCATTATTTCAGATGAGTTAGGAGTTTCTGTTGCCTGGATACAAATTTAGGATTTTTGGCCCCTAATTTTTTTAAAAATACACATTGCTATGGATAACTGCTGCTGCAGACAAAGTGTTCTTTAATGAATAGCATTTCTAAATTGACTGTATTAAAAAGGAATTTAGTCTATTTATTATCTCTTAGCTAGAAATGTTATCGCTTGTTACAGTAATTGGGAGAGGGTCGTAAGACAGTTCATTTCACATTTATCTTGGAATTTTATTTTTGAGCTGGTCATAGAAAGAATATATTGAGATTTTTTTTTTTTTTTTTTTTAAATGGCAAGCAGTCGCTTCCACCCCACATCTACCTTCCTGGTTCAATCCTCTATGTTTCAGTATAAGTTCAATGTAAGCTAGCTTCAAATTCCTTTTTCCTAATGTATCTGTAATGCACTAGAAACACACATATGTTTTAGAAAATAATGAATGACTTAGTATGCATACACATTTTTAGTTGATAACCTTTGGTTACTGCAGGTATAATTTGTCACTGGAAAGGAGTAGACTCTCACATTTCACTCTTTAAAAAAAAAAAATTAATTTGGAAAACATTTCACCTTCCTTCAAATCAGTTCATCAGGGAAGGGTATGCAACACATTCACAAATAATGAAGACAACTATGCAAAAGCTTTGAGGAAAGTGGTTCTAAAAATAAATTGATGATTGATGGGAATAGCACTGGATGCTAATTGGAACCCTCACTCCCTAAGACAAAAACATCTCTGCTCTGTACACAGCCCCAAACTTTGCAATAGTTTTTTAAAGTGATATTCCTTTATTTTCCCACTGACAAACCAAATTAAAGTCCATCCCTTTTGTGAAATCTGTATAATACTAAAATGCATATTTCTCAGCACAAAGCAGTAACTCTTTTTAACATTATTTTATAATTTGAACTATATCTGCTCATGGCTTACTCTTTTGATTTTTATTCAGCTGGTCATCTGACATTTGAATGCAGAAACTTTCTCCGTGTGGACCCCAAAAGAGACATTGTTTTAGACGTTAGCAGTACGAGCAGTGAAGACAGCGAGGAAGAGGAGCTGGGGAAACTGCAGGCCTTACCAGAGAAAAAGAGTATGTTTTAAGTAACAGAGCCTAATCCTAAATTGGGAAGCTATCTTGTTTAAAGTCCTGTAACTGTCATTTAACTCCTTTAGAGTTCACTTTTTACTCTATCTTATCCAGTGACCTAAAAAAATTGCTTTTCTGGCATGGCTCCAGGCTGAAGAGATTTGAGACCCCCCGGACACCTTATGGAAAAATGAGAAAAGCTTCTACTTAAAAACATTTGACCAAGATTTTCAAGCATGGGTGCCTACATTTAGGCTCTTAAATCCAAAAGATTGTGAGTTTTGGAATGTGCAAATGCCCATTGGAGGGAAAGTAATATACATTATTTCATTGATGTTATCCTTTGTTTACTGCATAAAGCTGAAACAATTCTCTTTTCCTCTCTCCTTCCCCCAAGTAAATGATGCCTCTTTAAATGCTTTTCTTTGTTCAGTCTGTTTCTTCTCTCTAGTTCTTAATCATTATTTTTGTTTGAATGCAGCTAGTAGTTTTGATTTGACAGTTAACATTTAGAGGGATAACTGCTCGCTCTCTGTCTTGGGGAAATGAGGCTCAGCCTCTATAGAGAAAGAGAAAACAGGTGGTGGTAATTAGTCCACAGTATGCAAGTTCATCAGAAGATGATGCAGGAGGGCTAAGGTTTCAGCCTACAAAAAGGTCCCAGATGGTGGATGGGGCTGGAGGGCTGTTCTAGCATACTATGAGCCCCCAATTTAGGAATGCTGGGGCATGATATTCTGCTGTTACTTTGCAGTTAGTCTTTATTATTCTGGGAGCATGTGTTTTAGATATGGATGCACTTTTCTTAATGTTTTTTACTCATTTGCATTATTATTGCTCTCTTATTCTAGACCCTGCCTCCACTTCAAAATCAAAATCCTATCTGTGTGCATGTCTACACTGCAATCAAGGTGCAGCAGGTGTAGTCATACCCAAGCTATCTTTAATCTAGCTAGTGTGAGTAGTATGGTGAAGCCACAGCAGCACAGGTGTCAGCATGGGATGTGCAAGCACACCTGGGACTCTAGTACTAACTCGGGCAACTAGCCCATGCTGAAATCCTTGCTGCTGTGACCTCACTGCTATTGGTACTCACTCTAGCAAGATTAAAGCTAGTTTGGGTATCTCTACATGAGCTAAAGTCACACCTCTAACTCCTGTGTAAACATACTCTGTGAAGTGGTTATTCTGATGACATTAGGAAGGCAAGTTAGGGAGATGTGTTCCAACATAGCCTCCTGTGTTGCTAGAACACTTCAAAAGAAATGCTTGGACCTCTTTTGGCAAAATGAGTTGCTGAATTTGCTTTCCCAAAAAGCCTTTCTTTTGAACTTGTGAATAGGAACTAAGTTGTTCAGAAAAACTGTACTTGTGGACCTAGGGATTTTTGAAACTATGGCTCTAAATGGACACTCATTTAGGGGGAAAAAAGGTAAATGTAGCCCTAGAGAGAAACAGTTAGTTGTACGTAGATGTTTAGAGGATATTGTGTTATCCCTGTCTAGTATAAATGTTCTTCCTTAAGTTGTAGCTGCTCTATACAGCATTTCTGAAAACTCATCTAGGTTTTTTGGGAATGTTTTCTCTCCCATTTTTTTAAATATGTCTCCCACTTCCTGCTGTTTGTTCCACTAAACCTCAAAAGTCATTTTGACAGAAAAGAATGATGGTCACACCCGATTTTAATTGGATGGACAAATTCAGCATTAAAAGGTAGATGTTTCCTGGGAAAAATCTAATTCAAAGGCTGAAGGAAATATTATAATCAGATACGATACATCCTTGCATCTGGTGTCATGGTATTAATGTTATGGAATTACTTAAAATAAACACTGGCAACCTTAATATTATGAATTTTGAATTTATAAGTTTTACATATCTTTATTACTAAGATCTCTTAAAACTGAAATCTGTTGTCACACAGGCACATACAACAGGATCATTGTGGACATTGCTCCACCCATCAAGACTCAGGTTAACAATTTTTCCCTCTAGACCTTTTGCACACTGCTCAATTTATCTTTCATACGCTTTATCCAGCAATTTGCCTGTAACATCTGCTCTGTTGGGTGGACTCTATCCTGGTCTTAATGACTGAACCATGTTAATGAAGTGTGGGTTCTCAATCATACAGAAAGGAGAGTTTGTCGCATAAACAAACTGGGAATTTTTTTCATCAGTTACCTCTTTTTGTAATCTGCTGGTTCTTATCACAAATTTATCTCTGGCTGTTTCTGGATGAGGATTTTTTTTTTTTTTTTTTTTGCTACAGGTGATATACTGTGGCTATGTGACATACATGATGTGACTGAAACATTATCATAGGGAGATAACTCTGAAACTATAGAAAATTATGGTGATCTTGAAGGTGATAGTCTTCAGAATCCTGTATATTCAGGATGGATTCTGCTAAACAAAATAAGTCCGTGCAGTTATTTAATCATTATTACCATACAGCTCATTTAGTATTACTCATTGCGTTCACTGACACTCAGTACTACTTTAAAGGTGAAATTGTAAAAAGATCTGCCTATTTCAGCTATTTATTTTTTATCACAACAGCATCTAAAATAATAGTACCATAGAGTAACAACTATATTTTTTGCTCAAACATGAGAATTCAAGAATAGTCCAGAAGGAAGACAGGCAGTCTTTAAGAAAGAAGTATGAAATAAAAAAGTTTACCAACCTGAAGATCCTGTATGTTCAGACATGTTCCTTTCATCATCTTCAACACAGCTTCCTCCTGAGAAGGAACACTTCTCATGATGTTGTTTCATTTGGGCAACCAGGCCTTGCATTTCTTTGTTGCACTGTTTGCATTTTGCATGCATGCCTATCTTACCCACAAGTAGAGGAACTTCATTCAAATATTCCCAAACTGGGTCTCTTTTATTACCTGTTGCCATTATAGGTTTTCCCTTCTATTGAGAGAATCGTATGGTAGATCTCAAATCAATGAAGGCTGCAGTCAAAAAGACCTCAAGACTTCTGGAATATGCTGCTCAAACAGTTTCACTTTTGTTTCTACTGCCTGTCGCTCCCTTCTCACATTTATCTCCAGGCTTCTTCACCTTCTCCAGATCTATTCCTCTTCTATTCATTCAACTTTTTGAAACTTTGCACTTTTAGAGAGCAGTAAGGGATTGATTCTGTGTATGCAAATTTTCAGAGGGACAATAGGGTTGAGGTCTGTTATTTCTCACCTCTATATATTATTTATATATTTTAAAACATTTTTGTGGCTAAGAAGCATGTTATCTCTGGAGAAACAAATCCACAGTTAGAGAACTGCAAAACTAAGCATCTCTGACAATATCTTCTAGACTTAGCACTGATTCCCATTGGGTAGATAGAAAGATTAACCTAAATAATCTGTATAGAAGCCTGTGGAACCCCATAAGATTGGGTCCCTAATCCATGAACTATTGGAACTCCATTTACAAAATTTTTCTTAAACATTACATGAATATATCGTCTCATACTATAGAATTAGAATTTATAATCCCTATTCCATGATGAGATCTTTGAGCTATAATGTATCTTAATTAAAACTATCTTTTCCTCAAAAAGCATTTTATCAAAAAAATCCGATTTAAATAAAAACCAATTTAAAAAAAAATCATTTATTTTTTTCCACCCTTTTTCCAAGGGGTTTCTATTTGATTATTTTCCATTATTTGACAAACAGAGGTGACTGCATATCC
Source organism: Mauremys reevesii (assembly GCF_016161935.1). Lineage (NCBI taxonomy): Eukaryota > Metazoa > Chordata > Testudines > Geoemydidae > Mauremys > Mauremys reevesii. Next base: position 38,792,713 of record NC_052628.1, on the reverse strand, counting down.
TTTGTTGACATAAAGGATGGCCCAGCTTACAGACTTCTTTAGCAGTTTTCTCCTGATCTGTGGGACTAGACACAACCTGGTTGGAGGGAATTGGGGTTTGGTTTGGGTGAGTGTTCCTTCTTGGAAGGACCCAGATCAGTACAGTACTCTTGTTTTAAGGTTCTTCCATTGTGGCATTCTCTTGTTTGGGGACTGATGTGGTCTGTGGCCCCATTATCTGTCCTACCTTCTTCATAGGCCTTGTTGTTCTTTTATGAGTTTGCATAATTCTTCCACAAGGAAATTTTAAAGGTATTAAGTATCAGAGGGGTAGCCGTGTTAGTCTGGATCTGTAAAAGCAGCAAAGAATCCTGTGGCACCTTATAGACTAACAGACGTTTTGGAGCCTGAGCTTTCGTGGGTGAAAGTGGTATTCACCCACGAAAGCTCATGCTCCAAAATGTCTATTAGTCTATAAGGTGCCACAGGATTCTTTGCTGCTTTTAAAGATATTAACAGCAGTTGTCACCTGCTGCTAATTTTTCTCAGTAATGACACTTTGCCTTTATCTAGTATGTTCCGTTTGAATATCTCAAAGTGTTTGATGAAGTAATTTGCCCGCAGTCACCAGCAGAGCTGGGAATTGAACTTAGGTCATCTAGGTCACAGTCTAGTGCTCTATCCGTCACTGTATCCCTTTCTGCCATGTGTTGTTTCCCACACACACTTTAACATAATTTAGTACTAATGAAATATACTAACTGAACTGCCTTAATCAAAGTTTGCTTTTTTGTTTAGTTTTTTAAACCAGTGGTTCTCAACCTTTTGTACTGGTGACCCCTTTCACATAGCGAGCCTCTGAGTGTGACCCACCTTATAAATTAAAAACACTTTTTTATATATTTAACACCATTATAAATGCCGGATGGAAAGCGGGGTTTGGGGTGGAGGCTGACAGCCCCCATGAAATAACCTTGCAACCCCCTGAGCGGTCCCAACCCCCAGTTTGAGAACCACTGTTTTAAACTAAACAGAACAGGAAAAATGAGGGAAGCTACCGTGGAGGCTTCCCCACCAGTGTTTTCAGTCACTACCTTGACAAACTACGTGACTAGAACAACAAACATTTGATTCTCCATGCCTGTTCAGACCTTTGTAGCTCTGGTGAGACTGCCAACAAAGGGGTCAAATATGCTATTATTTTTTATGATATGTGCCTTATACAGTATCCAGGTTTATCAGTACCAAGGTGGTTGCTGCAATATGCTGATGAGCCACAACAAAGTGCTTTTTGTGTAGTCTAGACTACACACACAAATATTAAATGAGATGGCGGGGACATGTCTGTTGTATTCGATACATGTGGAAAATAGGACCTCCTTTCAGGTCTTTGAGTTTCAGATAAATGAGGCTTGACTGTTACTAAAGAGTTAAAAAGGACATTAGCATGGAAACCCCCTGAAGGGGATGTAAGCACAGATGTACTGTTTTGGAGGAAGAAGGGCAAGGAACTGCCTCTTATGAATGTAGCAGTTTTTACCATGTTTCACATACCTAATTTTATTCTCGGTACTTAGATGCAGGTCCTTTACAATGTGAGTTGTGTAACCAAAGTGCGGCTGCTCTGCAAAATATTTGAAATGAACCTGCATAATACCACTTGGTTACAAAATGTTTTGGTCTTGAAACAAACATTAGCAATAAAAAAAAAATTACTGATTTCAGTGAGAGTTTTAAAATTAATTTTGAAGTTGAAAAGGAAAAATATTTTGTATAAAATGCAATTTTTATATCCACAGATACAAGTCAGGAGGAGGAAAAGAAGAATCTAAAAAGAATAAGCAAAGAAAAATCCAAATCAAAGAAATTAAGGAAAAGGTAACTTACAAATACCTAATTAAGCCCAAAACAGAATTTTCTTAATATTTTAAAGTCCAAAATATATTTACCAAATTGTTATATCCTCTGCACGTTAACCTTTATTTTTGCTTCTACAAAAGCACATACACTAAATTTGAATGTCTGATACAGAATTTTTACCCTATAAAGCTAAACATACTAGTAATCTTTTGCATACAAATCAGGAACATGGCTAAAAAGTGATAGACATTGCCATTACAAATGCTAAAAGAAAACTCTTGTTTACTCTAAACAACAAGATAAAACTATGTAGAATGAGAATTTAAAATAATACTTTATTTGCTTGATATTCTACCAGTCACCATACTAAGATTCTGTTCCTACAAAGATTTATGCAGGAGCTTAACTTTATGCACTGTGAGTACCCCCGTTGAAGTCAGTTGGGGCCTTAAGCTGTAGCTATGTTAATTCTGCACACTAACTGTCCTTGTGGACCCTGCTAGTGTGCACGAAAAGTTCCCTAGTGCACTTTGACTATTACTACGAAGAAGCCAAATCCTGCGTACCTTACTTTCACAAGCAGTAACAATGAAGTTTATGGAGCTATTCTCAAGTAAGGTAAAGAGGACCTCTTCCCCCGCCCCCCCCCTCCCCCCATTGCATTGTTAAATTTTGTACTTAAAACCAAGTTACTACATATTCATGAAATATTCTCAATGTCACACCAGATTTCTCTCTTATTAAACAGACAATTCAGTTTAATCAAAATGTATACATCTTTTGCATCTGGTAACATCTGCTCTCTGAATTGGCAGGGATTGTGGGAACGGGAATGGTAGTACAGCCATTTGTTTTAAGATATTAAGTTAGATTTTATTACTGTAGGTTTTTTGATCAAGGTTTCATCTCCTTATGTGCCTTGTTTTCATGCTTTCTGTCCATTTTTTAAAGACCTAAACATATAAGATCATTTGCCTATCAATAAAGTTTCAACCTTGAAATGTCTACATTCCATATTTTGGAAAATGCTGTAGGCAGAGCAAAGAAATAAAATTAACATTTTAAACCAGTAAGATACAATTAGTAATTAATTTACAAGCATGAGTCACTAACTCTTTCCAAACATAACCTACACATTTCTGAACAATGTTAGTTAAGGAGTGCTTTCCTTGCTTTCCTGGTGAGGCAGCCTCATCAGAGAGGCCAAGGTTTGGATGAGCATGGATATGATTGGTTTACCCATTACAGGCTGGAGTGGACAACCTCTGTACCTACTGCATGAATTCATGTGTTTATACAATCTCCAGCATTAAATTCAGTGTAGAAAGAAAAATAAAGTGAATAAATGATTCACCCATACATACCTGATTGATGTAATCTGTATTAATTTTTTTTAACAGATCTTATTCATCAAGTGTCACTGAAGAAGAAGATCCAAAACCAAAAAAACAGAAATCCCACAAAAAAGAAAGGAAAAAGGAGAAAAAGAGTAAATCTAAGAAAGGAAAACATCACAAAAAAGAAAAAAAGAAGAGAAAAAAAGAAAAACATTTGTCATCTGATAGTTCAAACTCCTCTAGTAGCGACTGAGGAGTTAGTGCATTCAGCTTTCATTACCCTGAAAGATTAGGATTGTTTACCTTTCAAATCTATCCTATATGTGCTTTACAATACTGTCAGGTTAAAAAAATTATATATTTTAAAAGTACATTTATTTACAAATATCCACACCTTAGGTTATTAAAATGAAATATTTGGAGGTGGGAGGGAAATCTACATGTTGTTTTTTGCAATTAATGGTGTTTCGCTATTTTCATTCTATGCAAGTTGGACCAAGAAAATAGACTAGTTGTTTAAACTTTTGTGATTAGTTCATTTCTAGTCAGTTTTTGATTGCTAGCTCCCATGCATGACCAGAATATTCAGATTGCGAACACGTTCAGGGAAAGATTTGAACTAATTAAAATATGCTTTCTACTGGAATTTTTAAAAAAATTTGTTGAAACATTTTTATTAATTTTGTTTTCTAAAATCTTGATTTTCATTAAAATAAAAACCTACGTGTTTGACATAATTCCATATCAGCCACCACTTAAAAGCAATAAATAGAGACATTGATGAATAAAAATAAGGACATTGAGCTAGAAGAAAGCTGGGGTTTTTTTTTTGTTTGAAGGGACAGAGTAAGGGAAGAAATAGTAAATATTTGCTACAAATAAGAATAGTCTTTTAAAACTGATCTGGTAATGTACTTTGAAACACATGGTGATTGTTTTCCATCATACTCAGAAAGTGGCCCTATATATACATGGACAAACATAACACCTATCATTCTTTAGTTTCCTTTTCTTCTTTGTAAAATACAAAGATGTACGGCTGTGTCTACACTATGAGCTATGGGTGTGATTCCCCTGCTCATGTACACATACATTTAGCTCTCATGGAACTAGCGTGTGTATAAATAGCAGTAGAGCTGTGGTACCATGGCAGCAGCAGAGGCACTGCTGAGCTCGACTGAGTATGTACTCACTGATTTCAGGTGGGTGTGTATAAGGCATATACTGTTATCTGTATTAAGTGACAATCCAGCAATGTTTTCTACAGTAATGTCCTAGTCCTTCGTCAATTTATTGTGTTAAGATTACCTACTCACCTTTTGAAAATGGGTTAAGGGAAATCAAAGACTGGCACTTTGGATGCTCTTGATAATTTCAACCCCCATTCACCATTCTCTTCATAAAATTCACAGTGGCTTTATAAAACCAAAAATCTTTTCTTCTATTATGTAACACAGCATGTGCCCTGTTGTCTAAAGACCAGCTCCTGCTCCATTGAAGTCAGTGGCAAAATTTCCCATTGGCTATAATAGCTGGATGATCAGGAACCTAAATAGTAATATTTCTTGTTTCAAATTACCTCAAGCCCATTGCAGGTATAGAGTCAGTGTGTCAGGATTACTCCATTTATACTGGTGTAAAATCAGTATAAGTGAGTAGAATTAGGTCCATAGTCTGAACCTTACCGCTGTACCTCCTTAACAAGACATAGGACTTATCTATACAGTATGGCAAAGCGTGCCACAGGGGTGTGATTTGTAAAATGCACTAATGTGCTATGCTCTAACTGCCCCATGTAAATTCTGCTGCCATGTTCTAAAAGGTACCTCATTTGTGTTAACTTTTTCCTGTTTGAAAGACCGTAACTTGAATTAGGCACTTTTGGACAGTGCCAGATTTTACTAGGGCCAGTTAGAGCACAACACGTTAGAGCACTTTTAGAAGTTACAACCAATAGCCTGCATTGCCTGTGCCATGTAGACAAGCCCATACCTAGTTAATATATTTCTAAGTAGTTAATTTTTCCTTTATTTTTGGACATAATAGGACACTTTTTTAGGAATACTGTGATATTGGCATATGTAAAATTTATATCTGAGCCTTTAAAACTGGCCTATGAGCAAAAAATTAATTAAATCTCCTTTTATCCAGAAGCAAAACATTTAAGAAATTTATTTCTAAAGAGTAGTGCAGAGACTATTTTAAGAGTTAACCTATATTGTGCTTTATGTCTGAAATGCATTTTTAAAATATACCTAGGAAGCAGATGTTTGACATTGATTTTGTGCTTCCCTTATGTAACTGATTTGCAGATTCTTATTTGACTTCTAACCCTTTGAATTTGCACAAACAATATTTTGAATTCAGGAAGTGATTAATAAAATGTTACCTAGACTTTTTGTGCAGCCTTTTACAAAACTGCAAACAATGTAATGTCTTTATTGTACAATTGTAGTTTCTGTTTATTTGCCACTACCACTATGCACTTCAATTTTCATGATTTATTACCAGACTCTTCAGTACATTTAAAAACTAATTGGCATAAGTGTGGTCAGGTCATCTTCACAGATGCAGTGGTCAAAATATTTTTGTGCCCTCAAGGTTTTTTAATTTCTGATGATTGCAGGTATTGAGGCTCCATCCTACAAGGCATTGAGCCCCTCCTTCAATATGCTGAATGCCATGAATTACCATTGATTTGGGACTTGAAGGCAGTCAGTACCTTACACCAAACCTTTAGAGTGAACTCTGAGTCTTATAAATTTATTGCCAAAAAGAAAAATGTAATGTGATGGTAGTTGGGAAACTGAGTGGCTCAGTGGATTAATAGAGTAGGGGGTCACACACTTTGTAGCTTGTGGAGGCCAAGCTTACTGCACGCATCAGGGACTCCTTGTATTCCTCCATTCCACCCAACAAGCTCTTTGTGTGTCCCTCTTCCCTGTGTGCCAGTGGCTCTAGGGATGAAGAGGGGGTGTTCCCTCCTGCCTTATACCATAGTCCAGTGTTCTTCTTCCCCACACACATCAAAGGTTCTGTGTGACCCTTTTCTGCATTATCAGGGTCCCCCCTTCTCCTCCCAGGCCAGTGGCTGTGTAGAGCCCCATTTCCTCTCCCCTATAGCAATGGTTGTGTGCACACCTTCTTGCCCTGACCCCCATTATTATTTTTCTGAGATAAGTCATTCCCATTGTCAATGTGTTAAACTCTGTTGGTGGGATGCGATGAGATGGGGTAATGTTATGCTGGAAGACATTAATGAGTGTCATCAACCAATTTGATTTATAGACTATTGCAGATGTCCTTGAAGCTGTGGCTGTGCTAAGCAGAGGGCAGGAGCTCCATATATTCCTCATTTCCCCTTTTTGATTTTCAATTTTCCCCAACAGGAATAGGTTTCTGGCCACTGAAGCGTAGAATATTCCCTGAAATTTTGGAATTGATCATATGTGGTGTTTGAAAGTTACCATGTTACATACACACATGAAATGGCATCAAGTTGAGTATATATGCCCTTTCAAGCTCAGCTAAATATAGAGCATTTCATCTCTGTGATGTTAGGAGTTTGCCCAGGGCAGCACTCACTGGAAGTTGTTGCTATTTGATGGTTGTTTGACCTATGTGAAATGAGTTGGCAGTTAGTCTGGTTTAACTGCATATGCGTGTACATCACAGCAGGCTCAAAGTACCATTGTTGGCAGCTTCAGTAAAGAGACCAAGGAGCTGAAAGATCATCGAAACTGAATTACTTTCTTGGCCTAACGTGTTCTTCTACATGACAGTTGGACTTATTTGAGAATGCTTTCACTGCTGCTGCCTAAGCTTCACTTATTACGTGGATGGAAACAAGATTTTAGCCTACAGAACGGCCAAGCCTGCATTTTTCACTAACACCAAATACTCTTTATAACATTTATTAAAGAAGATTGAGAGATTCTCTAGAATCTCTCCCATGTAATGTTAAATAATAGAAGCTCTTCTCCCTCAAGAATAAAATACTAAGTTGTTAATTTATCTTGATCAGGAGAGATAATCTGCACCTCCTTGCTTCAGATTTGCTACTTGTGAAAATTTGGCAAAATCAGAAATGAAATATTGGATTTAAATGTATATACTAAATAAATCTGGATTTTTTTAATGGTAAAACTGACATACTGAAAAATTAGAAGTCAATCACATTCAATTAGCTTTTTTTAAAAGTGTAATATCCCACGTACTTAGTTCTTTTTGTTTCATATTGAATCTTTGCTGCTAATGGGTTTTTGTTTTGAAAGTTCAGTGTTTCTAGTTACTTTAAAGATGTTTTGCTTGCATTTGGTCCCTGAAACTGTTTGTTTATGATGGGCTCAGTAGCTTCTTGAATACAAAGGGGCAGCAGAAGAATAAAATGTGTAGTGCAGCCTTCGCTAATTCTGATTTAGCAAGATGTGAGAGTATGTTTAAAATCCTTTTTACCTGTCAGTGAATTGAAAGCTAAATGAAGCCTAAACAATTTAGTCCAGATATCAGATTGGTTAAAACCAATCTTTCAGCTAACTGCTGACACTGGGTAAAATTCATCTTTCTACAAGGGGCCAGTACAAAGTCTATTTACCTTGTTAAATTCTACTCAAGTCCTATTTTAAGGGCTTAAGTGATGTATAAGCCATGTGCTGGCTCTCTTGTTCTCATGCTATGCCTATCACCATGGAACTCAGAGAGCAGTGCAAGGATTTCAAAGGGAAGGAACTACATTCCATTCCAATTGCTGATCTCAGCAGCACTGGAGATGGGCTTCTTTGCCATGGTCCCTGACTATACAAACCTATTGTTCGAAGCTGCATTTTTTTCAGAATGATTTTTTTTTTTTTAAGGAAATAGGGTGAAGATATTAAAACATTTTTCTCATTTCCTTGTACAAGACTTTTAACATAATAGGCATAGGGATGTTTGTGTTTCACTGAGATTTGCTGCACACCTTTGATATTACCAAAAGGGCCCAGGTTCCCAGCCATTTCAACAGGACATGGCTTTGGACAATTTGTTTCCTGAATCTACTCTAAAGTTTATTATTTGGCATCCCCTTCATAGATGACCTTCGTATTGCTGGCCTGAAATACAGGTTTGGTCCAAGCTGTGCCTATTCCAAAAGGATAGGATGGTTAATGCAATCTGATCTCCCTTAATTTTTTCTACCCATGCCCTGGATCCTGCTAGCTCCCTTTTGAGGCAGATTTCTCTTGTTGCTACTACTTCACATATTAGTGCTTTGTTAATGACAGGCAGTATGTAGTTTGAAGGGCTTTTAGTTTAGAAAAGTAACTGGTCATGTTTTTTAATGGCCTGCATGGTACTTCTGTATTTTTGTAATTTTCTGTCTCCATTAGACTTTTTTGTTCTAATTGTACATAGGCAGTCTTTTGATTTCAATAGACGAGGTGCAGTAGTTATTTATCTATCATCATGACAGTTCTAATGATAATTATATGGTATTTTATACCAGGGACCCAATGACCCTGTTCAATGTTAAAGGCAGCATCTCCTAAAAAGTACGAGTTACCCGTGCTTCCATTGATATATTTTTTTATCTAAAGGAACTGTGGAACTGAGAAAGCATTAATGTACATTTGTTTTTTCTTAGTGTCACAGTGAAGAACTGGCACAATTCCACCTTACAGCAAGGAACGCCCTCATGATATTGTATGAATGTTATTCCTTCAATTCTACTATCAGAACAACAGAAATTGAATACAACGATGTATGTATATTAAAATAACGTTAAGGATTTTGTTTAAATGAGCATAGTTAGGGCCACAATTCTTTCATTCGTATTTTTCTGCCTCATTGCAGAAAGCCTATCCAAATATTAGCTGGTTTTTCACACTATGGGCCAAATTCTGCTCACTTAATTCATGCAAAAAGTCCCATTGAAGTTAACAGGACTTTATTCACCTGAAAAATAAGCACCATTTGGGCCAGGATTTAAGGAAAGGAATCCCAGCGTTAGGGGAAAGCTGTAGTGAACAGTTCCCCTTTAGACATATACTTCACCTAAATAAACATTTACATTACTTTAACAGATTATATATTAAAAATGAATAGTCAAAACATTTATCACTGTTTTAATATGCCCATTGCTGTGAAGAGCTCTGATGTCTCACAGTCAGCATCACTATTTCACCTCTGTGTCCCAGCAGGAATTCCAGTCTGTTGCTCTAGTTTGTGACAAAGGGAGTGCTGTTCAGCAGAAAAATGCATGAAGATACAGAAGGGTTGCCAGTTATGAAACAGAAATATTGAGGGGGGAGGGATGTTCTTCATACCAAGTGACTGAAATCTGACACTTTCACAAAACAAGCTTTCATAAAACCTGTTGTAGCTGATAGCTATTACTTATATTTATATTTATTGTAAGTATTGATGGCACACTATAATAGATTAGATGTACTTAAAACAGGGCCTGTTCCAGAGAACTTACTATCTGAAGGCACAGTCAGGTATAATAAACATATGTGATCATTAGAGCTCAGTTGCATAATTGAACAAGTATATTTTCAAAATTATTTGAAGGGAATGCTGGGCTAGTGAGTAGGAAGCTGTCCCAAGCCTAATGAGCAACCTGAGAGGACAGTCCAAACACAAGAGTCTTTGTGTTGCAGAATGGGCAGTGGCTGCCATTTTATTGTCGTGAATGATGAATATTTTCTTCAATCATTTATAATCATCCTGGCCCTGGCATGGTCTGGGCATAGAGCCTGAAAGACCTAGCCAGAATTTGTGCCCTACACGTAACCTGACGGCTCCTGACTGCAGATGGAGTTCATGTGAAAGAAGACCTCACAGAAGCACTTGACAGAGGCATCGACTGCTGGTCATTAGGAATGACTGTTTGCCAGTCATTTTCATTAGTTGAGCACCTCACTCCCTTAAACTGAAAGAGAATCCTTTCTAATCCCCCTTCATAGCACAGCAGAGAATCCTTTCTAATCCCCCTTCTTACAATCATTCAGCCCAATGCATGTTAAGTGTAGGGCACAAATTCTGGCTAGGTCGCAGTTTTTATACCAGGGCCAAGATTCAGCCACAGATTAAAAAATCAATAGTGAATGAAGTAACAGTTTTATAAATGATTGAAGAAAATACCATTTACAAAAAGAAAATGGCAGCCTCTAAACATTCTGCAGAACATATAAAATGCCACAGGAAATGTACAGTCCTCAACTTCCAATGAACACCATAGGAGAAACAAATTTGCTTTTCAGTAGGGTAAAATAAGCTCCAATTATGATGTTTGAGCTGTGGATGCAAACACATAAAACGGACAGGAGACTGTGGCATGTTCCAGAATGACAATTTCAAGCAGTGTTATTTTGCTATTCAGCCTTCACTAAGGCCTTGGCTACGCTTGCAAGTTACAGTGCAATAAAGCAGCCCTGGGCGCCCTAACTCACTCCCCATCCACACTAGCAAGGCACACAGAGCGCTCTGACTCCACAGCTACAGCACTGCTGGTACTCTACCTCAGCGAGTGGAATAACATTTGCTGCGTCCACACTGGAGCGCCACAGCACCAGTGTGAATGAGGTGTTGCGTTACTGCACTGTGATCAGCCTCTGGAAACAGGGCCGGTGCAAGGATGTTTCGCGCCCTAAGCAAAACTTCCACCTTGCGCCCCCCTCCACAGCAACTCCCCCCCTCTGCCCTGAGGCGCCCCCTCGCGGCAGCTCCCCACACCCCACCCTCCGCCCTGAGGCACCTGCCCCGCCCCAGCTCACCCCTGTTCCGTGCACGAGCACGCCGAGCATGCCGTGGCTGCTTCACTTCTCCTACCTCCCAGGCTTGTGGCGCCAATTAGCTTAGGTGCCGCAAGCCTGAGAGGCGGGAAAAGTGAAGCAGCCACGGCGTGCTCGGGGAGGAGGCGGGGCAGGGGTGAGCTGGAGCAGGGAGTTCCCCTGCGTGCCACTGCCTCCCCACGCCCCCCTGCCCCAGCTCCCTCCACCTAAATGCCAGTGGCGACCGGGGCGGCCGAAGATCTGGCCGCCGCGGTCGCTGCTGAAGAAAATGGCGCCCCCCAAATCCCAGCGCCCTAGGTGACCGCCTAGGTCGCCTAAATGGTTGCACCGGCCCTGTCTGGAAACATCCCATAATCCCCTTAAGTCAAGTGGCCACTCTTGTAATTTTGTGAAATTGGCTACAGGAATGCGGAAATGCCCTTTCAAAACTCCATTTCAGTGAAGCCGGCTGCTCATCAGGTCTGAGAAAAAGCAAACATTTACTGTTTGCTTTAAGTGAGTGAGAGAGAGGTGGGGGAGGGGGATCTGAACTTACAAGACAGCATGCTGACACTGTCAGCACCTCAAAAACCCACTCTCTCTCCCCCCACATACAACACACTCCCTGTCACAATCCCTTCCCCCCCACCCCCTCCCATTTGAAAAGCACGTTGCAGTCACTTGCATGCTGGGATAGCTGCCCATAATGCACCGCTTCCAATGCCGCTGCAAGTGCCACAAATGTGGCCACTCCAGTGCGCTTGAAGCTGTCAGTGTAGACAGACTGCAGCGCTTTCCCTACTGTGCTCTACAAAGGCGGGTTTAACTCACAGCGCTCTACATCTGCAAGTGTAGCCATGCCCTTAATTTACACCAATGCTCTACTGAACTGGAACTTTTACTATCTGTACAAGGGCACTTCATCAACATGAGACTCTCTAACTTATCCTTCAAGAAAATGTTTCCATGAGCCATTCAAATTGTTATTTTAGTTCCCAATGATCTCACTGCAGCATTAGAAAAATGCAGTATGTAGCATTCACCTTTTAACATGTCAGTTTTACTTCCTGTGTTGTACTCATATTACTACATGAAACAGATTGAAAATCTTATAGTACAGCACCACTCATCTGTACACATTTCTTTACAAACACTGACAAGTACATGTTTTAATTTCATTGCCCCACCATTCCTCAGCAATTGCCCACCATTTATAGTCTAACAACACAGTCATGTGGATGATAAACTTCAGTAAGGTTAGTTTGTGTAACTTCCAGCAGTGTTTCTTGAATTATATCACCAGATTGATCAGACATTTGATTTGCTGAATTCTAATTTATATTTGAATATTCTGCCTTAATTTTTCTATTTGAGCTGCCTGCAAAGGAACACAGATGGGGGGAAAGAGAGAATTAGCCATTTACAACTGAGGCATGGGAATGAAGTCACATAGGTATTCTGAGTAATGGATAATATGGCAAAACACATCTTTGAAAACAAGACGATAATTTCTGTGTTTTAAAATACATCATTATCACAGTCAAGATTAGTATATAATTTCTACAAAAATCGTTAAACTGAATACTGTTAAGTAAAATTATCTGTAATGTGAAGAAAGTTAATAAATTTGTGTTCTATGAACAGATCAAAACTGTGTTGAGATAGAACATTATCAAGGCACTGAACAGTACCTTCATTTATTCAGTGCTTCTATAACTGACAAAAGCAGACTAATACTCAACTGCATATTAGAGTCTGAGCAGGATTTACCTGTTACAATGCACAGTAAACTATAACAAAATATTCTTTATCCTTATTTTTATGGAAAATAAAACTAAGCTACTTTATAAAGGATTTACAAAAATAATTTCTACATGAGCTGTGAGAATATTACAATTAAAAGTTGGTGACTATTGCAGGGCTGTTCCAAACCAAGTTATATGTATATGACACTTTCTTCACTTTTTCCATAGATTATGAAACCAAAAGGGACCACTGTGATCATCTACTCTGACTTCCTGTATAACACAGGCCATAGGATTTCCCTGAATTAATTTCTGTTTGAACTAGAGCTTGGCTTATCTTTTAGAAAAATCCAATCTTGATTTAAAAATTGCTGTTGATGGGGGAGCCACCATGACCCTTGTTCCAATAGTTAATTACCCTCGATGTTAAAAAATTGTGCCTTATTTCTAGTATGAATTTGTCCAGGTTCAACTTCCAGCCACTGGATCTTGTTATACCATTATCAAAAATTTTGTTCCCCGTATAGATACTTATAGAGCTTATAGAGTGTGGTCAAATCACCAGTTAACCTTCTTTTTATTAAGTTAACTAAATAGAGCTCCTTGAGTCTAAGTCATGTATTCCCATCTTTTAATCATTCTTGTGGCTCTTCTCTCAACCTTCTCCAATTTATCAACAACCTCCTTGAATTGTGGACACCAGAAGTGAACACAATATTCCAGTAGCATTTATACCAGTCCCAAATTCAGAGGTAATATAGCGTCCCTACCCCTTCTCGATATTCGTGCATGTACATCCAAGAATCACTTTAGCTCTTTTGACCACAATGTTGCATAGGGAGATAATGTTCAGGTGAATATCCATCATGAACTCCCAAGTCCTTTAGAGTCACTTTTTCACAGGATAGACCCTCCCATCCTGTAAGTGTAGTTTACATTTTTTGTTCCTAGATGTATAATTTTACATTTGACCATATTAAAATGCAAATTGTTTGCTTGCACCCAGCTTACTAACCAATTCAGATTGCTTTTTATTAGAGACCTGTCCTCTTAATTATTTACTACTTTTCCAAACTTTGTGTCATCTGTACACTTTATTAGTGATGATTGTACGTATTCTTCAAGGTAATTGATAAAAATGTTCAGTAGCATAGGGCCAAGAACTGATCCCTGCAGGACCCTATTAGAAACTCACGTTCTTGATGGCGATTCCCTGTACACAGTTACATTTGAAGATCTGTCATTTATCCAGTATCTAATCCATATAATGTGTGCCATGTTAATTTTGTATTATTCTTGTTTCTTAATCAAAATGCTGTGCTGTACTAAGTCAAATGCCTTATTGTAATCAACACTATTAATTTAACAACCAAACTTGAAATTTAATCAAAAAAGTTGTTAGTTTAATCAGATCTATTTTCTATAAATCCATGTTGATTGATATTAGTTATATTATCTTCCTTTAATTCTTTAGTAATTGGGTTCTTTATCAGCCATTCTATTATTTTTCCCAGGATCAATGTCAGGCTGATAGGCCTACAATTACAGGGCCATCCTTTTTACCATTTTAGATACTGGCACAACATTATCTTTCTTCCAGTCTTCTGGAATTTCCCCAGTGTTCCAAAATGTCTTGAAAATCAACATTAACAGTTCAGCAAGCAACTCAGCCAGTTCTTTTAAAACTCGTGGATATAAATTATCTGGGTCTGCTTATTAACATCCTCCTGAGTTACTATAAGAATAGAAATTGTTTCAATTGTTTGTGATAGGACTACAACATCTGGCTTTTTGCCAAATATAAAAAACAATGGTTCATTGAACACTTCTGCCTTTTCTTCATTACTGTTGAGAATTCTACCATTTCCATCTATTAATGGATCAATACCATTAGTCAGTAGTGTTAGTATTCTTTTTGTTCTTAATATACTTTTAAAAACTCCTGCTTATTGTCCTTAACTCTGCTGGCCACAGATTCCTTCTTGTGTCCTTTTACTTCCCTATATAGATTAGGGCTGTCAATTAATCACAGTTAACACATGCGATTAACTAAAAAAAAAATCAAGTTTATTCGTGATTAATCGTAGTTTTAATTGCATTGTTAAACAATAGAATACCAACTGAAATTAATTAAATATTTTGGATTTTTTTTACATTTTCAAATATATTGATTTCAATTACAACACAGAATACCTAGTATACACAGCTCACTTTATATTATTATTTTTATTACAAATATTTGCACTCTAAAAATGATAAAACAAACAATATTTTTCAATTCACCTCATACAAGCACTGTAGTGCAATCTCTTTATCATGAAAGTGCAACTTACAAATGTAGATTTTTTTTGTTTGTTACATAACTGCACTCAAAAAAACATACATTGCAAAACTTTGGAGCCTACAAGTCCACTCAGTCCTACTTCTCATTCAGCCAATCATTAAGACAAACAAGTTTGTTTACATTTACGGGAGATAATGCTCCTCACGTCTTATTTACAATGTCACCAGAAAGTGAGAATGGGCATTCGCATGGGAATTTTTTAGCCAGCATTGCAAGGTATTAACATGCCAGATATGCTAAACATTCGTATGCCTCTTCATGCTTCAACCAGCATTCCAGAGGACATGCTTCCATGCTGATGACACTCGTTAATTAAATTTGGGACTGAACTCCTTGGAGGAGAATTGTATGTCTCCCGCTCTATTTTACCTGCATTCTGCCATATATTTCATGTTATAGTAGTCTCAGATGATGACTCAGCATATGTTGTTCATTTTAAGAACACTTTCATTGCAGATTTCACTAAACACAAAGAAGGTACCAATGTGAGATTTCTAAAGATAGCTACAGCACTCAACCCAAGATTTAAGAATATGAAGTGCCTTCCAAAATCTGAGAAGGATGAGGCGTGGAGCGTGCTTTCAGAAGTATTAAAAAAGCAACACTCTGATGCAGAAACTACAGAACCCAAACCACCAAAAAAAGAAAATCAACCTGCTTCTGGTGGCATCTGACTCAGATGATGAAAATGTACATGCGTCAGTCCACACTGCTTTGGATTGTTATCGAGTAGAAACCATACTCAGAAGGGTGAATGTCCTCTGGAATGGCGGTTGAAGCATGAAGGGACATATGACTCTTTCATGCATCTTGTGACACCAGCTACAACAGTGCCATGCAAACACCTGTTCTCACTTTCAGGTGACATTCTGAACAAGAAGCATTATCTCCTGCAAATGTAAACAAACTTGTTTGTCTGGGCAATTGGCTGAACAAGATATAGGACTGCATGGACTTGTAGGCTCTGAAGTTTTATTTTGTTTTATTTTTGAATGCAGTTATATTTTGTACATTAATCTACATTTGTCAGTTCAACTTTCATGATAAAGAGATTGCACTACAATACTTGTATTAGATGAATTGAAAAATACTATTTTTTTTTACAGTGCAAATATTTGTAATAAAAAATAAATATAAAGTGAGCACTGTAAATTTTGTATTCTGTGTTATAATTGAAATCAATATATTTTAAAATGTAGAAAACATCAAAAATATGTAAATGGTATTCTATTATTGTTTAACAGTGTGATTAATCATGCAATTAATTTTTAATCGCGTGATTATGATTAATTTTTTATTGCTTGACAGCCCTAATAAACAAAATGTTCATAATCAATTCCCAATTGTCATTCAAATTTTTCATGTTTAAATTCTTTCTCCCAACTGACCTGACTCATAATTGTTTTCAGCTTTGTGAAATTGGCTCTTTAAAAGCTCCAAGAATATATATTACTGTTTGCACCTAACAAAGAGGCCCAATTCATGATCATTTGCACATAATTTTTAGTTCTGTGATCAGTTCCTCTTTATCTGTCAAGATGAGGTCTAATATAGAATTCTTCTGTATTGGAAGCAATATTTTGAGTAAAATATTGTCATCTATAATATTTAGAAATGGCAAGGATGGTTTAGTATATTGTTTTCATTTCTTGTTTCATTGATGCCTCCTCTAATTGTTTATCCTCTTCTTTCCAAAACTTTTGCATGCCCAATCTTTGTGATTTCTTCGCTGCTTTGCATAATTCTTTTACTTCTGCTTTCTCAGCAATCTTCGCTTATTTATATTTTTCCTGTAATTTTCTTGTTTTATTGCTTGTCCAGCTTTTTTTTTGTTTGCTTATGCTTCCCAATAACTTCCTCCACTGTGTTTTCTATCACTTCCTATAATATTTCCCATTCAGTCTGTAGTGAAATTTCTTCATCATCACAAATTAATAGCCTGAGATACCCCCCAACCATTTACTACTACTATTATTATTACTTTTGAAGTGATCAGTGTATATGAATTCATGCTCAGTCTAGCTTTGTAGACTCAAAAGGTGGCTCTAAGACACCTTTATGACTTCCCTGATCCTAGGAATGATTGGAACTGAACTTGCACCAGTGCATATTATAGCAAATATATGGATGCTGTGATTTTCATCATAGTCCAGCTCTGCTTTCTTCTTACCAAAGTTGGCCCTGATATGCTCTCTGTGCTGAGTGGGACAGAAAGGACTGGCTTAAAGTCAGCACAGCTAGTTTTATTCTAGGATCCATCCACTTTGGCCCTTTAGAGCACCTTTAAGATCACTTTAGACCAATCCAGCATTACAAACTCAGTATAGTGATGTCAAAGTTCTTAAGTGGTCCAGTTCTTTCAAGCTGCAAAGCAGCACTGGGTTTTAGCTGTTTAGTTTAGGGGTATATATATATATATATATAGGCCCATTACCATAGTATCTGAGTACATTTTTAATGTGTTTATCCTTATAAAATTCCTGTGAGGGAGGGAAGTCACCCCACTTACAGATGGGCAACTGAGAAGCCAAGTTACTTGTCCAAGTGGTTACCAGAAGTCTATGCAGAGGAGGGAATTGAACCTAGGTCTCCCAGGTCCTAAAGCTAGAGTTCTAACTACCATTCATCCTCTAATATGGACTTAGGCTTGTAAATGATGAGTGGCATACTCTGAGCATAAAGCCCCAAAGTACTGGGGCAAGGTAAAATATAGATGGCATAATCCTGCAGACGTTACTGAAGCAAAACTTCCATTCAGTTTAATAGGAGTTTTGCCTAAGAATAGCATGAGCTGAGCCTGGAGCCTTTTAGAAAGGAGAGGGATACCATTAGTGAAGGCAGGCTTAGAGAACAGTGTGCAGCACCTGTTCTGTGGATAAATGGAAGATTTGTGTTTTCAGTAAGGTCGCTTTCACACACACTTCTGTATCCATTTAGCTTTATTCATGTAACTATCATGAAAGAATGTCAGTACTTCAAATTTGACATTTTCACTTTGCGGTTTACAAGTACACTGGGCATTGTCTTTCTCCATTTCTATTGAGAATAGAAAACAGTTTTTCCATCTACCACTATTTTCCATCAGTTCACTCTTAGATTCTGAGGCTTTTGGTAAAATAAACTGTTATGGACCAGGATGTAGGTGGTGTGGCCTAGTAGTCAGAGCAGGGGTCAGTTCAGAGCAGGAGTCAGGCAACTAGGGTGGGGAATGAAGCCAAGGATAAGCACCAGTTACCAGAGCCAGGGGTCAAGTCAGAGTCAGAACCAGGAATCGAAGCAGAGGACAAGAGTCAAGGTCAGATACCAAATGCCAGAGTCAAGGATCAAGCCAGAGTCAAGGTCAGAAGTCAGAGGCCAGGGTCGGACCTAGGACTGGTCACTGAGGATTGGAGGTGAGGCAAGGGTCAAGCACAGAGCAAGAACATGGTGGAAACAGGAGTGAAGGTGGGAGTAAGGCAGGAGGCAGGAGCAGAGCAGGAACAAGGTTTATTACCAGAGAAAACAATCTAGTCTCTACTTTGTATCCCTGATCTCTATTCTGAATAAGCAAAAATCACTCCACTCTGAGATGGACACTGCGGACCCCTGAGCATGCTCAGTAAGAACTTATGATTTCTAAAAAAAACGGGGGGGGGGGACGGGCCTGGCAAAGAGCCAAGTGGGTGTGGCTTGGCAGAATCACAGCTCTGAGGTGAAGGACATCGGTGAGCATGTGCAAGATTGTGCAGTAAGGGGTGACAGCGGTCAGTCAGTTAAGCTCTAGCTGGTCAGAACCACTCATACTGATCACAATTTGTTTTAAAAATCAGAGCTGTCAATCAGAATTCTGAGGTAATGGTCATGACTGAGCATGTGCAAGTGAGGTAACTAGCTAAGAATAGGAATCTGCATAAAGACAGAGCTACAATATAGCATAAAAGGCCAGCTGCCAGCAGCATTTTCGGAGCCTAGAGCCTGCATCTGAGAAGAAGAGAGTCGTGCAGGGAGAGCCGGGAAGCCAGCAAGAGAAGCCAGAGACAAACTGCTGCAGAGAGAGAGAAAAGAAAGCTGGAGTAGAGCACAACTGACCGACCAGGAGCTGAGCAGCAGCAGTGATTTGATTTTTAAAAGAAAGCAGCAATGGATTTATAGAGTAAGTTTAATATTCTTTTAATTATAGTTTTAGTATAAGCCTAGTTTAGGATAATGTATAGTATTTAATATGTGTGCGCTTGAAATGTGTATGTTTTAATTGTAATTTATCTATGTAAACTTCAAAGCAACTTAAGATCTGCTGTGGGCAATTTGTTGCAAAAACTGGCCACTTGCAACAAATTGCTTCACTTACTATCATTTGAACTCAGGGCTGCCTAAAGGGGGGAGGGAAAGTGAGGCAATTTGCCCCAGGCCCCCACGAGAGTTTTTCGGGGCCCCTGGAGCGGAGTCCTTCACTCGCTTTTGGGGCCCTGGAAAACTCTCGCGGGGCCCAGACCCCCGGAGCTTCTTCCACTCTGGGTCTCTGGCAGTGGGGGGTCCTTCCGCCCCAGGGAGGAATTACCGCCAAATTACCGCCAAATTACCGCCAAAGCGGGACCCGCCGCTGAAGTGCCGGATCTTCGGTGGTCATTCGGTGGTGGGGGGCCCCCACCGTGGGTATTCGGGGCACTTCGGCGGCGGGTCCCGGAGTGGAAGGACCCCCCGCCGCCAAATGACCACCGAAGCGGGGACCCCCTGCTGCCGAAGACCCCAGGCCCCCTGAATCCTCTGGGCTGCCCTGTTTGAACTATATGCTATTGTAGCTGAAGTGCTCTCTAACTTGCAATAAGGGACTGGTGTCTCAGGAATTTTAGGATTTTTAGGATACACCGTATTAGGGATTATTAGCTACTTTAATAAAAAGATATTTTGTTTTGCAAAGATTATTGCCTATGTCAGTTACTTAATTGGAAGGTTATATCCATGTTGTTTAGTTTTTCCTTAGCAACCTTGGGGAATTTTTTACCTCTGGAAGAACAGATTTGCAATAGGCAAATTATTGTAGCAGCACCCCAAAACTCATTTTTCAGGGTAAAAGGTTGGATGCAGGAAGCAGGCACAAGCAGGATCCAATATACCACAAATCGAAACCCCTTATTGCTCAGACAAACTTTCTATTCCTCCTACTGGCTTAAATGGCATAGTTCATTAGTTAGATCAATCAGTGGAGCTAGGCAATTCTCCAATCAAAACTCCCATGAGTTTTATCTTGGTTAGGGCTATATAGCAGCTTCCCAGCCCAGCTGGTTTCAGAAGGCATTGCGGGAGCCCAGGATGTGGCAGCTGTCTGGAGACTCCCCAGCCTGGGATCAAGACCTGGGAAATCATATCACCCATCTAAACATTTTAGGATTGATTCTGAACTCACTTCAGTTTTATACCAGTCTAGCTTCACTGTCTATACAGTGACTTCAATACAGTCTCTAATATTCCAGCACCCTATCACACTTTCCATTGTCTCGTGCTGCACTGAAGGCTGTTCAGCTTGCAGAAAAAGCGCCTACCACAAGGCAGACAGCTTCTGCTATTTTTTTTCCTCGGAAAAGTATTTTTCTGGAATTCAGGATTTAAAGGCTCATTCTGATTCTTTTGAAAAATAAATTAGACTCAAAAGTAATTGATCAGAAAAACTAAAATATTAACAATAATAGAGAATGGGGCCTTAGAAGCCCAGACAATAGAAAAGCACTTGCTGGAGAGATCATTCAGGATAGTGTATTGGGGGCTGATTCTGCTTCCGTTGTGGTCAATGGGCCCTTAATGCATGGAAAAACTGAATTAGTAGAAGATTATAATGTGCAAGAACTAGGTGTTCCTAAGGTAATCTATTTTATCATGTTTAAATTTTACTGATTATTTTAATTCTTCCAAAACCTCAAAAGTGTTCTTTCTGTATCTCTAATAAGCATTTTCTCCCTCTCTCTTGCTTCTGCCAAATCTGTTTAATGTACAATTACTGTTGCTTTTATATCATCTACAGACAGAGGGAGATTAATTACCTGAATCTGGAAAAAGAAAGCCAAAAGAAAGAAGTTGTTGTTCTTAAGAATAGAAATCACTTCTTTCCTGTTTCAAAGTTTCAGTACTTTCCCTTCTAAGTTTCAGCTCAGTAAAGATTAAAAAAAGTTAACTTCAACAAAAGATTTCTTTTATCCTCCTTGATGTCTAGCAAAGAGCTTTCCAAGTTAAACATTGAGGATGACTTTTTTAACTCATAACACTTACAGTTCTGCATTCAGATAATGACTAATCAAATCATGTTTCAAGTCTTCAGCCTGTCACTTCCAGGGGTCAAGGAGGTTTTGTTTTGTTTTTTTGCCCTGATGCACAATTGGCTAGAGTATTCTGGGCTTTTCTTTTTTTTTCACCTTTTGCTGAGGCCTCAAGGATTGACCACAGCTGGAGGTGGGATACCAGATGTGGGTGAACCAGTGTTCTGAGGTCATATAGAGAACTCTCTTTCTAGATACCTGGATGATGTGTCTTGCTCACATGCTAAGGGTCATAGTGACTGCCAGATTTGGGGTCAGAAACAAATTTTCCCTCAGATCAGATTGGCAGGGCCCCTGGTTTTTTTGTTTTGTTTTTTGGCCTTCCTCTGCATCATAGGGCAAGAATCATCTGCTGGGATTATCTGGACATATCTCACCTAATCAATTCCCGGCCACGGAAGGGTCTTCAGTCATTGGTGGTACTTTGATCTCTCCTGTTCTCTGCCTGTGATACACAGTTTAGTCTCCTGAGGACTGAAATGCTTTGGTCTAACTAGCCTTTTTGGCTTAATATAGAGAGATCTGTGTGAATATTTAAAGGCCTGTGATATACAGGAGGTCAGACTAGATGATCTGATAGTCCCGTCTGGTCTTAAATTCTATGAAATTATATGTAACTCATTGCTGTCAGAATATGAATAACTTTAAGGAAAAGAAAACAAGGAGGAAGAAAGATTCTTCTTCGAGTGCTTGTTCATGTCCATTACAATCAGGTGTGCGTGCGCCATGTGCATGCCAGCTGGAAGATTTTTCCCTTAACAGCATCCATAGGGTTGGCCTGGGCGCCCCGTGGAGTTGCGCCTTCATGGCGCTCAATATAGAGCCCTGCTGACCCTCCCCCCCGCCCCTTCAGTTCCTTCTTGAGGCTGCTCCGACAGAGGGATAGGAGGGGGGGTATTGGAATGGACATGAACAACACATTTTAGAACAACAGTTATGAGAAGGTGAGTAACCGTTTTTTCTCTGAGTGCTTGTTTATGTCCATTCCAGTCAGGTGACTCACAAGCCAAAGTTCAGGAGGTGGGGTCGGAGTCATCCACAAATTGGAGCACAGCTCTTCCGAAGGCTGCGTCATCTCTGGCCTGTTGAGTGATTGCATAGTGCATCATAAAAGTGTGTATAGAGGATCATGTTGCTGCTCTGCAGATTTACTGTGTGGGGACCTGTGCCAGGAATGATGCTGAGGAGGCCTGAGCCCTGGTGGAGTGTGCGGTGATCAGTGGAGCGGGCACCTTCGCCACGTCGTAACACTCCCAAATGCATGATGTGATCCACGATGAGATGCGTTGTGGGATACAGGGAGGCCTTTCATCCTGTCTGGCAACACTACGAAAAACTGGATGGACTTTCGAAACGGCTTCGTTTTCTCAATATAGAAGGCTAGTGCTCTGCGGACATCCAATGAGTGAAGCCCCTGCTCCCTGCCACAGGAATGTGACTTAGGATAGAATACTGGGAGGAAGATGTCCTGGATGATGTGAAATTGGGAGACAACCTTAGGGAGAAAAGCTGGGTGAGGCCTGAGCTGAACCTGTCTTTATGGAATACCATGTAAAGGGGCTCTGATGTAAGGGCCCTGAGCTCTGACACTCTCCTACCTGAGGTTATCACCACCAGAAACGCCACCTTGTATGAGAGATAAAGCAGGGAGCATGTCACCAGTGGCTCAAATGGTGGACCTGTAAGTCTGGAAAGGACTAGATTAAGGTCCCAAGCCAGGATAGGCTGTCACATTTGCGTGTAAAGTCTGTCGAGGCCTTTAAGGAAACGGCTGACCATTGGGTTCACGAAGACTGAGTGGTCGTCTGTGCACGGATGGAAGGCGGAGATGGCGGCCAAGTGGACCCTTATTGATGACATAGACAGAGCCTGTTGCTTAAAATGAAGGAGATAGTCCCGTATGAATGGCACTGAGGTGAGCGTCGGCGACTGATGGTGCTGCTCCGACCAGACGGAGAACCCCTTCCACTTGGCAAGGTACATCGCCCTTGTGGAGGGCTTGCTACTGCCAAGGAGAACTTGCCTGACTTGATCAGAACAGGACAGCTCCACGTTATTTAGCCATGGAGCTTCCACGCTGTGAGGTAGAGCAACTCGAGGTTTGGCCGTGATCCTGCATGATTAGATGTGGGATAAGTGGTAGGGTGACTGGCGTTGCCACGGACATTTCCAGGAGTGATGTGAACCAGTGCTGGTGTGGCCAGGCTGGAGCTATCAATATCACTAGGGCTCGGTCCCTGTGGATCTTGAGGAGCACTTTGTGGACCCGTGGAACTGGCGGGAAAGTGTAAAGGAGATGGCCTCCCCATGAAAGAAGGAAGGCATCTGTGGGAACTTGGCAGATGGGTATGTGAGAAGCTGAAATGTTTAGGCTTCAAGGACGGGCTAATTAGGCTGTGAGCTGTGTAGTGAGATGCTGGCCTTGGGCTGGTTCTCATCTGCCAGTAGGCCGTAAACAGGATAATAAATCAGAAGATTGTACAGGATAACAATTATCCAATGAAGTTATAGCTGTGCCTGTGTGTATCTTATTAACCAATTAGCAATTGCTTGATTGCCTGCCATAATTGTATATAAGAGCATACTGGAGAGAAATAAATGACTTTGCTACCAATCACATTGATTGTTGGGTTCTGTCCGTGCCCGCCTGAGAGGCACCGAGACGCAACAAATGGTGACCCCGACGTGATTCGAATCGAATGATGATAGTGTCGGTGGCCTAGTGTCGGTGGCCTGTTCCAGGCGGAGGAGCTGCGGTGGGGAGTGCTGGAGAAGCCCCCGGGCGTCCGAAAGGAGAGGCGCACCTGGGCTCAGAGGTGAGCGGCTATAAGCCGCAGGGCGTCCGAAAAGAGAGGTGCGCCTGAGCCCAGAGGAGAGCGGCTATAAGTCGCGGTGGGGAGTGCTGGAGAAGCCCCCAGGTGTCCGAAAGGAGAGGCGCACCTGAGCTCAGAGGTGAGCGGCTATAAGCCGCTGGGCGTCCGAAAAGAGAGGCGCGCCTGAGCCCAGAGGAGAGCGGCTAAGTTATGAGTACCGCTGTATCAGCTGAAGAAAAGATAACACAGAAGCCTTTATTGCACATTATGAACCGACAGGGGGAAAATCTCCCCTGCTGCACTACCTCACTTATTAAGGAAAGAGGGGGAGCTGGAGAGGCTCCTCCTGACCGCCCTTCGGGCACAGGACGAGGAGGTGCTCCGCTGGAAGCGAGCCCTGGACGGGAAGATGTTGGAGTGCACGGCGCAGGCAGAGGCTCGTGCCGTGGTCCCGGAGGTCGTTCGGACCTACAAGCAAGTAAGTTGTTTTGGCAGGAACCTGGAGAAGGCGTCCTACGCTGGCTGGTCTGAGCCTGGGACAGTGCCGGGAAAACCGTTATGCTTCTCCGGTATGAGCAGCAACAGCTGGGTGTTCTGACACAGGATTCACAGATTAAAAGAAGCCAAGGAGGGAAGGAAAAAGAACAGAATGAGTTAACCGAAGACAGCTCATTCTTTTCTGGCCCCGGTCAAGCACACATTGCTCACAGCTAAGACTTGGCGGACAGCCTAGACAAAGGGGGGCTTGACTGGGCCCAAAAAAGCTAATGAGAGCTGCAAAACCCTGCCAGGCACTAACGGAATGTGTTAGCTGTCTCTTCTCACAGGTATGGAGGAGCTGCCCAAAGATCCTAGCAGCCCTGGAACCAGGAGTCTTGGAACCAGGAGACTGACTGCTTGGACCCATGATTTTCACTGCAAAAAGACCCCTCCACATCAGAAGAATTTGCCTACTGATGATTGGCCTATTTCCTTTTTTTAGCTCCATTGTGCTTCTAAACAGCAGGAAAAAAGGACAAGGTGACGTGCTGGCTAACCTCTCCCTTGTCCGCTGCAGCCCCCATTGTGTTATTGGATTTTTTTTTTTGAAAGAAGCAAAACCACTACAGAATAATGTCCTGATAATTTCCCCCGTAGAAGCTGAACCACGACGGTGCTGGAAAAGAAGAAAAAACACTCACATCATTGATGTTGCCAAAGTCCAGAAATTCCTGACTAAAAGGACATTGAGAACTGACCCTGGTGAAGAAACAAAGAATTGTACACTGGCAGGAAGAAATTTGGGACTCCTGCTGAGAAATGTGGTATTAATTAGATTTTGGGGTTTATTTTACAGGCTGCGCCCTGTATTCTGGAGAAAAAAATTTTTTTTAGCATGTATTGCCCTCCCTAATTGGATTGTAAATGCTATTCCCCCCCCCATTATTAACCCCAGTTTTTTAGAGCTTATTGTTTTTTGTTTTTAAAGTTTGAGAAAACTCAGCCAAAAGGTTTGTTGAGTATTCTCAAAGGGGGGAGTTGTAGGTTACTAGGCATAAATTTAGGTAATTTGGAAGAATGGCTTTGAATTTATGTGATCCTAGTACCCTTATGTAAAGTGCTTTTGTTAGCCTTATTAGATTTTTGTAAATTTTGTGTTATGTGCTGATATTGGCAGTTGTAAGAGTGCTTCATATTTGATGTAGCCTATATTAAAATAGATAGGCTGAAAGTAGTTATTGTATTTAAAGTTATATGCTTGAGAATGTAGCCCCCACGGTGGGAAAGTACAGATGACTGTTCACAGAATACCAGAAGGGTAGGGGCTAGTTAAGAAGTACACCCTCCTAGCTAAATTGATAGTGGGATAAGTTAGTGTCCATGAAAGGAACGGTTTAGCAAGAGGAAATAAGGATCGGGCCCAGGCGGGCAGGCAATAGACAGAGAACTTGGAAAGGAAAAAAGGATCGGGCCCAGGCGGGCAGGCAACAGACAACAAGCTTGGAAAACTGGTTGGAAACCTTTGAGGGTGTAGTGGATAGAATAGGTAATTAAGTCTGAGCATGGGGATTTCAATATTCAGGAGAATATTTGGAATGGTGATTTGGATTAGTAAATGGCTGTTGGAAGACTAGCTAGTAATTTTTAAGGAGAGTAAAAAGTTAATTTTTTACTAGAGGGAACAGCAGTTGAATTTTGTAAAGATGCTAAAGAGTAAAGTTTTTGGTGTTTTTGAAATGTTTGTAAATAAATTTAGGCAAATAAATTAGTTTGCAATTGTTTGGCTATAAACAATTTTGTTGCATTAGCTGAAGAATGTATATAGTGCTATGTAATTGAAATTGTATTAGGCTTTAAGGGCATTGTAAGTGATGATGTTTTTTTTGTTTGTGTTTAAAAGCAGAAGTTAAAAGTAAAAAATTTTAAGCTGTTAATAGCTTTGAATCCAGAAGTAAGCCAGGATGCAACTGTATTAATGTAAATGATTTAACTGATGAAGTAATTTTCCCCTGTTTTGCCTGAAATCAATAAGGGTATTTGTATATTTTGCATAATGATTGATTGCCCAGTAGGGGTAGATTTGTTTTTGCTTTTTAGATATTAAAGAAAATTGATGCTAGCTGCATAGCATTTAATGTACCATGCATTTACTAATAGAGTTAAAATTTATGTTTTGTGTTCTATGTTCTGTCTTGTGGTGTTTGTTTTCTGGCCAGAATTGTTGTTGTGCTGTTTTAATGGAGATTTAAAATGTGTTTCTATGGTGTGTTTTTTTCTATTTCCCCCCCCCCCCTCAGTGTCAGTTTGATCACCTGACATATGAGGGATGAATTGGTAATAGAAATTTGTCACAGTTTGGTGAGCAATAGAGAATGGGGGAACCCTGCAGAATTTACACCATCTATCTGTTTTACCCTTGTTATTTTATGTTTGTTTTGTTTGGTGCTGTTGGTGTTATGTGTTAAGAACTGCATGGTTATAGGTGAGCCCTATAGAATAAGGAAATATTATTTGGTTTTGGTTTTGTTTTAATGCTAAGCATGCTGTGTATTTTTGCTGTTTTGCTTTTTGTATTTTGCTATTTTGTGTGGCCGCCGTTGCTGTAGTGTGGCACGCACCTTGGCGGGACCCTCCTGGCCCCTTGGGCCACTTATGTTATCTGGAGGAGGGATGTATAGGTAAGAGCAGGGCACTGCGGAAGATATTGTTACGGTTTAGTTAGGCAGCTGGTGTTTTTATTTGCCTTTTTGTTTTGGCTTGTGTAAATTGTAGTATTGATTTTATGAGTTGGGAATGTTTTGCTAATGCCTTCTCTCCTTTTCTTTTTGATTTTGAGAAAAGGGGGGAGATGTGGGAACTTGGCAGATGGGTATGTGAGAAGCTGAAATGTTTAGGCTTCAAGGATGGGCTAATTAGGCTGTGAGCTGTGTAGTGAGATGCTGGCCTTGGGCTGGTTCTCATCTGCCAGTAGGCCGTAAACAGGATAATAAATCAGAAGGTTGTACAGGATAACAATTATCCAATGAAGTTATAGCTGTGCCTGTGTGTATCTTATTAACCAATTAGCAATTGCTTGATTGCCTGCCATAATTGTATATAAGAGCATGCTGGAGAGAAATAAATGACTTTGCTACCAATCACATTGATTGTTGGGTTCTGTCCGTGCCCGCCTGAGAGGCACCGAGACGCAACAGGCATCCACGATGGAACCTGGGCTGTGATTCATGAACTAGCAGAATAGCTGACACTTCCTGTTGCATCGTGTGGCGAACAGGTCTATTTGGGGAAATCCCCAGTGATGGAAGATTGAGCTCACTATGTCTGGCCAGAGGGATCACTCGTGGCCATGAAAAGATTGGCTGAGATTGTCCACCAGCTCGTTCTGTATCCCCAAGAGATATGATGCCTGCAGGTGTATTGAGTGCTCTACACAGAAGTCCCACAGCATGAGGGCTTCCTGGCACAGGGGAGAGGGGCATGCACCTCCGTTTGTTGATATAAAAAATCTTCCGGCTGGCGTGCACGTGGCGCACACACACCTGAATGGAATGGACACGAACAACACATCTCAAAGAACAGCAGTTACAAGGTGAGTAACCATTTTTTCCCCCTCTTTTCTTGTTGAATGAGTTTGTGTACATTACTTTTTCTTGTGATGGATGAAAATTAATCAGCTATTCCTATTGCAACTAATGCAAAAAAAAATCCAATATATTTCTTCAGTTAGAGGCTGTCTTTAAAATACAACCCTGGCTCCAAAAGGAGGACTGGAGGAGGTGCCTGTCTGGAGGAGGGAGATACTGACAGCTTGAACCACAACCCCAGCTCCAGGAGGAAGGGTGAGATGAACTCTGGCTTTAAGGAGAGACACCATAAGGGTGATTTGACATATAACCCAATGAGTACTAGAGAGGCTGAGGAGCCACTGGAAGCAGAGGCTTGGCAGCAGACTGTTGAAAAGTCACCATGGAAACCAGAGCCTCTGGAGGAGAGGACTAGAAGGTGTGAATCTGAGGAATGGCTTACAAGAGGAGTGTGGTAGGAAGCAAGTCAGGGAGACAGTATAAGGTTGAGAGAGATTGATTCCAACTGCACTATACCTGGTCCCTGGCCTGGAACACAAAGAGTGAGCCGGCCTGAGTTCCCCTACCAAACCCAACAAGGTTGATGAAGGCTTTGAACAAGCAGGCAATATGCAAAGAAGACATGCACTATATGCTGTCATCTATGGTGAGTGGCTTCCTGAGGTATTGGACTCTAGCATAAAGGACTACCAACAGTCCACCTGGAAGGCTGACACTGTGACAAAAGACCAACAAGTGGACTCCATCAGAGGAGAAGGAGGAGGGAAACTGAGTCAGGCTTCAAGTGTCATCTAGTTTTGTCACAAGGGGGTACCAAACACTGAAAGGTAACTGCAAATAGGCCCACATTTAAAATTTTTTTACTAGTCTTCTAATTCGGGATGCCTCCGTTTGTAGGTTCCCATCTGTAGACACCTAGGAGTTCTGTTTCAGAAAATGTATGTGCTCTCATTCCCTGTTAATATAAAAATTTAAGCTTGAGATGTCTAAACCTGAGCAGCCAAAAACTGAAGCACCCAAAAATGAATGTCACTTTTGAAAATTTCATGCCTAACCTTTCTGATCCTTAGTTTCCTGGCCTGTAAAATGGAGATAAACATACTTTTATGATGTGTGTTGAGATCTAAGGACAAAAAAGCACTCTATAAATGGTAAATATGTATTTATTATAGCGGGGTGCTGCAGCGATTGATATTAGTACCAATATTACTTAATGAAAATAATCTGAAAGAGGCAGTAAATATCACATTAATGAAATTCACAGGTGATATTAAATTGGGAGGAGTTGCCAATACCAGTGGGGCTGGAGAAGTAACACAAATATACCAAATGAGATTAGAAACACTAGCAGAAAAATAACAAAATGGGAATCAACCTGGAAAATGCAACTTTCATATAGTTAGAGCAAATAATCCAAAGCACAGATTCACTGGGAAGGACATTTGGGAAGCAGGAATGCTGAAAGATCTATTGTGACAGATAAGCAATAAGGCATACTGCTGTACCAGAAAGATATTGACAGATTGGAAGGCGTTCAGAGAAGAACAACAAAAATTGTCAGGGGATTGACTAGTGAGGATAGATTTAAATGGCAGATTATATGTAGCTTGGAGGCATGATAACTATCTAAAATATTGTAAGGGTGCAATTTTTGAAATAGGTATTGTTTATTTAGTGTTATTTAGTATTGGAAGTATTTCTAAAGCAATAATTAGGATGAAATTAGGAAAAGCAAAATGTAAACTGAATCTCAGAAAAAGATTTCCAGCTGTGAGATGTATTCAGATGTGGGACAGTTCAAGGCAGAGGTTCTCAACTCCTACCATACTGTGACCCCAGAGTACCTTTCCCATCCAATTTTGATCTAGTCTAGCCCCTCTCTCATTTAGCAATAAGGGAAGGGCCAGGTGATCATGACACCTGATCATGACCCCTCTGTGTTGTTCTAAGGGAAATAATGGCAGCCTCATCTGTTGGCATTTAGAAATAAATATCCAAAACAACAGAAAATATACCGTAGGGAACAATTCTCGATTTTCATGGATTTGGACTAGAAAACCTAATAATGTTCTTCCTATGATTCTAATAGTCTATATGTCTTCACTAATATATTTATTATTTCTTGCATTCTCTTTGCTAATCATTTCTAGTGTATATAAAACTTCCAAGTACCTATTTGTCCTATATCCAAAAGTTTTTGTAGAAATATTGTTTCCTTGTGTTGCATGCTTATTCCTATATGTTGTTTGACTTTCTTTTTTCTTTGCAAGTAATTTGTTTTGTTTTTGCATTCAGTGACATTCATATATGCTAAACAATACCTATTTCAAAAAAGACAAGGGGGAGAAAAATATTTTCTTTATTGAACATTCCTATTTTAGTAGTACCCCTAAAGTGGGGGAAGAGTAGAATATGTCCGGTCAGAAGCTGGAGAATCCTGTAAGAATAAGAATTTTCCATCCCTCCCTAGTGTTTCTAGATATTGATGCCCATAGTCACCCTGGTCCTATAATCAACCCCCCGTGGCATGTTTTTCCCAACTGGACATTTCTTAGAAAAGAGCAAACTCAACATTTCATTGTTCAGTTATTTTTACTATGAGATACAAATGGGTTGTCAGAAATGTAAAAAAAGAAACAATTCTTCTGAATCCACCATCAAATTCAAGCAAAATAGTTACGACTATCACAGCTCCCAGTTTGTCTTTGAATGAACAATACTAATGTTATTAAAGACTAAGTTAGTACCACAGGTACACTCTAGCACATTAAGTTAATTTAGATCTAGTTTAATGGAAACATTTATAAATGGTGCACATTGCACTAACCAAGCACAATCACAATAAAGATAAACCGTGGCACTGGTGATAATTAATAGAATTTGACTGGGATTTTTGCTTACCTTCTTGTGCAGATGAAGTTTCCAGCTGTTGTATTTTAGGCCAGTGTCTAATCTCTGAGGATTCGTATATAGAAACAAATAGCAAAGCACGGGGACAGTGATGATAAAGGCAAGTAAAATCAGAGCAGCAATTCCCAATCCAGTCAGTGCACCTATGCTGAACAAATTTATATAAAACCCACATACACTCAGTTTGAAAAAAATGGTGTTGCCAGATGGGTGGGTGGACAAAAGCTGAAAAAAAATCTATAATATTCTTGAATTATTTGCAGAATCAATACTATTAAATTATGAATTTTCCACATTTCCCCCTCCACATTACATATATTCAGGTTAACTTTTTATGCCATAAATAAGTTTATTTATGGTCTGTATCCAGCCTAAATTTGCCTCTCCACCTGTAGGACTGCTGAGTCTCCTAAGCTCAGCAGCTGCAGAGGTTGCTCTCTATTTCAAGACAAAGTACCTCCATAATAGTGATGTATAGTTACAGCACTGCCCATCTTCTGGAGATTACAGCTTCCAGTCCTCCACCCTGTTTAATTGACATTTGAAGCAGACTTCCAAGATTAAGGGAACTCATCCTGCAGTACTTAAAATAAAAGTTGGCAGAAATGAAGAGCCATATCCTATAATCCTTGCTCATAGGCTTTAGATTGAAGCTTTAAGCCTGTACTGACAGTGAAGCTGGTCAAGGAGTATACACATCCAGTTTGTATAGGGCTGCAAAAAAAAAAAATCAAGTGGAAAAAATACTAGCAAAAATATTGTATGCAGTGATGATGTAGCCATGTCACTCCCAGGATATTAGAGAGACAAGGTGGGTGAGCTAATATATTTTATTGGACCAACTTCTGTTGGTGAGAAAGAGAGAAGCTTATGAGCTACACAAAGCACTTCCTCAGGTTTGAGAAAAGTACTCAGAGTTTCACAGCTGAATACAGTAACTCCTCACTTAATGTCCTAACATTGTTTCACTGTTAGGTCGCTGACCTATTAGAGAACATACTCCTTTAAAGTCCAGCAATGTTCCCTTATAACGTTGTTTGGCTTGCCCCACTCCGCTCACCCGGTGGTCCTGCCAGGGAGTGGGGGTCAGGGTGCAGGGGCTTGCCTCGCTCTGCCCGCCTGGCATTCCAGCTATATACTGTATATGTATATAATGTCTTTTGTCTGGCAAAAAATTTTTCTCCTGGAACCTAACCCCCGCCACACTTTACATTAATTCTCATGCAGAAATTGGATTCACTTAACATCATTTTGCTTAAAGTTGCATTTTTCAAGAACATAACTAGGACGTTAAGTGAGGAGTTACTGTACAAAATGAAGCAGATAGTTTAGCATAAGGAGTTAACCATGGAGAGCTGGTGACCTGGCTGTTGAGGGGAGGCTAGCCCCCAGCCTTGTCCCTCCCACCCAAGGCCCCACCCTCCCTCATCTCCCCCCTCCCCTGCAGGAGCCCATAGTACCTCTCACCGCGGGCCCAGGGTGCGAGGCCCCAACCCCAGTGCTCTGGATGGCGCGGCCAGCCCGGGTGCTTTGGGCGGCCAGGTGGTGCATCCAGCCCTGTTGCGCCAGGCAGCCGTACTTCCCACTCCAGGTGGGGCGTCCAGGCCCCAGCACCAGCCACCCTGACTCTCTGTGGGAGGCAGGCCAGCCAGTCTGGGCTAAACAAGGCAGAGCACTGGAATGCAGGAGGGGCCTAGCCTGAGGGCGGAGCGTGGGTGGGGGCATGCTATACTTTTTGGGTAGGCACAGCCTACCCCTGCCTACGATACCCACTGCACATGGAGTTAGCACATATTTTAAGGGACTATTCAAGGTGAAGTGGCCTGTTAACACCCCTGTAGTCGTAAGACAAAAAGGGGAGTAAGTGGGTTACAAATTGTTATAATAAGCCATAAATCCAGTATCTTTATTAAGACCATGATTTTTAGTGACTAGCAAGGTTATGAATTGAAGCTCTCAGGCTTATTTTGAA
Source organism: Mauremys reevesii (assembly GCF_016161935.1). Taxonomy (NCBI): domain Eukaryota; kingdom Metazoa; phylum Chordata; order Testudines; family Geoemydidae; genus Mauremys; species Mauremys reevesii. Next base: position 38,759,651 of record NC_052628.1, on the reverse strand, counting down.
AGTGTTATGCAGATTTCTTTGAGGATGAGGATCTAGAGATCAGATATGGAGTGATTGAAAAGTGTTCACCCATAGGTGATATGGATGGTGTTTTTGTCTTGTAACATTTTTCTGTGAGCGTTCATTCAAGAGTGTAGTGATTGTCTGGTTTTACCCTCTAGTTGTTGTTGGGACATTTAGTGCACTGGATGAGGCACCACAACATATTGTGCTAGGACTCATAGATCTTGAAAGGTGTGTTGTGTATGTGGGGGATGATCATTGTAGTAGTGGAGATATGCAGGTTTTGCATCTGTTGTTTTGGCAGGGTCTGGTGCTGCTTTGAGTTGGTGTGTCCCCATAGTACTCTAGGATGATTTTCATCAAGTCCTGCTGATCTGAACATAACTAATTTATCCAAATATTCTTTAACCTGTTCTTTCCCTATTCTGTCCTGTGTTCCTTCCCTCTTGTGTTTAATATTAATTGCATTAAGAATCTGGTCATAATTAACTTTTTTTGGTGAAGACTGAAGCAAAATTTGCAGAAGTGCTGGGCATTCATGATTACAACTGAAGTTGATTGGAGCTGTGCTCTGAACATATAAAATGCTACAAAAATGCTAAGTATTCTGGAAAATCAGGCAGTATGTGTCCAAGTTGAATACCCAAAACTAGTGGACACTTTTGGCTTTATGATGTTAGTGCCTCAATTTCACAGCTGTAAATAGAGACCACTGTGAGATAGTGTTATCTCTACACCATGAGTTCATTCATATTTGTGAAGCAATGAGAAACAGCAGAAACAGCAGGAGGAAATTAATAGCTTTATTTTTAGTACTTAGTTTGGATGGCGTATGGTAAATAAGGCCTGAGACTGTACATTGACTAAGGAGGATAAAAAAAATCTCAATAAGTACTGATTCACTGAATGAGACAGGGGCCTTGCGGAAAAAATAATTACAGGTTCACATACTAAAGACTGTACCATAATGCATACACAAAAGGGGGCTGATGGAAGGTTGCATGGACAACCTTATTTCTGACATTTCCTAACTTTTGAGGACTTGATTTTGTAACTTTAATGTTCATTCTTTTAATATTTTTAATCTATTAATCACATGCAAAATATGCAAATATATATGAAATGTAGTAAACATACAACCTAATTGAGGGTTTTTGTGTACAAGGACTAAATGTTCCTCAAGATTATGGATGAGCTGAGAAGAGAAACATAACAGGGATCGGGTGAGGGACAGGGTTGGGAGATAGTTGAGCACATCACAATTATTTATTACAGCTTCTTGATAATGCTTCCCATTAATACAGTAATAACTATATCCTAGGCTAATACATTTCTCAAATTTCAGTCTCTGAATTTTAGTCCAAAGTACTACTTTATTTAGATAATAACTTTGTGGTGGTTCTTGTTTATCAAGAGCATAATCATCATTTGTGCCTGCAAGATTATATTTAGTTAAGTACATATTGTTATGTTATTGAACAAATCTAAACAAAATCTCTAAAATGTTAGACTGTTTTGTAGCTTTTCACAACTGAGATTCATTTTGGTTATTACTTTTGATGCTGTATTTATAGAGTTATAGGGCTGGAAGAGACTGCAAGGGTTATCTAGTTTAACCCCCTGCCAAGATGCAGGATTTGTTGTGTCTAAACCATCCAAGACAGATGACTATTCAGCCTCCTTTTGAAAACCTCCAGTGAAGGAGCTTCCACAACCTCCCGAGGCAGTCTGTTACATTGTCCTACTGTTCTTACAGTTAGGAAGTTTTTCCTGGGATTTAATCTAAATCTGCTATGCTGCAGTTTGAACTTGCCTCTTGCCCTGCCCACTGTGGCAAGAGAGAACATCTTTTTATAGCAGCTTTTCAAGTATTTGAAGACTGCTATCATGTCCTTCCCCCCACCTCCTTAATCTCTTTTCCAAACTAAACATACCTCTTTCCTTCCGCCTTTGCTCATATAACTTGCATTCCATCCCTTTGATCATCTTTGTTGCTCGCCTCTGGATGCTTTCCAGTTTCTCTACATCCCTTGTATACATTGGTGACCAAGATCGGACCAGTTGAGTCCTAACCAGCACTGAGTAGAACAGTACTATCACCTCCCATCATTAGCATGCTATGCCCCTGTTAATGCAATCTAAAATGGCATTTGCTTTTTTTGCAACACCATAGGACTGCTGACTCATGTTGTGACCATCACAAGTCCCAGAACCTTCTCAGCAGTGCTATTGCCAAGCCAGTTATCCCCCATCTATATTTGTGCATTTGGTTTTTCTTCCCTAAGTGTAGCACTTACATTTGTCTTTGTTGAATTTCATTTTGTTGACTATAGCCCAGTCCTCCAACTTATCAAGATCCCTCTGAATTTTAGCTCTATCCTCCAAAGTATTGGCAATCTCCCCGCTTTGTGTCATCTGCAAATTTGATCAGTATGCTCTCTATTTCTACATCCAGATCATAAATAAACATGTTAAACAACACTGGGCCCAGAACAGACCCCTGTCTGATGTCCCTCTGACATCATTCCATTAACAGTTACTCTTTCTTTGCAGTTGTTTAATCAATTATGTATCCATTTAATGGTAGTTCTGTCGAGCCCACATTTCTCCGGCGTACTTACCAGAGTATCATATGAAACTATGTCAAAAGTCTTGCTGAAGTCGAGGTATATTATGTCAACCGCATTCCTCCTATCCACCAAACCAGTTACCCTGTCAAAGAAGGAAACCAATCTGTTTTGGCATGATTTGTTCTTAGTAAATCCATACTGCCTGCTAGTGATTACCCTTTCATTCTCCAGGTATTCACTAATTGTATGTTGTATACATTGCTCTTGTACAGGGGTCGGCAACCTTTCAGAAATAGTGTGCCGAGTCTTCATTTATTCACTCTAATTTAAGGTCTTGTGTGCCAGTAATACATTTTAATGTTTTTAGAAGGTCTCTTTCTATAAGTCTGTAATATATAACTGAACTGTTGTTGTATGTAAAGTAAATAAGGTTTTTAAAAGGTTTAAAAAGCTTCATTTAAAATTAAATTAAAATGCAGAGTCCCCCGGACAAATGGCCAGGACCTGGGTAGTGTGAGTGCCACTGAAAATCAGCTCGCGTGCCGCCTTCGGCACACGTGCCATAGGTTGCCTACCCCTGCTCTAGTAGCTTCCCAGGTATCAAAGTCAGGCTGAATGATCTATAGTTCCCCAGCTCCTCCTTTTCCCCCTTTTTAAAGATGGGCACTATGTTAGTCCTTCTCTGGTCTTCCTGGATCTCGCCTGTCATCCATGAGCTTGTAAATATTATTGCCAGTGGCTCTGAGATTTCTTCAGCTAATTCCTTCAGTTCCCAGGAGTAAATAGCATGTGGCCCCACTGATTTGAATTCATTCAAATTGAATGAATCTGACATGTTCTTTACTTATCCTGATCTGCATCCCTTCCCCTTTATTGTTTATGGTAACTTTGCTAGTCATCTGGTCACATGTTGTTTTTTGTGAGAAGACTAAATCAAAGTAGGAATTGAGCAGCTCTGCCTTCTTATCTTCCATTACCAGCTCACCTTCTCCATTGAGCAGCAGGCTCACACCATCCTTGGTCTCTCTTTTTTGTCTGATATATTTGAAGAACCCTTTCTTGTTGTCGCTAACATTCCTTCCCAGCTGTAATTCATTCTTTGCCTTAGCTTTCCTAATTTTGTCCCTACACGCTTGCGCTATTCCCATATATACTTCCTTGGTGACATGCTCCTACCTCCACTCCCTGTATATATTCCTTTTGGTTTTTAGATAGCTAAAAAGCTCTTTGTGCAGCCACATTGGTCTCCTGTGGCTCTTCTTATCTTTCCTCTGCATTGGAATAGCTTGATGCTGAACCTCTAGTATTACATCTTTTAGGAACTGCCAGCTCCCTTTGACTCCTTTTCTTCCTAATTGGTCTTTCCATGGGAGCTTGGCTATTATTTCTGAGTTGATTGAAATCCACCTTTCTGAAGTCCAGTGTCCTTGTTTTGCTGTTTTATGTCCTGCTTTCCATAGGCTCTTGAATTCTATCAGATTGTGATCACTTCCTCCCAAGTTCCCGACCACCTTCATGTTCACCACTAATTCATCTCTGTTGGTCAAAGCAAGATCCAACATGGGTGACCCCCCTAGTTATTTCCTTAACTTTTTGAATCAGAAAGTTGTCCCTTGCACATGCTAAGAATTTGAAAGACATATTATATCTTGCTGTAATAGCCTTCCAACAGATATCAGGGAAATTAACCCCCCATTAATACTAGCTCATGTGTGTTAGCTAATCTTGTAGAAAGACTCATCCACTTCCTCTTCCTGATTTGGTGGTCTATAATAGACCCCAACCATAACATTGCTAATGTTTTTTCCCCTTTTTATCCTGACCCAAAGATTCTTGTAGGTCTGTCGCTTACTTCCTCTTGGACCTCAGAGCAAGTGTACACATTTTTGAGATACACCTCCTCCTTTTTTTCCATACCTATCCTTTCGGAATAAACTGTATCCCTCAATGCTGGTACTTCAATCATGGGAATTGTCCCACCATATCTCTGTAATGCCAATTAAGTCATAATTTTTGTCATATACTGGGATCATCCTGCTTGTTCCCCATACTCCCTGCATTTGTGTATAGGCAACAAAGATATTTTGTTACTTTTCTTCTTGCCTTTTTAATGCAGTTGTGAATTCTAGTCCCTTCTCCAGAAATTAGCTTCTTCCTCTTGTCTTCATTACTTGAGCCTAGATGGGCATTGACTGGATTTTTGTCACCATCTTCCACAGGACCTAGTTTAAAGCTCTCCTTATCAGGTTAGCCAGACAATGTCCAAAGATGCTCTTCCCAGTATTTGATAGATGGAACCCAGCCCAGCCCAGTAATTCTCTTTCCTGGAACATCAGCTTGTTGTTGAAGAAGCCAATGTTGAATGTCTCCCACTGTTTGCTTTAATTCTTTTGATACAGAGAAACATACCATATTTTTTGACTTCATATGATCTTGTGTCAAAATAGCTTAAGCCATATTAAGTTGCATTTACTCTTATGTAACCAACAGAACTTTTCTGTTAAACAGGAAATGTGGTGTTCTTGATCTTGACATCCATCTTCTAATGATGTAGCTGGTGTCACTTCTGGAGCCAATGATTTACTAGTTTTGGAAGGTATACTGTAGTTCTTGTAGGAACTGGAATGAAAACTAGGTTAAGAGGGAGTTCCAACTCCTAATATTACCCATTTTCTCAGTTGCCCAATTTTCTCAAATCCCCTTGGGCTGAAATTTTTTTTGGTCTCTGCCCAGTGGTGACTTTGTTCATTTGGTGTGTTTCAACTAAATCTATTTGTCCATTTTTGAGTTCTGTATGCATGGAAAAGATATTTTTCCCTCTTATGCTCTGATGAAAACTACACTCTCCCTCCCCCGTAGAAAGGGGGAGGCATGAGTGACCTGGGTCTTTAAGTCAAGGTTAAGGGTTTGGTTTGGTGGTTTTTATGGCAATGCCTATCAGGAGCACATGTTAAAATGCATGTCAGAAAGCCAGTGCCAGGTCCAGGCTAGAGGGACTAAGGATTTGATTGGAGTGAGTGAAGAAATTGATATGAGACATGACAAACAGGAGGCTCCACGTAGAAGGATAAGACACCATTGTGCACCTCCTTGTGGCCAGGTATGGTACTGCAGATACACTGCACCCTACTTTATCCTGACTGGATGTCAACTGTGCTTGCTCAGATCAGGGCCATGAGAAACCAAATACACTAATTAACATAAGTATGTCTCCCTTTAATGAAGCCCCATTGAAACATGCCCTTACCTTGGGGCACAGGTTTAGAACTGCCAAAACTTAAAGTCCAAAGCAAAAGTCTCTGTGTCTGGTCAGGGAGCTGGCAAGAAATCACCACCCCTTTGCAATTGTGCAGCTTTCATTCCCTTTCCCTTTCCCTTCTCTTATTCAGTTTCCTCTTCTTGTTTAAATAGGGTAGTCCTAGGACTGAACAGGGAGCCTCCTTGATTATATGCAGGTGGTTCTGAGTGTGGCTACTGGATGGCCCTTAAAGAGGTAGTATGCTTCTTCATAACCCCCCACCCCACCCCCTTGAGTGGGCCTGTTGGTGCAGTCTCTGAATGTCCCAATGTTTTCATCTCTTCTTGAGAAGAAATCCGTATTCTGATAGTCCTTTCTTGGGTGTGTTCTACTCAGAACCAAACAGGTTGCCATGCAAAGTATCATTGGGTTATCTGGGCATTTGAGTCCTATGTTGCGGGGAGCCAGAGCAGCACCACATGAGCAGTGACCAGGACAAATGGTGTCCCAAATAGCTAGTACCTCAGCACCTTCATGGACCAGTGTATGGGCTAAACATTCTATTCTGAGGTCTGTATAGATTATACCAATTTTGGACCATGACTTTTTGTCTACACAGAGTGCTCACAATCTTTCAGCGTTGATGGACCAAGTCCCCCAGCCACATGGCCCATATGCCACTGGTTATCTGGACAATATGATCATGTGTAGCCAGTATTGGTAGACCACCTACAGGTAGCTGCAGCCCTTCTCTTCCTAGCAGAGGCTGAACTAACATAGAATCTGGAAAAATCTAAAATCAGGAAGGCGAAAACTACTTCCCTGGGGTACATGCTGGGGAAGGACCAGGTCCGGCTGCTCGTAGACAAGGTGCAGGCTGACCAAACCCAACCAACCAAGCAAACCAGGTGTTAGGATTCCTGGGGCTTGCAGGATACTGCTACAGGTTTTTATCCAGGGTTTTCCACTATGGATGTATCCTTCCTAGAGCTGATTAACGACTGCATCCCTAGGAAAGTGAGTGCCCTAATCCCCAACCTATGGAGTATTTCAAGGTGGGTCTCTCTCCATCTCTCCTGTTGAAGCTGTTCTACTTTGGATAAATAATTAAATAGGAAAAGTGGAATGACTTCCAGGAGCAACTGAGAGGCAACAAATGGGGGTTAGGGGCACCACTCTCCAGGTGACCTGGGTTCAATGTCCTGCTCCAGACTGAGTGCCTGAACCTATGGGATATAAGGGAGATATCTCCTCCCTCCTCTGGGGTTGTGTGACTCTAGCCCTTTTATTACAAAACAAAAGTTTAAAATGCCCCCAAACACTTCACTTGACCCTAAAAGATCTTTCTCTGACTTTTCAATATGCCCCCCCCCAAAAAAGGGGGGTGTGGTGGGGAGGGAGTTGGGTTGACTTGAAACTTTTTTTTTTTTTTTTTAATTTCTGGAACTTCCAACAAACTGAAAAATCAGCTATTCTTCCTGTTCTATTCTTCACTCCTTAGGGCAATCAAGGACTGAGTTGGGCACAAAGACTTGTGCCTTTACCCATCACATTTCAAAAGGGTACCCAGTTTTTGTTTGTTTGTTAACATTTTTAAGGATACTTATTGTTCCTTTCTTCCTTTTCAGCACAGGGAGAATGCCATAATCTTGGTCCTATGCAGGATCATATGGGGACTGAGCTCAAGCAGAGGATTGCTTAGCAGGAGACAGGGAACTATTTGCATGCTCTCGCTCAACTCGTCTGAACTCCAGGGATTTGTTACCACCCAGTCCTGATCTGCCCAGATCTGTGAAGACCCCAGCTACTTTGGATAAAGTGCTCCTTACTCCTGGATCCCATAGAGTCAGTAATAGGCCCTCAACAGCGCTTTAAACATAAGTGAATGGCAAGATTGAAAATTCACCTGTTTTTTTTTTATTCAACCTTGTTTATGTATTTTGAGGAAACACAACAACCAGCTGCTGGCCCAGAATGGCCACTGACATTTTCTTTGTCCATTGTCCGATATGATTGGCAGTTGATGGATTCCCTATTATTAGCTGTGGATGTTTGTGCCTAGCACATACCTTCATTTGGTATTGTTACCATCTCCTGTCTGTCTACTTAGGTTCTAGTATGGCGCCACACCCCTATTATTACAGAACTGGAGCACCTCCCCTGAGTAAAAACAACAATCTCTCTCCCTTCCCTGCCCATAAAAACAGGGCTCACTTTCTTGATTTATACTATACAAGTGACGGTACTATTGTGGGAAAGCAGATGAGAAAAGGTGGGATTTAAATTTAGCTCTGAATGCTGTGAGGTTAGTTATCGTTATTAAATCGGGCAGTGAGTTCCATAGCTTTGCCTTGTAAGAGAATTTTTCAGGAACAAGAGAAATATTCATAAAAAATCTATTAGGCTTTATAACAACTTAAAATAATGTTAGCAACAACTGCTCCTGACAGAAAAAGAAGACAAAATAAATTCCCTCCCTTCACTGTTGACATCCATTGCAAGTAATTTAAAAAAGATTAAGGCCTTTTAAAGTTACCCAGTATCAGAGAGGTAGCTGTGTTAGTCTGGTTCTGTAAAAGCAGCAAAGAATCCTGTGGCACCTTATAGACTAACAGACGTTTTGCAGCATGAGCTTTCGTGGAAATTTCCACTCTTGCATCCGACGAAGTGGGTATTCACCCACAAAAGCTCATGCTGCAAAACGTCTGTTAGTCTATAAGGTGCCACAGGATTCTTTGCTGCTTTTAAAGTTACCCAGACACATTAGCCTAAGCTATCTGTCAACAAGGGGAAAACACACAGTACTGTTAACAGGAACAAAAGCCTGCCTTCCTTTCCATAAGTACTGCTACAGTCTGGCAATATTAAATCAACACAACCAGTGTTTTCTTTTGTGATCATTAAAATGACTTTGATCCTGATGGCTGATATCCTTGTCTGGAAGAACTAACCGCTTGTTTATTGTGCAGAGGATTATGGCATCTATACTGTTGTCTTTCTTGTATAAAACGTATAGGCAACTGTACCTTGTCTCCCACCTCAATAATCCCCTTCATCAGTACTGTTTTTTTTAAATGTTTTTGATTCCAAAGTTGTCAGAGTCTACCCTCACTTGAAACTGGGGGGTTTCAAGGTGAGGACCCGCATGTCTTCCCCCACCTCAAAATCCTAGGGTAGGTCTCCCCTTTGCTGCCACCATGTCATAGGTCTCACCCCCACTTGTAACTGTTGGGCTCCAATGTGGGGACCTGACTTGGTTTCCCTCTAAACTAAAATCCTAGTTTAGATCTAGTAAGCTGCCACCACTCAATCAGGAAATGTGGATTTCCCAAAAAATCCAAAAATTCCAAGAGCCCCCAATCCAGCCCCAAGGCCCCCCCCCATGGAGTTCACCAGGAGAACCTTCCCCCTCCTCCCTCCCTCCTCCTCCTTTTCCTAGAGAGATACTGATCTAACTACAGAGGGATCTCCTCCTCTCCTTTCAATCCATCCAAGGAAAAAGGAGATCAAGTCCTTAATAGAAAAGAAAAAGAATTAGAAAAAAAAAAAAAAAAAGTCTCTTGTCTTCAATTCAAGACAATACAACAATACTAAACTAAAACTTATCAATCTCTGGAGAATCCCCTTCTTTCTTTCAGTAAAAAATATCAGCAAACAGGAATAAAGAATTTCCTTTAGCAAACACACAATTACAAATATAGAAAGCAACTCAAAAGACTAATTCGCCTTTCTAATTAATACTCACTATTAAATAGTAGAAACTACTCCAGGAGAACTTGGAGACATGACTGTCCTCTCTTAGATCCAAAAAGAGCTCACACAAAGAACACAGACAAAGGCTTCCCTCCACAGAGATTTGAAATTATCTCCTCTCTGATTGGTCCTCTGGTCAGGTGGTCACCAGGTACTGCATGTTAACCCTTTACAGGTAAAACAGACTTTAACCCTTAACTATCTGTTTATGACAAAAGTCCAATTTAAAAATGAAGATGGCATGAGCCTGTTCTGTAGAATCTTGAAGCAACAAAATTAACTGCCATGCAGGAGGCCAGGGTTTTTTCTAAACATATGGGCTTTTAAGAAAACCTATTTTTCCTCTTTATCTGGACACATAATATCAATGTCTGCCAGCTTTCCTCATAAAGCCCTTTTCATTCTCTTAGGACCTTGCTTTGTGAGCTGGGTAAAAGGAGTATCCTCTGCCTGAAACTCCCTTTCCTGCCCAGACTTTTGCAGAGCACATCAGATAAAAGAAGAGTTTTGTCATTTTCCTCTCTGTGGCTGAGCCCAGCTCAGCCCCTAGTATAGGTCCTCCTGATTTTCCAATGGGTAGCATATTCAGTCACAGTGGCCATAAATTTGACTTCAAATTTGCTGTTAAATTATGGCTCAGATCTTCAAGCTGCTAAGCATTCTCATTTCCCATTAAAATCAGCAGGAATTAAGAATGCTCTGCTCCATGCAAGAGCAAACCATAAGCAGATCACTTCATCAGCTCCTTTATATTTGCTAGAGGTGAACAGGACACAGAGCTTAATGATTTTTTTTTTTTGTAATTAGAGTATGAGATTATAGCCCTGGACCAATAGTGCATATTTTTGATTTCTTCTTAAATTACTGTCAGACTCTGTGTTTCTTGGATGCCTTATTAATATACTCACCTTGGTCATCTCATTAATAATAAGAACATATTATGATAAACCATAACTAGTGCTGGTTAAGATCTAGATCAAAGAACTGATCCAAGCAGCCAGCAATTTGGAGTGACCAAATTATCCTATGAGCTATTAGAAAAACAGTTTGAATTCTTGTCTTTCTGATTGAATATGACATCCATTTGCATAATTATCCTCAGATTAGCTCACTTGACATATCTTCTGATTGACACATCAGTTGGGATAAACTAAAATAAGAAGTTTGCCCTTGGCATGATTTAGAATACACTAGAAAACAGCTCAACAGAAACACAGACCAAAGCCCTGATCCTGCAAACAGTTCCATATAGCAGGCCCCTGCATCGAAGGCAATGGGGCTCTACACAAGTATAAGGGTTTACCCACTGTCAAAGTCAGATTCAGGGACTCACAATTTATCAGACCACTCTGTTTATTAGCAAAGCGCTCTGCTAATACACCCAGATAATCTGAGCACCATGCAAGACTCAAACTATCTTATTTATACAGATACAAGTGCTCAAACTTAACAAGATAACAAAAGGAAGCAGAATCTGATAAGTTTACCTGGGCTAAACATGCATATCTTATTTCCTTACTAACTATTACCGATCTCCTGTTAATGTCCCACCATTAGCTTAAGTGGACCCATTGTTTTGTAACTTAATGTTTCTCTTCCTGACAACTATATTTCAACATTCCTTATTTCTGCTTAAAGGAACATAGAGCATTTCTTTAATCCATTCTATTTTTACAATATAATTCATTCTACTTTCACACCGTGCAGAGTAGTATGCAGGAACAGAAACTAAGGGCTAGAGCCATAGAGAGAGTTAGGCTATGTCTACATTACACAGTTTTGTTGACAAAAGTCAGCTTTCATTGACAAAACAGTGGTGGTATACACACTGCAATGCTCCTCCTGCTGATTTAACTCTCCTGCTATGCTGACCTAATAAAACCACCTCGATGAGAGGCATAGAGCTTTTTGTGGCGTAGTTAGAGTGACGCAGAGTCAACATAGACACTGCATTGCTTATGTTGCCCTAAAAGGCCTCCAGGAGGTGTCCCCACAATGTCCATCGTGACTACTCTGGTCACCAGTTTGAACTCCGCTGCTCTGCAGCCACGTACACTGTCATCTGCCCCTCCCCCCTTTAAAGGTCCTTTTTTGAAATTCCACTTCCTTTTTGCTTGGCATGGACAGCTCATATCACATCATCCCAGCTGACCAGGCCAGCTCCCAGGTGACCAGGCCAGCTTCCCACAGCAAACATGCTCCCGCATGGAGTACATCAGAGTTGTTAGATCTGCTGCCTATGTGGGTTTTTGTCTCCTGCCCCTGTCAAACCTAGTTTAAAGCCCGCCTCCCTAGGTTAGCTAGTCTGTATCTGAAGATACTTTTCCCTTTCCTTGACTGGTGGACCCCATCTCTGCTCAGCAGTCCTTCATCTTGGAACGGCATCCCATGGTCAAGGAAACTGAAGCCCTCCTGAAAACATCACCCATGGAGCCATGCGTTCACCTCCACGATGTCTCTACAAATGTGATGTACAAAAACCTAAAAAAAAGTCTACCTCTCATAAACAAGGGATCTATAAATGAGCAAAACTGAGCTTTTAATTTGGAACAGAGTGAAGATGTAACTGTTGAAAGACTCTTCTCCAGAGTGGTATGTATTGACCATTCTGTAGTATGCTGACTTCTACTTTTGATCAATAAATGGATTTGAACCTGTCTTTTTACTTTACACTCCTGAGTTGATTTTTCTGCACAGCATTACTACATTTTACTTCTGTTTTTTCTATTTTAGATGTATTAATTTTATTACTGACTTTTTTCTGGTAATCCTTTTCTGGCAGTATATTGACTAGAGATCCTTTATCAGGTTTAATTACAAGAAGGTATCCATTCACTTGCAAACTGCACTTGCTGTTTTATTTTGCTCACTACTGAGACGGGACAGTGTTCCAGTCAATTCGTCTAGTGTTGCATAGGCCTCAGGTTTCTGTGACACGTATGTATTTTATTTCTTTTGCACAATATTGCCAAAGGGTTATTTCTGGTACAATTCCTGCAGATTATCCTATATGAAAGATATTTAATTCTCAGATGTTCGGTACCTCACCTCACTTAGCCTCACACTTCTCGTAGTTTGAAATGCTTCTTTTCTAGGTCCTACAGTAACTCCTCATTTAATGTTGTAGTTATGGTCCTGAAAAATGTGACTTTAAGCGAAACAATGTTAAGTGAATCCAATTTCCCCATAAGAATTAATGTAAGTAGGGGGGGTTAGGTTTCCAGGAAAAAAATTTTCACCAGACAAACTATATATTATATAGATATACACACAGTATACGTTTAAACAAACAATTTAATACTGTTCACAGCTATGATGATTGTGAAGCTAGGTCGAGGTGGTGAAGTTAGAGGGTAGAAGAGGGAGAGCTATTTCCCAGGGAATGCCTTGCTGCTAAATGATGAACTAGCACTTGGCTCAGCCCTCAAGGGTTAACACATTGTTAATGTAGCCTCTCACACAAGATAACCCAAACACAAGGGAGGGGAGACAGCATCAGGACCGGCTTTAGGCTGATTCCCCCGATTCCCCGGAACTGGGCCCCATGCCTAAGAGGGCCCCGCACCCGCGCCTAAGAGGGCCCTGTGCCTTAGGCAACTTTTAAATTTTTAATTTTTATTTACATACCTGGCAGCAGTCCAGGTCTTCGGTGGCACTTCGGCGGTGGGGGGTCCGGAGCGAGTGAAGGACTTCTGCCGCCAAAGTGCCGCTGAAGATCTGCACCACCACCGGGTATTTGAATCGGGCCCTGCAGTTCCTAAGTCAGCCCTGAACAGCATAGCAGATAGAGACAGACACACACCTTGTGTGTAGGGGAGAGAGAGAGAAATGCACACTGCCCCTTTAAGTTAGCTGACACACTCTTAAGTGCATTGTCTTTTTAAGTGGATCAGGAAGTTGAGACAGCAACTGCTGCCCCAAGCTCTCTCTGTCTCTCTCCATCTGTGTCCCCACCCTGCTCTATATGGAGCAGGGGTAAGTGGGGTACAGGAGCAGGGGGGAGGGGGACACCCTGACATTAGCCCCCTTCTTTGCTGCCTGCACAGCAAACAGGAGTCTCTGAGAGCAGCTCCAAGCAGTGGTTTTGTCAGGACCAATGAGATATATAAAAAAGATATGAATAAAGTAAATGTTTTGTTAGGATTATGCAAATTTAACATAAGAATAATGCAAGTTACACCAAAACACATAACAGGTCTAGATTTCTAAAAAACCATACATTTAAAAAAAAAGTATTTAATTTAAATTGACTTTTGAAAAGTAAGCCATCATAGGGTAAGAGGGAAGATCCTCTCATGGATCAGTAACTGGTTAAAAGATGGGAAACAAAGGGTAGGAATAAATTATCAGTTTTCAGAATGGAGAGAGATAAAGGACCAGTGCTGTTCAACATATTCATAAATGATCTGGAAAAATGGGTAAACAGTGAGGTGGCAAAATTTGCAGATGATACAAAATTATTCAAGATAGGTAAGTCCCAGGCAGACTGCGAAGAATTACAAAGGGATCTTATGAAACTGGGTGACTGGGCAACAAAAATGGCAGATGAAATTTAATGTTGATAAATGCAAAGTAATGTACATTGGAAAACAATCTCAACTATACATACAAAATGAAGGAGTCTGAATTAGCTGTTAACACTCAAGAAAGATCTTGCAGTCATTGTGGATAGTTCTCTGAAAACATCCACTCAGTGTGCAGCGGCAGTCAGTGATTCCCAACATTCTGTTTGCTTTTTTAAAAAGAACAGGAGCACTTGTGGCACCTTAGAGACTAACAAATTTATTTCATGGGCTACAGTCCACTTCATCGGATGATGTTCTTTGCAGTACAGACTAACATGGCTGCTACTCTGAAACCTTTGCATTTTAAAGAAAGTAATAGATAATAAGACAGAAAATATCATATTGCCTCTATATAAATCCATGGCACATGTACACCTTGAATACTGTGTGCAGATCTGGTTACCCCATCCCAAAAAAGACATACTGGAAATGCACAAAGTACAGAGATGGGCAACTAAAATGATTAGGAGCATGAAATAGGAGAAGAAATTAAAATGACTGGGAATATTCAGCTTAGAAAAGAGATGACTAAGGGGGGATATGCTAAAGGTCTATAAAATCTTGACTGATGTGAAGAAAGTGAACAAAGTAAATGTTTTGTTAGGATAATGCAAATTTAACATGAGGAAAATGCAAGTTACACCAAAATACATAACAGATCTAGATTTCTAAAAAAATATATAGTTTTAAAAAAATGTATTTAATTTAAATTGACTTTTGAAAAGTAAGCCATCATAGGGTAAGAGGGAAGATCCTCTCGTGGATCAGTAACTGGTTAAAAGATGGGAAACAAAGGGTAGGAATAAATTATCAGTTTTCAGAATGGAAAGAGATAAAAGTGGTATCCTTGAGGGGTCAGTACTGGGACCAGTCCTATTCAACATATTCATCTGGAAAAAATGGGTAAACAGTGAGGTGGCAAAATTTGCAGATGATACAAAACTATTCAAGATAATTAAGTCCCAGGCAGACTGCGAAGAGCTACAAAGAGATCTCACACAACTGGGTGACTGGGCAACAAAATGGCAAATTAAATTCAGTGTTGATAAATGCAAAGTAATGTACATTGGAAAGCAATCTCAACTATACATACAAAATGATGGCATCTGAATTAGCTGCTAACACTCAAGGAAGAGATCTTGGAGTCGTTGTGGATAGTTCTCTGAAAACATCCACTCCATGTGCAGCAACAGTCACAAAAGCAAACAATGTTGGGAATCATTAAGAAAGGGATAGATAATAAGACAGAAAATATCATATTGCCTCTATATAAATCCATGGTACGTGCACACCTTGAATAGTGTGTGTAGATCTGGTCACCCATCCTAAAAATATATATATTGGAATTGGAAAAGGTACAGAGATGGGCAACTAAAATGATGAGGGGTATGAAACAGGAGGAGAGATTAAAGTGACTGGGAATTTTCATCTTAGAAAAGAAATGACTAATGGGGATATGATAGAGGTCTACAAAATCTTGAGTGAATAAGGAAATTTTATTTAATTCTTCACATAACACAAGAACTAGCAGTCACCCAATGAAATTAATAGGCAGCAGATTTAAAAAAAGTATTTCTTCACACAATATAAAGTCAACAAAACTATAACAGGATTTTAAAAAGAACTAGATAAATTCCTGGAGAACAGGTCCATCTGTGGCTATTAGCCAGGATGAGAGGGATGCAACGCCATGCTCTGAGTGTCCCTAGCCTGTTTAGAGGCTGGGAATGAGCAACAGGGGTGGATCCTTGATGATTCCCTGTTCTATTCATTCCCTCTGAAGCACCTGGCCTTGACCACTGTTGTAAGACAGTAGATGGACCATATGACCATTCTTATGTAAAAATTAATTATAATAAAAATGTTAACATAATGACCTCCCAAGATAGCAACAATGTGAGATAACAACCTTGGCAAATACTGCATTTTAAAAAAACATATTTATATAAGTTTCCATTCCCAGTCACAAATCCAGCATTCTGGAGCAAACTAACTAAAATATAGTCCAACAAACAAATGTTTATTTAACATGCCGGTCAGTGGAGACTCAGAGTTCAGAGGTGCTTTCACGTGAGTACACCTTCCAGGTGGGTTCTGCTGTCACCTACCACTGTGACAGTGCAGTCTGGGCTGTCTCTTACACAAAAACACTGTACCCACAGGAACACTGTCCCCACAACAGGACTAAGCACTTAGACCTGATTGTCAGTGATTTCAACTGCTGTGGTCACTTAACAGAACAAAAGACTATCTATGGAGCCTAATCAGCTCTGTCTTTAAACAGTGGAGGATGCCTTCAAATCATCACAGGCTAAGCACAGTTCTACTGCCCTTTACTCATACAATAAGAACAACATTTCATCCCTTTTCCCCCCACATTCAAGTGGTTTGTAATCCAACCCCAGCCAAAATCTATCACTTGGACAACACAGCTCTGTTTGCTGGATATCTAGGTAGATTAGGTGTGAATGTAAATATAATCTGGCCCTGAAGCCTTAGCCCCTAGCTCATCACTAGCTGTCAGGGAGAACTCATTTAGACTTTGCTTACAAATCAGCATTTGAAATTATTAGGTTGGCCAACATCACCGAAATGAATGCACTGACATCATAAAAAACAGCTGTATATAGTCTATGTTCATACTTTTCAAATCTATTATACTTTTTCAGATACACATATTTTATCATACACTATATAAGCTTTTAAAGTGTGTATTAATGTTTCAGTTTAAATTCAGATTTCCAAACAGTCACTAAATTGGTATGTAACTAGCTCACAAAACTAGGGAAATCACTGGCTCCAAGGCAAAGGGCAGGAGCAGCACATGGCAGTGGTGGGAGGGACAGCTGAACTGCCGGCAATTGATAGCCTGCAATTGATAGCCTGCTGGGCAGCTGCAGCACAGGGACCTTAGGGGAGCGGGGAGCTGATAGGGGGCCTGCCGGTCCACCCTGGTTACAAGCCTCCACCAGCTAGCTGCAACGGGCTGCTCTTCCTGCAAGCAGTGGACAAAGCAGGCAGCTGCCAAATGAAGTTAGTAGGGAGCATTGCACAACTTTAAACAAGCATGTTCCCTAATTGATCAGCAACGTAACAACGTTAACTTGGATGACTTTAAGTGAGGAGTTACTGTACTTTTTGGTTTTTAACTACCATTCATTCCAGTGATTCAAAGTGTTTTCTCTCTAGTTTTACTTCTGGAGCTTGGCAAATATCTACTGCTTTGGTGAATGTTAAGTTTCATATTAGCCATAGTCATGTCACAATCAACCCTTTTCCAGGCACATGGTTAGCTCTTTGAACTCATACATATTTCTTTCATATTAAACTGTTCTCCATAATCCATTGTTTTTGGAAAAACTAATGCCTTTATGCTGTATACTACCCAGATTAGGCCTGATCCTATGTGAGAAGTGGTATGTGGTAATTTGGCAGTTTTTGAGACAAGCACAATAGACTCATTATTTATTATTACAGTAGAACCCAACATGTGCTAGATACTGTGCAAACTTGTAGGAAGATACACTGCTCCTGCTCCAGAAAGCTTGCAATTCTATTTAACTGCATTCTGGAAAGCGCAGGTTGGATGATGCATAGTTTTCTCTTTCTTAAACCAATATAACAAGGCTTGTTAGTGTTAGTATTGTGAGTGCTTTGTGGTTATAAGATGAGGATTGACTGTTGTTTGTTTGGTCTGGGAGAAGGGAGTAACAGTAACCAAAATCCATTGCCGAAATGCCCTGTCCTTTAATGCCAGCTTTATATTTTCCAGTAAACTGTCTTACTTACATCTAGTGCAATATGAACTGATGCTGTTTGTTTGTTCTGTCCCTTGACAGTTTTCAGTGCCTTACTTCTATGGCATTCTATGACAATTTTCAACCTTAGAGATTTTTTTTTAAAAGACACTGCCCAGTCTCATTTCCAAATTTTGTTTGATAAATAGTTGAATGTGTAGAAGCAATGTAAAGTTCCTGTCACTGATGTGTAATGTTTGAAAGTGTGACAAGCACTAGAATGTGTCGATAGTGATTTACATACATAACCTATTATCATTTTGTTCCCACACTGAGCTGCTACACTGAGTTTAGAAATGCAACAACATTAATATTCAAAGGGAAGAGAATCCTCCTTTGATTTTTCTCTCTCTCCACCTCAAGGAGATGTGGGCTGGTGTCCTCTGCATTCTTTCTGAAGCCTCATGAAGCCAACTTCAAACTCTGCCCCCGTCCTTTAGGTCAGAGACTTTTTCAAGGCCAAGTTTCATGGCTAACTTCCTTCCAATTGATGACTGGAGGGGACTTACTTCTGAATCCAGCATCAGAGTTTCTTAAGCAATGGTAAAACCAATGATGAATTAATGCACAGGTCCACTAAGATAAGGTAGCAGCTATGAGGGACCAGAGACAGGCAGCAAAAATAAGAACTATAGAAAGATTTCCATCTGAGGAGATTAGATTGTTCTAGTTTGGAGAAGAGTGTCAAGAATCAGGCCTTCAGCACTGTCTGTCCCAGGCACTCTGCTGACCACAGCAGGCCTGCAGTAGGTTGCCTAATTGGCTCCACTTCTGACTGGTTGGAAGAGTCAGCAGACCAGCTGTTAAGCCCAGCAGCAGTTCAATGACTGCTTAGAGTATTTGCCTGTGGCTGTGATCGTGCCTGCTGCTGCCTTGGACTCAGCCCTGCCACTACTGCTACCCTACCTTACCTCACCTCACTCCAGGTAACCTAGTTCTGACCCTCAGCTCTGGGCTCTGGCCCTGGGCTCTGAATCCTGGCTGCTGATGCCTGCCCTTATCACTAGGTGTGACCACCCATATGCCTGACACTAACAATGAGATTAATAAGTGAGGATTTACCTGAAGTGTACAAAATAGGTACCTACATGGGGAAACAAATATCTGATAATGGGCTCTTCAATCTAGCAGGCAAAGGTATAACAAGAACCAGTGGCTGGAAGATTAGGTTAGACAAATTCAGACTGGAAATAAGCAAATTTTTAACAATGAGGGTAATTAACTATTGGAACGGCTTACCTGGGGCTGTAGTGGATTCTCTATCAGCAGCAACTTTTAAATCAAGCTCTAGTTCAAACAGGGATTAAGTTAGGGAAGCTCCGTGGCCTGTGCTAGGCAGGAGCTCAGACTATATGAACACAGCAATCCCTTCAGGCCTTGGAATGATTGGTAAGGTGATAATACATCAGCTACTCCTATTTACCCATTTTTCATAATACAAGATCAAAAAGGCATCTAATGATATTGAAAGGCAACAAATTTAAATTGGATACAAGGAAATACACAGCACATGATCAATCTGTGGAAGTCGTTGCCACAAAATACCACCAAGGTGAAGAGTTCTGCAGGATGCATAAAAGGATTAAACACTTATTTTAATGAATAAATGTCCACACTTACACTAGACAAGGTAAAACTATAGGGATATAAATTCTCATGAATCAGAGTATGAGCCAATCTCTAACTGATGAGATTTAAAAAGAAACATCTCCATATAGGCAGGTTATTGCTTAATCTTCCTTAAAGGCTTTTTGCGTCTTCCTTTTGAAGCATCTGGTACTGGCCTCTATCAGACAAGATACTGGGCACTGGACTGGTCTGACATAGGAATTGCTATGCTGTCCCTCTGGAATGAGGTGCCCATAAAGGTGCACAGTATGCTTGTGTAACCCACACACCTCCTAGGTGTGGTGTTCTGTCCCATCTAGTGGCACTGAGACCACTTAGAAAGAGAGTTAAATTAGTCTGCTCTACAGCCTTAGCTAAGAGCCTCATGCCTTGAGGTGCCAGGTTCAATCCTGCCTGCAGAAGACCGGGGTCTATCAGCATTACGCTTACACAAGAGCTGTATAGACAATGACTGTTTTTTCTGCCTTGATCTGTGATGTGGTACCTCTCTGCATATACTGCTTCTGATTTCATACACATCATCTTAAGGCTGTTTTTTTTGTTTTGTTTGTTTTTTTGGTTTTTTGGGTTTTTTTTTTCAATTTCTCTACCAGATCATTACAATATAAAGCTGGTTATCTATGGTTAACCAGATTTCTAACTGAAAGTCATGTTACAAGACAATAATGATATTTAATATTCACTATGCCATCAAGTATTCCAAACCCCAGCTCTTCTGATGTCTCCAATACCATGTGGGATAGTACTGTATAGCAAGTCTAACAACTAATAGACTTGTCTTTAGTATTAATGAATGTATATCATTGTGCTGCCATCTTTTGGACATGGTTAAAAGTACAGTATGTGAAAATCGACTAGTACATGAATGCATAGGTAACTTAGCTATGGGCATTGTTTGTGTGAAATGAGGGAAAGGTGCTTTATTTTTAAACAACATATTTATTTAAAAGAGAATAGTGTGGATTTTGAAGATAGCATATATTACTAGTGAATTTTTACGTGTGCATTTCCCTGTGTAGTTGCACACTTATCGTTCTTTATTTATATTTTAGTACTGTAGGACCAAGAGGGATGAGGCCCCGTTGTGCTAGGTGCCGCACATACGTAAAGCATATGACATAGCCATAAAGATATTACAGTACAAAACTAGTGTGCAATGTATGCTATTTAAAGGTTATTCTTTTGTATTTGTAGCTGCATGTTCTTGATATTTAGTCACACAGTCCTCATATAAAACCCACTTAGACTATGTAAACACTCCCTTTCTATATGGTGATTTTTGGATGTGTTTACCATTAGTGCATTTAAGGTAATGACTTGGGTGTAGTCAGCCAAAAATCTGTTGAGCTCTTCTGGAGAGTGAAAGTCACCTAAGCAAACTGCCTATGCATCAGGCCAGCCTTACCAGGAGACAAACCGATCAGCTACACGTACATGGGGGGGAAGGCCCCACAGAAGAGCTTCAGAGGTGTGCATGAAGTGAAATGCTCAATTATGAGTTCCAGTTACTAGTGTACTGCAACTCAACTCTCTCTGTCCTAAGTCCAGCCTTCCCCTGATTCCAGGACTTGTGCACCACATGGGAATTACTCCGTCTTAGGGTCTGTCTACACTGCAATTAAAAACCCACAGCTGGCCTGTGCCAACTGACTCAGGCTTAGGGGCTGGTTAATTGCAGTGTAGATGTTCAGGCTTGGGCTGGAGCTCAGGGTCCAGGACCCTGCGAGGTGGGAGAGTCCCAGAGCTTGGGCTGCAAATGTCTACACAACAATTAAACAGCCCCTTAGCCTGAGCCCTGTGAGCTTGAGCCGTGGGTTAAATAGCCATGTAGCCAGCTATACCCTAAGTGTACTCCTCAACATCATTCCTCTGAGCCTGGCTCTCAGTCTCTGGGAAATCAGAAGTTTAGGGATTCTCCCCTTGCAGTGGGTAGTGGCTATTCTGTGAAAGAAAATCAGTGAAGCGTCTTGTTTGTTTGTTTGAATTTCATTTTGTTGTCGTGCTACATTAGAAAATATGTCTTGGTTGCAGACTAACTAAAGAATAATAAAAATCCACAATATTTGAGTACTACTTTACACAATGTCCAAACACTAACCGATAAGCATCTGACACTAATTTTTATACTGACATTATTTGCAAAACTATAACCGCCAACTCCAGCTGGTAAGAGCAGCTGCAAAAGCAGCCAATGCAGGGACTGCTGCACTAAGGGGAAAGGAGTAAACTAGGCCCCAGCTGGGGCCACTCTTGCTCCCACACCCTACTGGATCCAGAATTGTGCAAGGGAGACCACTCTGGTCACAGTTGATGGCTTACCTCCCACCTGCCATGTGGCCTTGGTCAGGGGGAGGGGAGACTGCTGAGAGGAACAAGCCAGAGACTCCAGCCAGTATGAACATCTGCAGAAGCAACCAAAGTGGAGACCTTTGGACATTCAGAGAACTTAGATAATTTTTTCACATCTTAGCTCATAGAGCTGAGAAGTTCTGCCCTGTGCTGATTTGCTGTTTGTGCCTCCCTCCTCCATCCCCCTCTCTTGTAATGTCTTCATCTGAGTTTCACTTCACACTTCCCTCTTCTCCCCTGCCCTCTCACTCCCATTTTCCCTTCACTATCCCCTCTCCCTTCGCTTTCCTTTCCTAGTGCAGCCTCTCCTACCTCCCCACCCCTCCAAAAAAGAAACAAAAACTGTGGAACTAACATGACGTTTGCTGCTGCCCATAGTTTACTCTGTTTGTGTGTTATCCTCCTTCCCCCACCCTCTCTCTGTCTGGCCTATTTAGCTCCTCCAGGGCAGGGACTGTCTTCATGTCTGGTTGTACAGCTAGCACAATAGGGCCCCATTTTTGATTGTCCTTAGGCACCACTCTAATAAATGATTTGATAATAATTATAACCGGGGCGGCTCTATGTATTTTGCTGCCCCAAGCACGGCAGACAGGTGGCTTTTGGTGGCACGCCTGCGGGAGGTCCGCTGGTAACGCAGATTTGGCGGCATGCCTGTGGGAGGTCTGCCGGTCCCGTGCCTTCAGCATACCCACCGCCGAATTGCTGCCAAAGCCGCGGGACTGGCGGACCTCCCGCAGGCATGCCGCCGAAGGCAGCCTGACTGCCACCCTCACAGCCAGGGGCGGCTCCAGGCCCCAGAGCTCCAAGCGCGCTTGGGGCGGCAAGCCGCGGGGGACGCTCTGCCGGAGCCGCGAGGGCGGCAGGCAGGCTGCCTTCAGCGGCTTGCCTGCGGAGGGTCCGCTGGTCCCGCGGCTTCGGTGGACCTCCTGCAGGTGTGCCGGCGGGAGGTCCGCCAAAGCTGCGGGACCAGTGGACCCTCCGCAGCCAAACCGGCGGAGGCAGCCTGCCTGCCGTGCTTCCGGTGGCAAAATCCCTAGAGCCGCACTTGGTGCGCTGGTGCCTGGAGCCGCCCATGATTATAACCCAAATCTAGTTCATTTCTAAACCCAGTTTGGTAGGTGGTTAGTCTAACATGTACTTTTGAGGAGAGATTTATCTACTTTTTGGGATGCTAGTCATTTTCTTTTCCCAAAAGGCAAGACGTGAAAGTAATCTGACAGTGGCATGGACCAGGGGCTCATGGAGTTTCTGCAAAAAAGAAGACACCTGCGAGAGTTAGATCATATCCAGCTCCCTGAAATGACCTCTGGCAACACAAGCACTACCTTCCAGCCTCCACAGGCCTTGTTCTCTCTGTACAGGTTAGTGCCCGGCACATGCCAGCCCCTCAGTCCTCTGAATGTCCCTGTGGAGTGCTCAGCCCCTGTTCCACTCATGGACTTTTAAAGCCAGAAGGGACCATTGTGCTCATCTAGTTTACCTTCTTCACATTCCAAGCCCCAGAACCTCACCCAGCCACTCTTGTAGCAGGCCCATAATCCCTGGTTGTGTTACTGAAGTCCTCAAATTAAAGACGTCAAGTTAGAGACAATCTACCTTTTACTCTAGTTCAAACCATCAAGTGACCTGTACCCTGCATTGCAGAAGAAAGTGGAACCCCCACCATGCCCAGGGTCTCTACCAATATGAACTGGTGGAAAATTCCTTCCTGACCCCAAATATGGCGATCAGTTAGGCCCTGAGTAGATGGGTGAGACACACCAGTCAGATAACTGGGAAAGAATTCTCCCTAGTAACTCAGAGCACTCCACCTCTAGTGTCCCATCTCCAGTCATTGGAGATATATGATAATAGCAGACGTGTACCCAGAAGGCTCCTACTGCAAGACAAACCCAAGAAAGAAACCAACAGGACTCCACTGGCCATCACATACAGTCCCCAGCTAAAACCCCTCCAACGCATCATCAGGGATCTACAACCCATCCTGGACAATGATCCCACACTTTCACAGGCCTTGGGTGGCAGGCCAGTCTTCGCCCACAGACAACCTGCCAACCTGAAGCATATTCTCACCAGTAACTGCACACCGAACCATAGTAACTCTAGCTTAGGAACCAATCCATGCAACAAACATCGATGCCAACTCTGCCCACATATCTACACCAGCGACACCATCACAGGACCTAACCAGATCAGCCACACCATCACCGGTTCATTCACCTGCACATCCATCAATGTAATATACGCCATCATATGCCAGCAATGCCCCTCAGCTATGTACATTGGCCAAACTGGACAGTCTCTACGGAAAAGGATAAATGGACACAAATCAGATATTAGGAATGGCAATATACAAAAACCTGTAGGAGAACACTTCAACCTCCCTGGACACACAATAGCAGATCTTAAGGTGGCCATCCTGCAGCAAAAAAACTTCAGGACCAGACTTCAAATAGAAACTGCTGAGCTTCAGTTCATCTGCAAATTTGACACCATCAGCTCAGGATTAAACAAAGACTGTGAATGGCTTGCCAACTACAAAACCAGTTTCTCCTCCCTTGGTTTTCACACCTTAACTGCTAGAACAGGGCCTCATCCTCCCTGATTGAACTAACCTCGTTATCTCTAGCTTGCTTCTTGCTTGCATATATATACCTGCCCCTGGAAATTTCCACTACTTGCATCCGACAAAGTGGGTATTCACCCATGAAAGCTCATGCTCCAAAACGTCTGTTAGTCTATAAGATGCCACAGGATTCTTTGTTGATGATAATAGCAGTCATGGATGGGTCATAAGCCATTGTAGGCAATTTCATCATAGCTTCCCTTCCATAAACTTATCAAGCTCAGTTTTAAAACAAGTTAAGTTTTTTGCCCCAACTATTCCCCTTGGAAGGCTGTTCCAGAACTTCACTCTTCTGATAGTTCCACTGAACACTCCCAGAAGTCTTGTATCTGCGTTTCTCAAAGAAATAATACACACCAACTTGTAAAATTCAGCTCAGGATCCCCACTTTGCTTATCACACAGCACATATATATAGTGGAAACAAGAATCAGTTTATTACCAAAGAACAAATATCCAAGTGACAGTTTGTAAGAATAGTGGAAACGAATGGTTACATATAAAACAAAATCATAACATGCTTTTTAGAGACAAAAGTTAATTAACAAGGCCTTCCCCCATCTCCTACAAGATAACTTATCCAGGTTTTCTCCCCCAGTATTTTCAACCAATTTGGTTGAGACCCCTTCCGGTAAAAAACAGCCTGCTGGCAGCTTGTCCTCAGAAACTGAAGGAATACTCAAGCTTTATCTGTACCCCAAATATAGTTTCAAAAGTTAATTGTCTCACCTTTAAACAGAGTAACTCTTGCTGATTTTATTTTTAACTCCAGCCCCTGCAATCTATTGATCAGCATCCTGCCCAGACTGTAAATGGGCATTAATTGTGAATGATACAATACTCAGTTTGCGTATGACAAGCCAGCATGAGATAAGTGTCTATTTCTCTCCCGCATGCTAGGAGTATGTGGATTACTTTTGAGTGACCCGCCTTAACTCACAGATCTAGATAGCATAGTTTTAGTATATATGCATAACTCCTCACATTTTCTATCCATACATCTTACAATGACTTTGATGACCAGTGTGACACAGGCTGTTATTAGACACCTTGCATGATAGTCTTTTGGTGAACCTTTTGGGGAACCCTGTATCCCTATGTACCCCGTGCCCTCTGGCAGTTGCCATAAAGTAGTCACAACCATATATACATATATTATCTCCAATATTGCCAAACCAAAATGTTAAGCCCCCATTCCAACAATCAGATTGTTTGTTTGTTTTTAAATAAATTTTGGGTTCTTTTTATTTATCTTCTGGTTTCAGAGCCTTTAGAGTGGCCTCATGGCAGGTTTCCAGGCTTTTCTCTGCACCCATAAATGTTTGAAACTCGTTGTGAGATGAGAGCTCAGATTCTCCTTTAATCGCTTGCCTATAGGAGTTGGGGCTTTAAGAAAAACACCAAATAATGTGAGACTCCTGATAAATCATGAGAGTTGGCAACATTGTAATATCTTTTAGTAAGTATTCAATCCCTGTGACAGTTCAGTATGACATTGTGTTTTATAGCTGCTGAGATGCAAAACTATGGCAGTAGATTATTTGGTTTCAATTAGATTAATAGATTTTTAAAGGACAGAAGGGACAATTATGATAATCTACTCTGACCTCCTGCATGATAGAACTGCCTCTTGGTCTTTTCTACTTCTTGCCTTGTTATGTCTTTTATGCCTTAGAGTGTAAAAAGGTATTTAAAAAGTCAACTGCTTTCATTTCCCCATGGCAAAAAAAAAAAAAAAATGGAGACAGTTGCCATATCAGGCACATTCCAGCAGTCCATATGGACATTTTCCCAGACGTACTCTGTAGATCAAAAAATGTTTTTACAATGTGTTATTTATCCAATGTAGGTGTGCTGTAGAGCATTGTATTTGCTGAAGTAAGTGCTCCATAATTTCACTAAAGTATGTATGTGATTTGTACAGCCTGTACTGGCAGCATATTGATAAGGGTTGAAGAGGTTGCTGTGGTAACTTGTTTGCACTATACTAAAATTAACATGCAGTCTGTCTGATCTGCTATTTTGAGCTTGTCTGAAGGTCATTTTTAGTGTACGTGACTTGATTTTTGGGGGAAGAGGATGAGAAGGGGAGATTTGTTTTTTTAAGTGAGATTTAAGGTTTCATAGTGCATTGACAGTCCTATGTCAAATATACTACATAAACTGAACAAAGACTGTCATGCATATAAAAAGACTGAAGTACAAAGGTTTCACTATAATGCATACTTCAGTAAGTACAGTAATTCATGGAAACCCAGTAATAGCTTTTGTAATGCATTTGTCTTTTTTTCCAATTATCCTTTTAAAAATGGACTTTTCAGAACCATATTGGATCACTTAAAGAGCAGTTCTGAACATTAATTGTAAATATGGTATTGTGAGGTTTCACAGTCATTGCCATGCTGCATTGTAAAGTAAAAAGATTTTTAGCCCTGCAAACCCAATGTGGGATCTGAGAATCGAGCTGTCTTCTTTTGTGGTCGCAAATCAGCACCGAATGGCCATACTGGGTCAGACCAAAGGTCCATCTAGCCCAGTATCCTGTCTTCCGACAGTGGCCAAAGTCTCTCATACCGAAGAACTCCCTCAGTTATACCTGTGCCATTCCTACTGAAGACTTTATGGTTTCAGTGACATCTGTGCAGGCCCATTAGCTTTGCTTTGTTTGTGCAGGCTAATTTAGTATTTAGTAAGCAATTTTTTTGATGATGCAGAAAAAATATAATTCTTTTCACTCTTAGCTATATTGGATCTGCAATGCCAGCAAGAGTATAAAGCCGATAAAAACGACTTTGTCAATAGTCAGTAGATATTACTCCAAATACACAGAGAGCAAATGAGTAGGAAGATACCATTTTTACAGTCATTAGGACCTGAGCTTTCACAAAAGTGGTGATAAGCTAATTTGTAACAATGAAAATTATAGGTGCGATATGAATGTCACTGTTCTACTCACAAACATAGTGAAAATGCCAAACGTCCTCTGAAAAAAAACAAAAAACAAAACAACCTCACAATAACTGTTACAGAATCCAAGACAATTAAAAAGGAGAAATGTGTAGGACTGGTAAAATTAGTTCAGATAAAAATAGTCCTCACCCTCTTCAGTCTGAACCTTTGTCTGAAACACAGACAAACTTGTTGCAAACATTTCTGAGATTTGCAAACTTTTATTGGTTATTTTTTCCATATTTCTTTTCATTATTACATGTTTCTGTTTCCCAAAATAGAAAGGGGTGGGATCTAGTACACAGGATTGGGATCGTGTAACTCCTGTTGTACATGGATTTGACATCAACTTTCTCTTAAGGAAAATCAGTCTTGCTTGCCTCAGTTTCCTCAGAAGTTCTCACAGCTTAGACACCATGTTGGAAGGGAACATATAAATACCTTGACAGAGATATAGAGGTAACCTCCTGCACACAGTACTTGCCATGTGTGTTGTTGGGGATCCACCTATGGCAGAATCTTCATTATTAACTCTCACACCTCTGTCTACTCAGCTGGTGGGAGCAGTATATATAAGCAGAAATGCTTGTTTGTTTGGTTGGTTTTTTTTAAAGAATTTTTATTTAAGGATCTGCCTCCCCTCCTTGTTATAAAATGTGAGAAGGGACATTAATAATCTAGCTAAAAGTAGACATCTTAATTTAATATATCTAACTTTTGAATGGATTTTGTAATATGAATTTAATTTTTGTGATGTCAGATTCAACATAAGAACAGCCATATTGGGTCAGACCAATGGTCCATCTAGCCCAGTATCCTGTCTTCCAACAGTGGCCAATGCCAGGTGCTTCAGAGGGACTGAACCGAACAGAGCAATTTATCGAGTGGTCTGTCTCACATTGTCCAGTCCCAGTTTCCGACAGTCAGAGGTTTAGGGATACCTAGAGCATGGGGTTGTGTCCCTGACCATCTTGACTAATAGCCATTGTTGGGCCTATCCTCCATGAACTTATCTAGTTCATATTTGAACCCCGTTATACTTTTGGCCTTCACACCAACCCCAGGCAATCAGATCCACAGGTTGACTGTGAGTTGTGTACAGAAATATTTCCTTATGTTTGTTTTAAACCTGCTGCCTAATAATTTCATTGCATGACCCGTGGTTCTTATGTTCTATATATGGGTAAACAAGACTTCCTTATTCACTGTCTTCACTCCATTCGTGATTTTAAAGACCTCTTTCATATTCCCAGCCTTAGTCATCTCTTTTCTAAGATGACACCTAAGGTGTCTTCCGTCGCTAATGAGCTAATTACTATTGGCTTTAATAGGAATGGTATCAAGCCCTTAGAGTCCCATAAATATGTTTATTGGGAGATAATCATCTGGGTTGAAAATCAGATCAGGTCACAATTTTCATCCATGTCATTTTGTGAATGGGTATCCTATGTATCCAAAGAACACCCTCCTCCACCAGTCCCCAGCCTCAGAGGTGGGGAGACTGTCTGGGCCAGCAGGGGAAAGAAAACCTTTGGCCCCTTTAAGGATTGCTCCCTCTCTCCCCTCTTTGCAGGTACTCAGCCTTCTTGTGGGTCAGAGTGGGGCCCTGTATCTGATCCTTTGGACTAAAGGGTGCAGGATAAACCTGCATACCAAAACAAGATCTTCCCCTACCTGGAGACACCATTCTGCACTGAGAAGAAAAGCTCCAGCTCTTCCCACTCCCTTGAGATTTTGGTGGGCATCATGCTAGTGGGCATCATGCTAGTCACTTTTTTAAGTCTAACAAGGAATCTTTCCTGCACTGCCAGATAGGTGTGGGCAATGTGGGGTTTTTTTGTTTTTAATTTCCTCTCAGCAGCCCAGGGTCTTGTTGGTGTCACTAGGCCTGAGTAAACCAAAGTTGTGACTTTGGGCCTGAAGTGAACCAAAGTTCTTACATGCTGTGAATTTTAACCAACCTGCATGCTAACAGCCTAAAAGCAGAATATGTGAGAGTCAGCTTTTTAGCAGACAGCTGCAGTCCCGCTTAAACTAGCAAAAGTAGTGAGAAGGTGGGAGGAAGGGGGGAGAAGGCTTCTGTGCCTGAAGCTGACAAGGCCAACAGATAAGCTTGCGGATGAGAACTTTTCTTACACGCTGAAATGTAATGCCTAATGTAGCTGCTGTTGGGAAGGGAGGGGTGAGGGGGAAAACCGAACAAAAGGCTTACACAAACAAGGGGGGTATAAATGCTGGGATCCCGCCTGCACGCGGGTGTGCAGGATTTGAGAATGGTTTTTCTCCCTGGCACCTTATTTGGGCTCAAATAAACCTGGTTTTGCTTCTCCACCCTGGTGTGATAATTAGTGCGACGCACACCGGGCAACGAACCTGCTGTTGCTCCGCCTTGGGCTCTTTGAGCCGGCAACAGTCTCAATGGGTAGATTTGACAGTAAAATGCATTTGTTGCATTAGCAGGTGCCCAGTGTAGACATTCATTTGACTGGGGCAGCTTCCAGATAAAGCACAATTGGAAACAGATTAGGAAGAGGCATCTCCCAGAGAAGATGGGGAAAGGTGGTATGGACTCCTAATGTCCACAGCAGTGAAAGAAGAGGGTGATGGTGGGGTCCCAGCAACAGTGATGGAACCTGTTTAATGCTGTGGAGGGATGGCATAATTCCCAACATTTTCAGTGGCTGAAGTGGGATGGGACCTGTCCCCAAGGGGGTTGGAGACCAAAGTGGAGTTCAAGTCCTACCCTCAGTGGGGAAGGGGGTGGGCCAAACCTGAGCAGCACTGTGTTCCCATGCACCAGGGGCCAGGTCACAATGCCTGGAGGGGAGAGCTGAGCCCAGCCAGCCCCACAGGAGCCAGTTCAGCTGGGACGGGGGTTTCAGCTGTCAAAGTAGGACAATTCCACAAACTTGGGACTGTTGGGAGGTATGGGGCTGATACCAGCCCTCCGCCAGGTGTTACAGATTGCAAGGGAAGGGTGACCTGCCCTGGAATAGTTACTGCTGGATAGTTCCCAGATACGTTACTTAATAAAGTTGCAGCCTAGTTAAAGCACATTCTTGGTGTCTTGTCTGTCTTCCCTCAGTATCTGAGACAATAATTCTGATATCTGTGTCCTGCAATCCAGAACATTGCCACTAGTTGTCAGTCTAAATAATATATGTGGGCTGATTGTAGTTTGTTGTCTTCCTCTGAGAACAGCATTCTTGAAAATGGAGTGAATACTATTACTGAGACATTATAGTCAATTGATTTCCTAGTGATATAATAATTAGAAAGCAGACAATTTTTAGTTTACCTAAAAAACTTTATTAACAATGTAAAATGCCTAATATTTTACAGTCTGAGCTAATTCTGGCATGCCCTATAAGAGTTAACACTAAGTTGATGTGCAGACACCATGCTTCAACTTTTAATGGAAACAAAGTATTTTCTGCTTTATGTTAAAGGATAATTGTATATTGTACTACACCATCTTTTAACTCCATTGCCCCTTTCTTCCAAAAGTTGAAATAGACACCATTGGTTTAAAAGGAAATTAATTAACTTCTATGTACTGTACAGTATGTAGATATTATGATTACTTTGTATTTACAAATATGAATATTTTTCATATATGATTTTGAGTATGATAAATTAAGAGATTTTACTGTGAAGTTCTTTGCTAAACTGAGATTATAGTGGAAGACTAAATATGAATGAGAGCACAAAAAGCAATAGGAGAGTTTGTGCATGTTCTGTTACAATAGTTTTGTTTTTAATATTAGAAGTTTAACATGTTTTGATGTTTGAAATAGTTTTCTATGTTTAAAGATTGTTTACAATATTTGATCATATTCTATTAATGTGATCCTAGTAAGAGCTATAGTCATACTTTTGTACTGTACACAATTTCTTTTGTGGTTTGTATAATAAAAAAGCTTTAGGATGAGCTAGTAACCATAATTCCTGCATCTAGTCACTGAATGGTTTAAAGGAGACATGTGGAATGTCATTACAAAATCTTTAAAACAAAACAAAACAAACAAACCAAAAAAAACCCCAAAACCATAATAATGTTAAATCTGTTCCCTTTCTGGTTCTTGAGAGCAACAACTTTGAACTGTAAAACTCCTTTTTGAAAAGGGCGGGGGGAGAAGGAATAGGGTAGTGTAGAAAACGCTATTTAATCAAGAGCAGTAAGCTTTATCCTTTCAAAGGTCAAATACTATTGGTTTCATGAAAGTTATGGTTTTCTTGGTGTTTCTGTACTGAATTTTTTAGCTTGAGACAAGGCAGCACAGTCCAAAGAATCTTCGCTTCGGTCTTCTCACTAATGGATAAGGAGTCAGGTTTAGGAGACTGCTATCATCTGTAATGAAAGAAGTACAAAATGTAATACAATAAGGCATATAAAAAAGAAACTGCTTACTTATTTGTATACCAATAGCACCTGGGAGCCTCAGCAGTGGACCAGGGCCCCATTGTACTTGGCACGGTACAAACTCAGGCTAAAAAGATGGCTTTTTCCCCAAAGAGTTTACAATCTAAATGCTCTAAAGAGCATGTCCGTACACTATGAATTATGATTAAGGCTAAGATTATGTCACAGAGGTTGCAGAAGTCACGGATTCTATGACTTCCAGTGATCTCCATGACATTGGGGCCCCGGCCGCTGACCAGCTGCTGCCAGCAGCAGGGGACCCAGCAGCAGCCCAGCCTCCCCAGGGAAGTGGGGGACCCTCTCACAGCTGCCCAGCAGCTGCGGGTGATGGGACCCCTGCAACTGACCAGCTGCTGCCACTGGAAGCAACCCCTGAGCTGCCCAGCGGCTCTGCCACCATGAGCACCTGCCCCCCACTCCCACAGCTCCCAGCTGGCAGCGGCAGAGGGACACCAGAGCTGCTCAGTGGCCACAGACAGGGGGGGCCTCTGCTGCTTCCAGCTGCTGGTGGCAGCGGCAAAGGGACCCCAGAGCTGCTCAGTGGCCACAGACAGGGGGGGCCTCTGCTGCTTCCAGCTGCTGGTGGCAGCGGCAAAGGGACCCCAGAGCTGCTCAGTGGCCAGGGGCCCCACACAACTCCCCAGCTGCCACCACTGGCAGGAGCCCCCCACAGCTCCCCTGCTGTTGTGGGTGGCAGGGGACCCCCTCCCCCCACAATTCCCAGCCCCACAGGGTGGCAGGGGGACCCCTCCCAGCCATTTTGTCCCCATTTTATCAGGGATGTTTTTAGTAAAAAAGTCAAGGACAGATCACGGCTTCCATGATTTTTTTCTGTATTGCTCGTGACCTGTCCGTGACTTTTTTACTAAAAATATCCCTGACAAAATCATAGCTTTAATTATGATGATGCAGCTCTGTAGTAACTTTGTCCTATGCCAATTTTATTCCAGGAATGTAGTTTTGTTTTATATATTTAATCTTAAAATTCTAATTACAGAGTTATGGCCATTGCTCCAGAACAATATATAGTGTTTCAGAATATCAGTTCTGGATAACTAAGAAAGGTAGAGGAAGAAAGACAAAAATCCTGGCATTTTGCTTAGTGGTTCAATCACTGAACTTGAGATCAGAGGGGCAGCCTTGTTAGTCTGTATCTACAAAAACAACAAGGAGTCTGGTGGCACCTTAAAGACTAGCAGATTTATTTGGGCATAAGCTTTTGTGGGTAAAAAACCCACTTCCTCAGACGCAAATTGAGAGGAATTACCCTTTCATCTCTGGAGACAGGGCAAAATTTTCAAACTTGGTTGCCTAATGTTAAGGTCCTAAATCCATATTTAGGAAACTAAATGAAAGCTATATTTATATGGATTCAAGATCCGAACATTAGGCAACATTCCTTGATAATCCAAGCTTTTCCTTGATAAGATAAATGACCTATTCCCCCATCCACCCAGCATTTTTATATTTGTTTGTAAAAAAATAACATTGTTTCACAGCTCTAAGAAAAACATGAATAATAAATGCTTGCTAACTATGAAAAGAGTTTTAAGAAAAGTGTTTCCCAAATTGGAAAAACATAATGCTACATTTAGACACTTGGTTTCAGGACTGACTTTGACCAGACTGATACAGAGTGATGCCCTGATCGCATAAGGACTTAAGTGTCCAACTCCCATTTCTGTTGCCTAAGTCCAAAATGTAGGCGCCACTGAGATTCTCAAAACTCCTACCACATTGCTGCCTAAACCTGGAGGCATCTAACATCCCTCAGAGCTTAAATTTCTGCCATTAAAGTGCCCTATGTTTCTACTTCTGGGCCCATACACTACCGCTTCAGTCCTGACAGCTCGTGTCCGGCTTGCTCCTAAGCCCTACTCCTTAAACCAGGTGAGATAAGTGGGGGAATGGCTATTCAATGGCTATTAGTCAGGATGGGCAGGGATGGTGTCCTAGCCTCTGTTTGCCAGAAGCTGGGAATGGGTGACAGGGGGTGGATCACTTGATGATAACCTGTTCTGTTCATTCCCCCTGGGGCACCTGGCATTGGCCATTGTCAGAAGACAGGATACTGGGCTAGATGGATCTTTGGTCTGACCCAGTATGGCTCTTCTTATGAATGTCTATCTGCCCTATGGGGGCTGGTGTGATATGAGCACACCTAACTCCACACAAAATTGTCTGGAGTAGAGAAGAAGCAGCAGCTTTCCTTGTAACCTTTCGCCCACTGGTTAGGGTACTCACTCAGAACATGGGAGACCCCAGTTCAATTCCCACCTCTGCATGATGTAGAGAAGGGATTTGAACCTGAGTGTCCTACCTCACAGATGAGGGTGCTAGCCACTGCACTATGGGATACTTTGATATGGTGCGCTCCTGTTGAAAGCTGTTCCATGGCGTATAAATAAATATGCATTGGACCAGAGAGAAAGAATGACTCTATGGTTCGGTGGTTAGGGCATTCACCTGTCTTCTCCACATCAGGCACATAGGAGAATTGAACTAGGGCTCCCCACCTCCTGGGTGAGTTCCCTAACTACTGGGCTAAAGGTTACAAGAAAGGTCACTCCTGCTGCCCTCTCCTTTCTACCCCCTCTCCTGGCTGTTTTGTGTGGAGCGAGGTGTGTGCCATTGTTGTTCTTGTAAGAGATCAGATTTTTTTGCATTTTGTCTACTTTTGCTTTGCTTTCTGCTACTGACAGGGGGTGCCACATGAAGGCAGTAGACTTGCTCCCCAAGCTGGACAATCAGCACCAGAAGGGAGCTGAAAATGACCATCTTTCCCATTGATGCCTCCACTCTACAAGAGAATCTAACACGTTAAGTAAATTGAGGAGCCTGTTGCTGCATCTGCACCCTTGTCCACTTGACTGTAGATCCTGGACCAGGCTTGACAGGCTACTCTCAGGATCATACAGAGTTGCCATCGTTGGGCACCAGCATGGCCTGGTTTCCTCTCCAGATTGTGATGGTGGGGCAGTGCTGCAGACAATAACTCATCTGTTAAAAGAGTGCCTATCTCGACAGCTGGAGGGCTGCTTACCATGCCTCACCTCCCTGGATACAGAGTCTATCCCCTGGTTACCGTACCTGGACATCGAGCTCTGATGTCTGCATACAAGAGGATTCTTGCAAGAAACTCCTTAGGCACCTGTCTCCAGGAGAAATTTCACAGCTTTGAATCCCAAGTGGAGATAGGTGCCTCCCTCCATCACATACTTAGGTGTCTACCTCACTGAATGGGGTGACGCTTAAGACACACCTCTTCTTTGGCATCTTCAATTGGCTAGCTTAGGTGGCTCCTCACCTAGCATGCTGGCTTTTGTGGCTCCCTCTCTTAGGTGTCTAACTCTCCCCAGGCATTGCATAGGGACCCTGGTTGCCTACTCAGGGTTTGTGGATTCTCCTGGGTGGCAAGGCACCTAAAAGTTAAACTAGTTGTTGCAGTGCCTAAGCCCCTTTGGGGGCCTGAGTGCATAATGGAGTTGTCCTGGCAGGGAAGGGGATAGGTTTCTGTCCAAAATATTCCTGGACCCCCTGGTAGGTGATCCAAAGGGCAGCATGGATATCCACCTCAGAAGAGAATGATCATATTACACATTCTTCTTGCATCCGAAGAAGTGGGTATTCACCGCTCATGCTGCAATCTGATACTGAAGGGTAAGAAATGGACTTTGTCTTGCATGTATGATTCCTTTGAGAGAATACATTCTCTTTCTTCTTAAATTTCACCCACTGCACATGCACAGTAAATGTGGGTATCTGAACACTTCTTCAGTCTGCAAGCAAAGATGCAAGTTTAGTAGCATTATACTAAGCTTGAAAAGACTAGTGATTGTGAGCCCACCCTGACCTCAGTGAATTCAGCAGCAAAACTCTCATTGATTTCACTGAGAGCAGGCTCGGGTCCTGTAAGGATTCATTCATTCAACACTATCAAATCATCTCACAACTTTTTTTTTTTTTAAACCACACTCTTAATTTCACATCTAATCATTAAAGTTATTAGCTCGTACCCTGGTAATTAACTAAATCTCCTCCTTTTGGGTCTTCTCTCCCTTATTTTTCCTCTTTGATGAATTCAAAATGCAGTTTTAATTAAAGATCTTAGAATACTTTGAAGATGTAAAGTCCTGAATTAGTATTATCATCCCCTCTTGAGACCTCAGTTCCCAGAAGTGGGCAGTAAGCTCTGAATATAGATGATGTATATTTGTGAGAGCAGCAAAAGAGCCGTTTGTACCTCCTTGATCTTGGAGCTGGCCCCCAGCATAGTTTAGAGCAGCATCTGGGCTACTTAAAAGTATGTCTGCCTGATACACAGCCCTAAAAGTCTCTGGTGCATCTACCAGAGGTCTTCAGGCCATCTATGCAGAGTGTAAGGAGAATCTGAATGAGCTCTCCCCTGTGATGAGCTGGGGGAAAAGACTTCAGGAACAGACCATATTTGCATAGACATGCCTACTCTGCCTACGTGTGCAGCAGATGGAGCTGCTTTGCCAAAATGATCAATTTTGGTTGGTTTGGGGTTACAAATCACTCAAGGATTTGAATGCAGGGGTAATGAAGATGAAGTGTTAACCTTATTGCATGAGTAAAAGGCAGCAGAACTGTGCTTACCCTGTGACCCCCCCCTCATTGAGGGGGTCACCCTAAACTGAACCTCACTTGCTAAGCAGGGAGTAGGGATGCCACATCCTCATGAAGCTGAGAGAGTGGAGATAGTGGTTCTATGTGGTGGTGTGGTTGCTGCCATGAATCTAGCATTTAATGATAGAGCTGATTGGTCTCAACTGAGAGTCCTTGTTTCTGGCTGGTAATTCCTAGAGATATTATTACTGAACAGGTCTAGGGGCTAAGGCTTAGACATTGTTGCGGATAGGGAATGACAGTACAGAGACTGAATTGGCTGTGAGGTTCCCCATTAAGAGCTGGGTTAAGTGGCAGAACCTCAGAACGTGACATTGTGGGTGCAGCAGCAGTGGCAGAAAGAGAACAACAGCTATGAGCCAGTTGCAAGCAGCAGCAGAGGCATTGTTCAATGTCTCCTGCCCCCAGGGGTGGGAGATGAACCATGTGAACGTACCTCTGAAGTCTGGGTCTTCGCTAATCAAGGACAGCCAATGGTGAGTAGGGTACAGTGGTATCTGAGGGGAGTGGTGTGTTAAGGGATGTTTGTTTGTTGGACTTTCACATCACAAAGTGAGAAACTGAGGCCAA
Source organism: Mauremys reevesii (assembly GCF_016161935.1). Classification (NCBI taxonomy): domain Eukaryota; kingdom Metazoa; phylum Chordata; order Testudines; family Geoemydidae; genus Mauremys; species Mauremys reevesii. The sequence goes on along the minus strand of NC_052628.1, from coordinate 38,722,527 downwards.
GGACACTGCCCAACACATTGTGGGGTGGATGTTTGCCTATGGTCGCATGCTTTTGATTTGTGGTTCTGGTGTTTTTCCAAATTAACGTTGGGTCCCCTTTTAATAAAAGTTTTATTTTGTTTTACACAGACTCAGTGCTTGCGCATGGGGAAGGATTGCCTTTGAGGTGGTGGTGTTTAGTTTTCCCAGATTACTGTGGGAACTTGAGTCGGTTTTATTTTGTGGTGGTAAGAGAAATCCCTAGACATTGAACTTGGCCCTTGTTGCTGCCGACACCACCTGTCAGAAGGATTACTAGAGCAATATAAAGGGGCCAGAATGCAGAGGAAGGATTCCCCCCTGGAACTCTGAACTGTCTTCCTCTATTCTGCACTGAGTTCAAGTTTCTCCTCTTCCCTAGCCTAGGTCTTTCCTTTGCTATGTTCCCCTTCTTCTTTCTCTTTGTGCTCCATTCCAGACTTTGTGCCTTTTTACCATCTGTCCTGTTTACCTGGAATGACCTTCTACATAATGCACAAAGAGATTTCTTCCTCCCCTCCTTCCACACCCTTTGCAATCCCCTCCATTCCATGAAACTTCAGGAGTGCAATGTATTCTCCCCATTCTGTGTTTCTCTCACAACTGCTGTCCTTTAGACTGTTAGCTCCTTGGGACAAGGACCTGTTATGCTTAGCACACTTTATTTGTTGTATGCTGCCATGTACACTGACAGCATTATGGAAATACTAATATAATATACGATAAAGAATACACCTAGCTTTTAATTTTTTAGGACAAATTGGAGAGAGTCTAGAGACTATCCCCTGACAGGTATTTGTCCAGCCCGTTTTTAAAAACCTCCAAAGATGGGGATTCCACAACCTCCCTTGGAAGCCTATTCCAAAGCTCAACTACCCTTATTCTTATAAAGTTCTTCCTAATATCTAACCTAAATCTCCTTGGGTACAGATTAAGCCCATTACTACTTGTTCTGCCTTCAGTGGACATGGCACAACTGATCACAGTCCTCTTTATAACAGCCCTTAACATATTTAAAGACTATTATCAGGTCCCACCTCAGTCTTTTTTTCTCAAAACTAATCATGTCCAGTTTTTTTTCTAATCTTTCCCCACAAGTCAGGTTTTATAAACTTTTTTTTTTCATTTTTGTTGCTCTCCTTTGGACTCTCTCCAGTTTATCTTCATCTTTCCTGAAGTGTGGCTCCCAGAATTGGACACAGAACTCCAGCTCAGGCCTCACCAGTGCTGAGTAGAGCAGGTCAATTACCTCCCATGTCTTATGTACAACACTCCTGTTAATACACCTAGAATGCTATTAAACTTTTTCATAGCTGCATCACATTGTTGACCAGTATTCAATTTGTGATCCATTATTACCCCAGATCCTTTTTCAAAAGTACTACCAATAGCCATTTACTCCCCATTTTTGTAGCTGTGCATTTTCCTTCCTAAGTGAAGAACTTTGTACTTGTCTATACTGAATTTCATCTTGTTGAATTTAGACCAGTTCTCCAATTTGTCACGGTCATTTTTAATTTGAATCTTTCCCTCCTAAGCGCTTGCAACCCCTCTGAACTTCTTGCCATTTGCAAATTTTATAATAAAATTTTATTATGCCACTTCACTTCCTCCAGTGCAGCTCTGCTCAGCAGAGACATAACTTCGCTCTTAATTTCCAAAATATACTAGCTTTAGAGGATGCTGGACTAACCCTATTGAGTGAAATCCTTGCCCTATGGATGTCATTGGGAATTCTGTCATTGACATCAGTGGGGCCAGGACTTACCCAGAATAATTTTTTTTAATAATATCTAGAAAAAATGTAGATTTTTCTGATATAAACTGAGCCAAAACACTTGAATGCCTTAATTTACGTTAGAAACAGAAAAAGCAAGACTCACCTTGATTTTTCAATGGTAAAGGCATAGTCTCCCTGAGTTTGCTTAAAAGGTTTTTCATTTCTCTCATGTCTCTGTGGAAATTAAAAGTAAAATAGATAGGTTATTTAAAGTCTCCATTCTATTTTCTGCTTCTGCGGGTTGTAGGAATAGTACAATACACTTAAATAATGAAAGATAAACTCAAAGTGGGACTAACAAGCTCTTTTGGCTCTATCTAATGGACAAGTAGTTGGCTCCAAGATAAAAGCCAGTCTAATTCTTTATTTTTGTTACAAGAGGAATATGCCCTTAGATTTAATGAGGAGCTGGAGGGTTGATTTGATTGTAATTAGCAGCTTTCTGGTTCAAATTTATCCTAGGATGATGACATAATTACCACTTCCTGGATGTTGAATGGTCTTTATAAAATGAGTTGGTGGGTTCAGTCCAATTCCTAGCGGAGAGATGTACCATACCTAGCACAACTGGCAGTTATCAGCACCAGTGTTGGCTGCACTACCCTTTTGCCCCTAGATGGTGAACACTTAGACTGTAAGTTCTTGGGACAGTGACTGTGTTGTGTATCTTGGACAGTACCAAGCACAAAGGCAGTGTTTAAAAAGTAATAAATAAATGACTGTAGGGACCACGCATGCTGTATCTGTTCCCATTTTGTGGATGAAGAGAACATTTCATCCAGCCTGTCAACCTGACCCCTCTCAAGTATATGGGATTTGCCCAAAATGTTAAAGGGGAGAAAACAGACTAAATAATCCCCACTGATATTTTAATAGGTTTCCTCTCTCCCATAGCAAGGTTACAGGTGTGAGTGTGTTTTGAAAGTGGCTCACGGTTTGTAAAGTGAAAGAGAAACTGTGTGAGGACCCAGGCTGCACTAAAGAGTTTTTGGTTTGAAAGACGGTGTGATCTTGCCTCATTCATTTGGATACCCCGATACTATAATATGGTTCCTAAACAGAGCAGTGCAACTATCTTTCCAATTGTTCAGTTTTATTCAGCTCCTCTTTTAATAGAACAGAATTTGGTTTTATATGGTAGCCCTCAGGCTCTCAGTGGTAACTCACACAAAGCCTTAGATAATAGATCAGTTTCAGTAAGAACAGAAATGGCCACCAGGGTTATCTCTTACTTATTTTTTTTTAAAGGGCCATATAAGCTTCAACTTGCACCTGGATAGCCAGAGGATTAAAGGAGTTCAGTTTGGTATATACTTGTTTATTTCCACACATTCAGAATTATTGGCAGGCACAACTGATGATGTCAATTGGATGTCTAAATACCTGACTTGCAAGTACAAAAATGGAGACCAGGTGATTTGGAATACAAAAGCAGAGGCCTGGTTAAAACTAGAATGAAAATCAGTCTTATTATCTCTGTTCTGCAAGTAGGACCATTTATCCAGGGGCGGCTGCAAGCCCCAGCACGCCAAGTGCGTGCTTGGGGCGGCATGCCGGGTGGGGATGCTCTGCCGGTCGCCGGGAGGGCGGCAGGCAGCCAGCCTTCGGCAGCATGCCTGTGGGAGCTCCACTGGAGCCGCGGGACCGGCGACCAGCAGAGCGCCCCCCACGGCATGCCGCCGTGCTTGGGGCGGCGAAATGTCTAGAGCCGCCCCTGCATTTATCTCTGTAGTTTCTTCGTGCTTTGACAGTGACATCCAGTGGTACTCAGCTAAATATTTCATTCCTGGCCCACCACTGTACCCACTGATTTAGAAGTTACTGTCATGTACATTAAGTTCTGAAGAAATGTTAAAATACCTTTTTAATGTACTGATACAAGTAACAATGTTGATTGCCTATGTGGAAAAGGCTGAATAAAGCATTAGGCCTAAATTCCAGTATTTAGGAATAAAAGCTACACATACCTTTCAGTGTTTTCAATATCGGTGGAAACCTGCCATGAATGCTGTTGAATATCTATTGGTGAAGATGATGTGTCTTCTAAAATAGGTACTTCTGAACTCTCCTCCATTTTATTGTCTAGGATCTTGGGTGTTGCACACGTCTCTTTTCCTTTAAAATGTTAAGACAAAACAAAACATATCCCTGTTATTTAAACACAGTTTATACAAAGACTGAAATGTGGTGGTTTGGTCCTGATTATGCACAGCACCAGTGCAGAGAGTTATGAACCCAAACTCCATGTTAAAAGCAAGCAGGACAGGGAATGGATGGCAACTTGTCCATCTGCTAATGAGAGCTCTGCTGCTTGGCATAAGTAATGCAGTGGCCAAGCAGCACCAGCGGGAGTGAGGTCAAAGAGAAGAGTGTGGAGCTAAACATTTTGCTTAACTGTGTAAAATCTGTGTCAGGGGCCAAAGGGCAACATGGAACAAAAACCAGTGAACCGTAGTGCATCTACTGAAAATGACTTCAGAAACTCTCACATCAATGGACAGCACAATGCACATATCTAGTTAGTAGTAGGATGCTGTGCTGAAAAAGTAGGACAAAATGTGAAGTTCTGTACATGACACGTTTTAATAGCACTACACACCTGCCAACATTCACAACCCAAAATACAGCAGATTCCAAATCTGCACCAAGTTTGTGATTCATACTTACTACAAGGAAATAAAAGGAGGTGTTAGAGCTGAGTGGTTGAGGGCTGGTAGCCAGGTCCTAAGGGATTTTGTGTGGGAGAGAAGGAGGTGTTGGGCCTGGACCATGGTGATAGTGACTGCAAAGGAATTAGGGTTGATGGGATTAGCTGGTGCCCTGACAAGGTTCTAATCCATGGCCCTTGGGCAATTCCTCTGTGGTAGGGTGACTAGATGTCCTGATTTTATAGGGATAGTCCCGATATTTGGGGCTTTGTCTTATATAGGTGCCTATTACCCCCTACCCCCATCCTGATTTTTCACACTTACTATCTGGTCACTCTACTCTGTGGTAACCAGTGTAGCCCTGGCACCAGGCATCTAATGGGATGGATTTCTTTTGAGTGTGCCATTTGAACTGAGAAATTTCAGAGTTGGGTTCCAGACACCTTCCTTAGAGGTTCAAGTTTGTTTACCTTTCTGGTTGGACCTCATGAATTTGCCCAAACAATCTATGACCAAAAAGTTCTTATTAAGCAAGGTTTATTACAAATAGAGAGAAATTAATATTAAAAACAAAATCTGTGGTCTTTAAATTTGGCCAGAAATCACCTAGCTAAACCTACACTGTAATTACACAGATGAGAAGAAATTGCTTGTTTATTTCCATCATCCAGCTTCTCAGGTCATCAGAGCTGTTTGCATGTTCTCAGCCTGACAGTCTGCTAGAGATCCTGGGAATCAAACTTCCATATATTTTTTTTAAACCTCTCACTCACCTCAGGTATCCTTGGCCACAGGGAACAGCTCCACTTCTCATCTCTCATGGAGTCTCCTTTTGAACTCCAGACTAAAGTGCTGCTCCACCTCTGTCTCCCCTCCTCACCCGCCGCTTAACAAGAGTCAATCAAACCCTCCTCCTGGGTGATCTCCTTCTGTGCTTTAGCTGTAGTATCATCTCCTCCCAATTATACATCACAGTTAGACCATAAGAACGGCCATACTGGGTCAGACCAATGGTCCATCTAGCCCAGTATCCTGTCTTTGACAGTGGCCAATGCAAGGTGCTTCAGAGGGAATGACAAGAAAAGGGCAATTTATCAAGTGATCCATCTCTTCTCGTCCACTCCCAGCTTCTGGCAGTCAGAGACTTTAGGACACCCAGAGCATGGGGTTGCATCCCTGACCACCTTGGCTAATAGCCGTTGATGGACCTATCCTCCATTAATTTATTTAATTCATTTTTTAAACTCTGTTATAGTTTAATCTTTCACAACATCCCTGGCAAAAAGCCGCACAGGTTGGCTGTGTAAAGTACTTCCTTTGGTTTGTTTTTAAACCTGCTGCCTATTAATTTCATTGGGTGACCCCTGGTTCTTGTGTTATATGAAGGGGTAAATAAGACTTCCTTATTCACTTTTTCCACACCAGTCATGATTTTATAGACCTCTCTCCAGAGCTGGCTCTAACTTTTTTGCAAAAAAAAAGAGCACCGCCCCACCGTAACACTCCCCCCCCGCGAGTGCCATGCCGCCGAACCCCCCCAGCACTGCGCCGCTGAACCCCGCCCCGAGCACGCGGCATGCCGCCGAAGCCCCCGCCCCCCCAGCGCCACATTGCCAAGCCCCCCGCCCCTCTTAGCGCCATGCCGCGCTGCCAAAACCCCCGAGCGCCATGCCGCCCGAAGCCCCCCGCCCCTCCGAGCGCTGCCCTGCCAAAACATCCCCCCTCCGAGCACCGCCCGACCAACACAAAAATGAACAAACAAAAAAAGCCTTCCAGCGCCACCCCGGCGAACCAAAAAAACAAACAAACCCCAAGTGCCGCCCCGCCCCGAGGTGCTGCCCCAAGCATGTGCTTGGTCAGCTGGTGCCTGGAGCTGACCCTGCCTCTCTCATATACCCCCTTAGTTGTCTCTTTCCAAGCTAAAAAGTCCCAGTCTTTTTAATCTCTCCTCATATGGAAACTTCCATACCCTAAATCATTTTTGTTGTCCTTCTCTGTACCTTATCCATTTCTAATATATATTTTTTTGAGATAGGATGGCTAGAACTGCACACAGTATTCAAGGTGTGGGCATACCATGGATTTATATAGTGGCATTATGATATTTACTTATCTATCCTTTTCCTATTGGTTCCTAACATTATTAGCCTTTTTTTTTTGACTGCTGCTGCACATTGAGCGGATGTTTTCAGAGAACTGTCCACAATGCCTCCAAGATCTTTCTTGAGTGGTAACAGCTAATTTAGACCCCATTACTTTGTATGTATAGTTACCCAATATGCATTACTCTGCATTGATCAGTCTTGAATTTCCTCTGCCATTTTGTTATCCAGTCACCCAGTTTTGTGAGATTCTGTTGTAACTCTTCACAGTCTGCTTTGGACTTAACTGTCTTGAGTAATTTTATATCATCTGCAAACTTTGCCATCTCGCTGTTTACCCATTTTTGCAGATCATTTGTCATTGTCTTATCAGAGACCTCAGTGTGAAACCTTAATTGCTTATTTGTCTGGTCCTCTTGGGTATTTTACTCGCTGTACTGGAAAGAGCAATGAGTTATACCAGCCCATTACACAATACACAACTTTCATGTCACACACTTATCACCTTCCTATGAAATAGGATTGCTCTTGAAAGCGATCCAACTTGTCACTGGTGCTATAGAAATATAAAGTAGTGATATAATTTGGTGCTGATTAATTTTACTGTTACTTGGTTTTAAAACAGGGATTATTATTTCCTCTTCCAAAGGACAGATGTGCAGTGCCTGTAATACTTTTTGTGCTGACCAAAAAAAAAAAAAAAGGCAGTCTTGTAGAGTTTTGGCAGTATGAATGGTACCAAGGAGCTGTTCACTAGTAATATTGTTGGATCATAACCGATTCATGAAGACCTCCTTGAAATTCAGGGTGCCTGCTGAATCACTTGAAAAATAACTGAGAGTCTGTTAATAATAAAGGCTCTGAAGAATGTCTTAGTCATAGGCTTAAACTTGTGAGTTAGGCCCTGGGGTCTACCCCCAAATCCTGCATAACCTTGGAATATGGTGGAGGCTCTGTATTGGCCTACTACTCCTTCCCAGCTCCTGTTCCCTGGTACCATGACCCTATGATGGAATGCCAGGGACTCCCTTGGCTGTGACTGCCCCTGGATCTCTGAAGAATGAGTGGGTGGCTCAATGGAAACAATAATGAGGAAAAAAACAGTAAAAACTGTTATATTTTCTAGGGAATTTCCATAGGGTAGAGTGGGGATCATATGCTCCCCTTCCAAACTTGTCTTTCCCAAGTAGAGTTCAGTGTTAAAGTCCTTATTTCTCCTCACATGTATTGTACTTCTCTTTTCTCTCACAGTTTGTCCTTCTTTCTCATACCAGTTTTCAAACAGAGCAGTGGTTTTCAACCTTTTTTCATTTGTGGACCCCTAAAAATTTTCAAATAGAGGTGTGGACCCATTTAGAAATCTTAGACATAGTCTGCGGATCCCTTGGGGTCTGTGGACCACAGGTTGAAAACCACGGAAATAGGGTTATGGTAATGAGATCATAGCACATCAGTTAAGTAATCCATCCTTCCAGTGCTCCTAAAACTTGAAATGAAATAAAGTTTACACAGAAAAAGACACCATGATTTCAGTGAGGTTTTTTTAATCTAAATTATAAATTATCAAAGGCTTTTATGTACTATTTTAAGATATTTGTTATTAATACAAAATGCATGATGGAAAAACAATTATGCCAGGATTGTTCAATGTGTAAGGCTCTTGTACTGTGCATGGTACACACTTACCTGTAATTTAGAATTTTTATTATTGTGATGCACATACAATATAGTAACTAGATAATTCTGAATTTACATCACAGAAGCTTTGTGGTGTATTTGCTCAATGATACATGTACACAATTCTTGCACTAGGCTCAATTCTTTCCTTTTTAATCCAAATATCTATTCTGTGGTATTTCTTGAAGTGCCTAGCAGACTAGTATCATAAGACCATGTCTACACCTCTTCAGACCCCTTACCAATATAGCTGACAGAAGTCTGTAGTACACACATGGAGTGCTGATTCTACCCTTGCTTCACCTGTACTATTCCCCTGGGGCACACTGCAATCTTAGAGAGGTAACTCTGTGAATCTAATTCCCTCTGTTTTGCCCTCCAAAACTCCTGCCCCATCTTCTCTTTGATCTCCTGCATGCATCTTTACCCAACACTTGTATAAGAAGAGCTAGCTTGCTCCAGTGATGCACAGTATACAAGCATGACAACATTCTGTGATGTAAAACACATTCCTATCATTAATCCCATGTGTCCAGGAGCTAATAGTTTACTAATATAAGTAACAATGTTATCAAACTGGCTATTAAGATCTGCAGATGGTACCATGGAATTATTGGTTTCTGTGTAGATTATGTATTTGGGCATTTAAACTTTGGTGATCCATCTATAAAATTCCACAGTTCAGAATCTGTTAATTCAATAGTTATAACCCTTATTTCACAGTTGCTTGGTGCAAGAGGATCCTCACTTATTTAGATCAACTTGATTCTGAACAAGGTTACACTAATAATACGTTCTTCCCTTGTATTTTATATGTTCCGGTGGCAAAATGTGAACATCTATGGACAAAATGATGAAAGAATGAGAGTTTGCTTTCTATGAATTGCCACAAAAAGGGAAAATATTTCTCGTTATAAATGTAGCTGACTTTATAAAATGTCACACCAATCTGAAACTCCAGTGTAAAATAATGACTCTCGCTCTGGTGACTAAAAATGATCTAATTGAGATTGCAGAGACTATAAAAATTATTTCGCTCATTAACATGATTTCCTAGTAACCCCATCACTGTGCAACTAGTATTTAAATGTAATAAAATCACCTAGCATCCTTACTTGTCATTGGACTTGTTACTATGAAAATGTGAGTCAGCAGAGCTATTTTATTTTATCAATCACTATTACAATCCCAAACCAATTTAAAAATTATTTGCTGTTGATACAACCTCCAGGACTTCAGTGTATCAGTTCGTACTCTGGGATGCTAACAAATATTTGTGAGATAATGTGGGTGAGATCTTTTATTGGACCAACTTGTGTAGGTGAAAGAGACAAGCTTTTAAGCTTACACAGAGCTCTTCTTCAGTGTTACAGCTAAATACAAGATGAAACAGATTGTATAAATCCACTAACCCCCTTTTGTCCTAGAACTACAGGTGTGTTAACTCCCCATTTCACCACAAATGATCTCTTGAAACATGTTTCAACTCCTTATGCTGAGCAATCTGTTCCATCTTGTATTTAGCTGTAACACTCTGGGCAGATCTACACTTAAGACAGTACAGCCAGCAGCTGTGCCATTGTAGTGCTTCAGTGAAGAGGCTTTCTATGCAGATGAGAGGGCTTCTCTGTCAGTGTAGCTACCGCCTCTCAAGGAGGTGGAGTACCTACACCAATGGGAGAATTCTCCCATCAATCTAGGTTGCTTTAACTGTGTTGCTCAGGGGTGTGGATTTTTTACACCACTGAGTGACGTAGTTATACTGATTCAATTTCCTAGTGTAGAACTGGCCTCAGAGTACCTTTCCCAGACCTAAAGACTAGTTCGGTGTAGCTCGAAAGCTGGTCTCTCTCATCAACAGAAGTTGGTCCAGTAAAAGATATTACCTCATGCACCTTGTCTCTCTAATATCCTGGGAGCAACAACATTGCAAACAACTAATATTTGTGACAGAATTCACTGACATTTGACAAAGTGTTATAATTTAATGATAATGATTGGTTTAATTACTGGTGGATCTGGATACAGTCAATATTCATTTACAAACAGCCATCACTCCAAATGATCTGACTGGAGTGTCTCAGAAGCAAACTATTTCTACAGCACCTTCTAGTGGCTAACTGACTAACTCGAGATCTGCTCACACTTGGCAGAAATTATTACAAAGCATCATTTGCAGGGTCAATAAAACATGCAGAGAGATTAGTAAAATGAGGCCTTTTTTATTTACAGAAAGCTGATGTGAATTTTGTAAATGCTGCAGAGCAGTTCCTAAGCTAGCCCTGAGTATCTCCACATTACTTAGCTTCCCACTAAACTATCATTAAAACATGTTCTCGTGCCTGAGGCCTGGGTTTGACAGTATTCCCTGAGGTCTTTAGAGAGTGATCTTTATAAGGGGCATACAATGCTTGTTCCTGTGTTTCTTACTAAATCAGCTTGCAAAGAAATTTCAGCTCACTGCTTTAGGGTTATTATTTATATCAGAGCAGTAGCTAGAGATTCCAGCCAAGAGCAGGACCCACATTGTGGTATAGTGCTATACGTTTGCCCCAAAGAGCTTGCAGTCTAAATAGACAAAGATGTGGTTGATCAAACAGAAATGAAGTGACTTGACCAAAGTTACACAGCAAGTCCATGAGAGAGGTAGGAATAGGACCCAGGACTCCTGACCCAGTCCAGTGCTTTATTTGCTAGATGGTGCTGCCTTCAAAGGCATTAACCTGTTCAACTTAGTGAGTTATGTGGCTAAATTCATGCACTCTTCAGTGATTTTTTTAAAAATTGATGTTCATAAACCAAGAATATAAAATATGAAAAGGTCTTAGAGCTTGTATATGTTACCCAACCCCATACATTTCACAGGATCGCCAATAAAATCATGCATCTTTATGACTTGACAAAGCTGCAAGTCTTGACAATACAAAACCAGACACTATTACACAGACATAACATGTTGGGGTGGGAGCAACAACAATAATAAAAAAAGACATAGACAAGTAGCCCCCCCCCAAAAAAAAGGGGGGAAGGAGGAGCCCGGGGGAGGGAAGCGGGAGGGGGAAAAGCAGAACGAACAGGTAGAATGGAAGTCTGGCATTATTTGAGCTATCTCAGCATTCCTTATCCAAATGTATCAAGAAACAGGGTTCAAATTTCTTTGAATTCATATAATTTTTCTCTATGTTGATGAGCTATGTTTTCTTTTGCTGCCAACTCAGACAGATCTGAACACCCCTGCTCTAGTCTGGGTATAAGCCTACTCTTCCATTTTTTGTAAAATCATGTTCTTGGTAATCACCGAGGCCCTCAAGAACCAGCATAGTAGATACATAACCTAAGATATAATTTTCAGCTGAGGTTTAGTTGCTGAAGCCAAGCATTGTTTTCATTTATGTCCATCTCTTTCAACAGCTGCCTGTTGGATAGTCCCATAACGTGTATCGGGGAGTTTTTTTTTTATTACAGCGGCAACAAACATCAGAGGACAGGACCCCCCTCTTGTACAACCTGTGTGGTGTCCAATATATATTAAATAGAATCTTTTGCTGTATCAGGCATAGCCTCAGATCCACAGAAGCATTTTTAACTTTCTGTAAAGTGTGCTGCCATTGGGGTTCCTTTAAAGGCTGTGTGACGTCCCCTTTCACAAAGAACTCCAAACCACTAGAGTTCCTCTTCATTAGTAGAGCATACATAACTGGGGAGTTTATGAAGTGTTTCCAAGGTTACCAGTAGTTCTAGGGGTATGTTTGCAGTGGCAGTGAGCCTCCTAGCCAGGTGGACAAACTCAGGGTCACAGGGCTCAGATCACCATGCTAAACCTAGCTGTGTAGATAGCACTTTGGGCTTCAAAGCCCAAGCTGCAACTTCAATCACCTCCTTAGTCTTCAGAGCCCAAACTCTAGGCCAAGCCACAACGTCTACCCCCGTGTGTGTGTAGACGTACTCTGGCAGTCCTACAGCATCTGGACCAAATTGATATGTTAGTAAGTGTCTTAGTTGTAAGTACTGCCACTCTGCTGAGATCAGGTCACCATGTTGCTTCAGTGTTAGAAATAAGACAAAGCCCTCATCCTTGACTAATTAGGAAATCCATATGTTGCCCTTGCTCAGTCAATTCTTATAAAGTACAGTTTCCCCCGCTGCCCCCAGTTTGCCAGTCTGGGCTACCCCAGAGAGGTCCTTTTGCATGACACTGAGGATGAATTTGGCACCTCTTAGCTACGATAGCCACCACCAAATATTGTTTTGAATTAGTAAGAGGAAGGCTGGAATAGCGGTTTCTGGCTTGGATATATACAAAAGGGCCTTGTCTGTTTATAACATCAATTTATACTCCAGGGAACCAACCTGAATGCCTCAGATAACTGGATGAGCCGATATACCTACTGCTGGGGCTCAAAAGCCAAATCAAAAAGTAATGGCAACAGTGGGCACCCTTGCTGAGTAACCTGGAAGAGGCTGATGATATCTGAGGTCACGTTGTTAGTTGTGATGACAGAGGTTGGGTGAGAATATAACCATTGAATCCAGGAAATAAAGATATTTCCAAATACAAATTTTTGTAAGGTATAAAACATACCTCCATCCACTCTATCAAAAGCCTTTTCTGCATCTAAGGCTTATACGGCTTAGGGTTCGGGGTCCTCATATTTCACTACTATTACATCAATAAGTTGTCAAAGGTTATCAGAGCCATGATAGCTTCTGACAAATCCCACTTGATTTGGTGTACGATAGAACCCCAAACCTTCTCCAATCCCATTGCCAGAACTTTTACCAATATGTTGACATCACTATTAATAAGTGAAATTGGCTTATAATTGGAACATAGTGTAGTGTCTCTTCCTGGCTCAGTAATAACTGATATTAGGGCTTCCCTCAGGGGGTGCACTCTGGGAGTGACTCATGAAACATTTTAAGCATCTTGTCAGACAGGAGGTCAAGGAAGTGTCTATATGATTTGGCAGAGAAGCCATCTGGCCTGGGGGCTTTCCTTGCTTTCTTATTCTTAATGGCCTTAATTAACTCATCCTCTGTTAGTGGTGTGTCAAGGTTTCTACACTGAACTGCAGTAATGTAGTAGTTTAAAATAATTAAGCCAAAGCACCTGTGGGGGACTTTGTGTCCAACTTGTACAGATCTTCATAGAAATTAATGATATTAATAAAGAGTTCTTTAGGTGATGTACATAATTTACCATGGTTATCATGGAAGACCATGATTCTACATGCAGAGTTCTTTTATCTTGGGTGGTACACCAGCAGCTTGTCAAGTTTTCCACCCAATTCACAGAAGTCCTGCCTGATTAGAAATAGGGCAAATTGAGTCTGCACTGAGAACATCTTACTGAGTTCAGCTCTACAATTAATTGGGGATTTAAGCAAATCTGGAAATGAGGCTATGGCTTAAGAGAAATCAAGCTCTTTTACTTTTTTCTCATATTTTCTGTCTCTCTTCTTGGTTGATGCAAAACTTATAATTCTACCTCTTAAATAGGCCTTGAGTATCTCCCACATTAACCTGCTAGAAGATGCTGAAGGTTGGTTTGTCTCCAGGAATAGGCCAACTTCTCCTTTTCAATAAATATTTTGAAATGAGGATCTAATGAATGTGAAGAATTAAATCTCCATTTACCTGGCTGTTTCTCACCCAGGTCTGTTGCTATTTGAAGAATTACAGGGGCATGAACAGGTCAGCAATTGTATTAATGGAGAAGTCAGTTACAGAATAAACCATGTCACTGGAGAGCAAAACAATCTTTAGGAGGATAGGACCCATGTACTGGAGAAAAGTATGAATAGTTCCTACTCATTGGAAGTAAAGTGCAACTCCAGAGCCATTCTAGTTCTGCTGGCTTATGCCCTCGAGGCCAAGATTTGTCCATAAAAGGATAATTAAAATCCCCAGCAATCACAGTAGGAATATGAGGTTCTCCATATAACTTAGTAAAAAACCTATGAAAGGTTTCAGGATCATCAAGCTTAGGCCCATTAATATAAGCAGTGACTAGGTGACTTTAAGGATTAAAAATTTGCCCTGAACGTCTGAAATTCACTCAGAAACTGTTATTGCTAGTGCTTTATGGAAGAGGTTGGCTCTGCCTCTGAATCTGGATGAGAAACCACAAGATGCTGCTTTTCCTACCCAGTCATGCTCTAATTTAGCAGCCTCATTTGTGGTCAAGTGTGTCTCCTTCAAAAGTAGTGTCTTCCTTTGCTTTCATTAAAAATGAGTACACTTTTGTTCTTTTTCATTGGAGTCTTGAGACCCTTCACATTCTAGGAAATAGAATTAAGATTCAGGGCCATTTGGCGGTGTTAAGAATTATTTTTGTATGAGTACTCTTACAAATGGAGGTGATGGAATGTTTGTATTATTTGCTCTATTACATCCCATCCTACAGAAACCCATGAGGGGGGAAGTCTATGGATGAAATGTCTCAGATGCTTATTCTCGATATTTTGGATTACCTTGCCAGATGCTTGCCACTTGCCAGACTTCCAGGGAATAGGGAGGAGTGGGCTCCGGAGAGGGGGAGGGAAGAGCACAAAAAGACAAGTTAAAGCAAAAACATAAAAACATAAAACATACATATTACCACTATTACTTATTACCAAGCATAGTAGAGCACAATGTATTTGCAACAATTATCCAACATCTAACACTATAAACAAAACAAAACCAATTCAGTAGAGGCTGGGAAGACGCACCATCGAGGCAAGAGGCTCCACCAATATCCACTATTTAAATTATTATTTTTAACAGGCATCCTATTATTCCCATCCCACAAATTAGTACCTATATTATAAGGCAATAGAAAGGGAGCGAACACTGCACAAATGTAATATTTCTTAACCTGATATGTCAAGGATATTATTATCCCCTAATCTGTAATCTTTGCAGTTTGCTGAACCAAACAACAGAGTATGGGTAATAGAGCTTGCTGCACTGAATGAGACACTGTATATTTTGAGGATCACTTTCTCATGGCCACGTAGCCCCTCCCCTTTTTAGTTTACAACCAGACATTCAGTTTCCCTTCCCCACATTAAGTAAACATACTGCTAACAGGGGAGAAATCTAACTACTCCCACAAACTGTAAATAACTGCACCAAAGAATACAACAAATACTCCAACTGAACAAGTGACTCGTCTATATTAATTTTATACTTCCCGTTCATGTACATGGAGTTGAGCTTATAGAAGGTGGGGGACGCACCAACAAGGGGAAAGAGACTGGGGAAGTAGGGGGGTGGAGGGAGGACATCGGGGAGAGAAAGTTAGTGGACTGGGGAAAAGGGGCAAGCAGGGTGAGAGGGAGGAAGTAGCAGGTGATAGGGAGGGCAGAAATCACTGTCCATATAGCTCAGCAACCTGCACTGATCTTCTCCTCTGCTCCCTTGTTCCATAGGGGGTACAACTACATTGCTCAGCCCTGTGCAGCTTTCCATGATGTCTTGCAGGGAGGAGAGCTGTCTCTCAGATTTCCAGCCCAAGCTGCTGGGCTTTGAGGATCCCCAGCAGTAAGGATACAGCAGGGTCTCTCACTGGCACCAATTTTAAAAAGTGGCATTGGAACCCTCAAATTTGTACAGAGCAACAAGAAGCTGCACTGCCCCCTCGTGATCTCTTTGGTGTACATCAGTGCTCAGCTAACACATAGGCCTTGAATGATCACAAACCAATAGTTCATTCATGTTGATGTTCATTTAGGGATGTTGTCAAATCAGGGCCGGCTCCAGGCACCAGCGCAGCAAGCAGGTGCTTGGGGAGGCCAATGGGAAAGGGTGGCACGTCCAGGTCTTCGGCAGCAATTCGGCGGCGGGTCCCTCAGAATGAAGACTGCAGCGGTAGAGCTGCCGCCAAAGTGCCGCCAATGTGATTGCTGATTGTGGCTTTTTAAAAAAAAAATTCCGCAGCTTGGGGTGGCAAAAACCCTGGAGCCAGCCCTATGTCAAATGTTTCATTGATTCCCCAGCACAAATGCAGAAGCAAAGATACTTAATATTGTTAATACACAATTTAAATCTACCCTTTCCTCAGTCAGCTCACTCCCATGAGATCAATTTGGGATGAAGTGTTTCCTTAAGTCCCCTCTTTCACATTTAGCCATTTGATGAGAATTGATATACACGTCCCAAAAGTTAATAAAGTATCAGCTTGAAGCAGGAGAGAGAGAGAACCCAAATAAGTGAATGAGTCATGGTAACTGGAGAAGCTCATAAGTGCAGGTAGGGCAGACATAACAACTGGGAAGTAAACTTGGTATAAAACAGAACAGGTACTCAATTCAGTGCAGGCTATTTAAAAAACTTTCTGCTGCTCGTGGCTTTTGGAACTGATGTATTTCCTTACTAGCCGTGACATGAAACTGAGCTGGAAACTTTATAAAATATTTGTGCACCCAGTGCTTGGCAAGTTCCCTTGCTCTTTTAAATCTGATCTCTGTTTAACCAGGTCTTTTTGCAAAGTCTCGAATAATCATCTCCTCATTTTGTGGCATCCCCCAAAATAGTTCTTTTTTCCACAAGCTAGCTGCATTATGTCTTCTTTTACAGTAAATCTGATAAATATGACAATCAGTGCACGAGGTTTGGCATCTGAGGCTGACATAGGAGCAGGGATCTATGTGCTCTCTCTAAATCAAATTTAAAATCAGATGGCAGACTGAGTACTTCTGAAAGAGGCCAGGAAACAAATTCTAGGGGGTTGCCTTTCTCTGCTCACTCAGATACGCCTATAATTCTCAAATTATTGCATTAAGACCTTCCCTCAATATCTGCCACTTTAGATTTAAGAGAAGATAACTTGGTGAGGCTTCTCTGCACCTGGACTGAGCTCCCTTGTACCTAATCTTCCATTTTCTCCCTTCTGCTTCATTCACCTGTGCCGTCAACACTTGCACAGAGGAGTTAATCAAGGTGTCGTGACCTGGATATCTACTGTGTCTGCAGCAACTTTCTTCACCCCAGCCATCATACACTCAGTGCCCTCAGCAGCAGCTATCCTGTCCAGGGGCTGGGAGACCTGCATTCTCCTTGTTTTTCAGCTACTTATAGAGCTTCCAGTAGACAAATCTTTGCCTGCTGACATTCCAGAGATTTTTCGAGTACCTGTTCCTTTACTAGGGGGGTCAATTGTGGTGCTGTACTCTAGATGGAAATGGATATTAGTGGCTGGCTCTGGAGTTCAAGGAATCTGCTCCCCCACACTACAGAGAACCCTCCGAAGTCATGCATTTTTTTTTCTAATTGATACTTAATAGTTTCCAGCTTTGCCTTCCCTCCAGGACAAAGGATTTGCATTGGAAAGGTATTTGGAGCAGACAAAAGGGAAGATAACTAGACACTGCTAAGAGAGTACAAATGGCACAGACCACCTTAACTCTGGTATTTCCCAATTTCTGAGTTCTTGACTTTGGCACCTTAATAATGGTCTTTTGACATAGCTTTTTGTGTGTACTATAGAAATAAACTGACAAAGAACCCCTTCCCTCAGCGTACTTGCTGCACAGCAAAACTGGACATATTTTTGGCTGTTGGCCTTGCTGTGACTGTGTGTGTTATAGCTATACAAAGAAGTAATGGATACTGGTGTCTGTCTTTTCTAACAGAGGCTGTATGGCAGCAGTGAAGATGTTTTGAAGATTGTAAGTATGCAGGAAATCACTCTACAGGAAGCCTTGTATTCTGTACTGTCAATGTAGGAATGTTTATTCAACAATAGAGAGAAATGGGGAAGTTTGGGGATAGAAGGAAAAAAAGTACTTGAATCCTGGCACTTCAACTTGTGGTCTGATGTTCCATTAATCTCCAGAAAAGCATCTATCTCCTGCTAGGCCGTCTATGAAAGAGCTGGCTGGGGTCCCCTGGGGGAAAGCATCATAAGAAGCAGACAGCCTCAGCTTTCATGCTCTTGTCAAATCTGTAGCTTGCTTGGCTATGTCTGGTCAATGTACAAGAACCCAGATTATTATTTATTAGCCGCAGGTTGGTGTGAACAGTCTGCATGTTATTCTACTTGAAGCTGCTGGCTCCAAAATAAGAACAGAAATTGTTGAAGTCTCAAGAGAGATTTTTAAAACTTCCCTGACAGGTTAGAGGAACAGAAAATGGAAAATATATTATTGCAATTCAAAAATGAGCCACAAGACCTGCCAAGTAATTATATATCTGCTAGCAGTGGGGAAAAGGTCAGACATATACACACATTTTAACAATATTAGTAAATACTGGAACATTTACTATTTCTATGGGTATTACGCCTAGTAGATAAGAAAAATTAATTGGATTTGTATTCTCAACATTACTACTTAGATACTGTTGAAAAGCTTTAAAAAGCTAGATCTAGGAAACAACACAAAGCACTCTGTAATGATCAAAGGGTCTATTTGTCCCCAGATATAAGTATTATAATGCAGGCCCAAGTGTATAAAACTTTTCCTTAAGGAATGAATTTAAAGAAGTGGGCACAAAAGTTTAATTCTGTTAGATGGAAACGTTGGTATGATGAGAAACAATACACGTTTTAGGATTCAACAGGTGCTGAAAAATTTTTAGTTAAAATACGGCAGCCACAGTAATGGCTCCAGCAAGGCAGACCTCAGTGTCTAAGAGACTAAAATAGAGACATAACAGAAAAATGAACTATTTTCTTTGCCTTTTCTACGAAGAGTGAATACACATATCTTGAGTATCTCTTCTGTCCCACAAGAGTGTTAAAGTGAAGTCTCTTACTGCTGTCATTCATAATGCTAGTTATGCTGCTGGTCTAGTGGTCAGGTATAAATAGATTTTTAAGATGTCAAACAACTGACAAGCCCTCTGGAAACAAGAAGCTATTTCTGAAAAATAGTGACAAAAATTGTCTGATCCACTTACACAATGTTAAAAAAAAAAGTACTGTGTAGGATGGGTCATCTTAGTTCGTGTTTTTAAGATTTCTGGTAAATTATGGAATCCCTACTGGCTGCCCAGATCACATTTGGAAACTTTCAGCAGGTGTGACAGGATTTAAACATTTAAGCATATGAGGGAATAAGGCTGCAATGACAGAAAACTCTCTCCTCTGTGTAGTATTGTCTACTGGGGAGTGGGAACTGGGAAACTCAGGTTCTATTCTGAGTTCAACCATTGACCTCATGTGTGATCTTGTGCAAGTTATTAAATGTGTTGTTTCTCTCTCTGAAAAACTGAGATGATACTTATCTATCTCTTTTATATTGCCTTAGAATCTAGGATGCCAGGTAAGTATTCTCTATATAAGAACAACATATTTTATTGGTTAATACCAAACATCTCACTCTCCACCTCCCCCAGACATAATTATAAGAAAAAAATATTTATTAAAGATTCTTCCAATACTTGCTCCAGATGCTTGGAGACAAATGATTGCGGTCACTGTTAAGTCAGTACATGACAAAAGTTACGGACTATGGCAAGGACACTTGAAATATGATTTTCCCTATGCTTAGATTAGGACATAACTGCGCTAACTCAAATACCACTACGTAGTAACTTGGTAAATGCTGACTTTAAAATGATAACCACTACCGTGCAAAAAATGGCTGCATTCAACAGCTGACTACTCTATCTCCCTAGGCTGGTAAGTCCCCTGAATAAACTATTAATGACTGCTATTGAGAGGTACAGTGCAATCTGTCATGTAGCTTTAAGAAAAACATGTTTTAGTAGCTCTTGTACACTATGACTTTATTAATCCTGTAACTCAGACTGTTCATGCTGCTTCTTTTTGGGGTGGGAATAGGTATCTTTCAGTTTGAGACGCTCCCCTATTACTTACTCCTAAATATCAGTGGTGCAAAAGTACAGTAACTCCTCACTTAACATTGTAGTTATGTTCCTGAAAAATGCAACTTTAAGTGAAACGATGTTAAACGAATCCAATTTTCCCATAAGATTTAATGTAAATGTGGGGGGTTAGGTTCCAAGGAAATTTTTGGGGGGCAGACAAAAGGCACTATATACTGTACTGTGGTGGGGAGGTGCCCCTGGCTTACTCCTGGGGCTCAGGGCTGGGGGTGCAGGGTCTGGGAGGGAGTTAGGGTGTGGGAGGAGGGTCAGGGCTGGGGCAGGCAGGAGGTGCAGAGCACTTACCTGAGGCAGCTCCTGTTTGGTGCAGGGGGTGTGCACAGCACTGCCCTCATGGCTGCGATTCTGGGAGCTGCCTCTCCCTCCCCCCCGGCACGCAGGGCCACCTGGAACACAGGGGCTTTAGGTGCTGCAGGGCCCTAGGCTAAGCTGTGCTTTCCCCTTCAAAGTGCCACTTCTCGCCGGCCAGCTTTGAAGAGGAAAGCGCCGCTTCTCTCCGGCCGCTGGCTGCGCAGCTGCTCCTGCGCCTCCTGAGTCCTCCGGCCTGTGCTTGCAGGGCCACATTCCGAAAGGAGCTTTAGAGCTGCAGGCCAGGGCCCCGGGCCCCCTTAGCCCAAGGCCCTGCAGCCCCTAAAATCTCTGCGTTCCGGGTGGCCTTGCCTGCTGCAGGGAGAGGGGCAGCGTCCCCGCTTGCTCCCTTCCTCCCTTCATCCCGCCCTCCCAGAAAGTCCTAAGCGCTGCCAAACAGCTGTTTGGTGGGGGGGAAGCGCTGGAAGGGAGGAAGGAAGGGAGGGGGAGGAGGCGGAGAAGAGGAACTTGTGCAATGCTCCCTTGTAAAGTCAGCCAAACAACATTATAAGGGAGCATTGCATAACTTTAAGCGAGTATGTTCCCTAATGGAGCAGTGATGTAACTTTGAAACAATGTTAAGCGGGAGGACATTAAGTGAGGAGTTACTGTATGTACAAACTACAGAAGAGGCTTTAGTTATTTCTAGAGTACAATATTTTATGAATATCCATATATCTAAAAATAAGCTATTCACCAATCACAAATCTCTTACTCTGATTGTGAGTGAATAAATAGGATTTCCACTTTAGCTACCTCCTGTAATTAGATATGGACAATCCTTTTGATGCAAATATCTAGCATTAAAATGCTAATAGGGATAGAATTTCTATCTTGTCTTGAAAAGAATGTTAGTATATTTTGGGGAGAGGTTGTGGCTTTTTTTCCAGGATAGCTAGCACAAATATGGTCCAAACCAACCAGCCGCCTGTGACAATCGAGCAAATCTGCCAGGCTACATGACCATATAAGCTATTATTTATAGTTACATTACATTCAGTGGATGGTTAAACAAATATGAAATTATTCAGGAAATCAGATCTAACTTTTACAGGAAAGATGAACTTTCACTAGAAGAAGAACATCTCTGAGGGGTATAAGAACCTTCATTCCTGGAAAAATCTCAGCCTGTAGTTTAAAAAAGCTTAATAAACCCATCCAGGAGCACTTACTATAACAGTCTTAGCTACAAAGCATGTGACTTAATATAAACAGGGATAGTGAAAAATCAATGTATTACTAAACTTTGTCAGTTGCACAACCCACATTGGGCAAAACCAACAAATCCCTTGATGTGGTCTTTGCGATCAGGGTGATAAGTTCGTATTTACTTTGGTGGGCCTCTCGTAGGTAAAAACTTTCTGATACCAGTGGATCCAGCTATCAAAGTAGTCAAAATGTATCTGTACGTTTTGAAGAGATCTAACACTTGTACTAAAGGAGTCACTGGGGTATCTCAATACATTGTTATACTCTGTGGCCCAACAGAAACATAGGGACAGAATGCACGTGCTTTGCCAGTGGTTTACACAACTGTTTTCATAGATTCCAAGGCCAAAAGTGACCACTGTGATCACCTGACAGAACTTTTTGGTCAGTGATGGAAAATCCTTGACCCTTGGTAAATTGTCCTAATAGTTAATCACCCTCACTGTTAAAAAACTATGTCCAATTTTCATTCTGAATTTGTCTAGCTTCAACTTCCAGACATTTACTAGACGGCAGTAGAAAGGCGAGAATCAGGATTACTGGCTTCTATTCCTGGGTCTGGAGGGGAGTGGCATTAAGTAATTAAAGACAGCACAGCCAAGCATCTAGCTCTGGTACATGCAGCCTGAGGGGTGGTTTAGCTTCCGTGGATGATATGTGGATCTGCCATAGTGGAGACAGGTTGCCACAGCCCTCTCCGCCAGAAATCACCTTGTACAAACTGCCAGCCCATTTGTGAGACTGGACAATGACTCTTGACTGTCTCCTGTAGTAGAAGATGTAAGGCCTTGCTCAGTAATAAGGGCTGTGATGTAAACCTTATTAACACTAGACAGTGGAAGGTCTTCTGCCGGCTTCGAGCCTAGCACACCCTCCTTAGGACAAAGTGGGTAGGAGTACTGCTGTGTCTGGAGCTATAGGTCTGTACTTATTGTGAAGGAGTTTGAATGAGACTTTGGAACATGCTCAGTGTTGTTGGAATGTCGGAGTTGTGTGGGGCTGGAGTATGTTCAGTGCAGATGGAATGTGTGGTGATTCAAGCAGAAAGCCTCTTACAAAGCTCTGCTGAGTATGTGCAAATAATGATTTTCAGAGGCTTATAACTTGGCCATATTTGCGTGGATTTTCCTGGTGAGAGCAAAAGGCTCTGATCTGATCCCAGCACAGTCCCCCTACCAAAGTCACATCCGTGCTCCAAAGCAATGGAGGGACTAGAGCTCTTCAAAGAAACGTCTGGGAAAATATTTAACATAGGAAAAATTAGCTAATTTGCCAAACTTCATTCTTGGAAATGACAAAACTGATTTTTATTGAAACTTTTTTTTTAAACAAATCAAAGAGCAAACATGGAAAATTAGCTTGAATGACAGATGTTTGACAAAGTTACAAGTGCCTGAAAATAGGGACTGGTAATGGAAAGTGTTAGGTGACGATAGTGTTAACTATAGAGTTTTAAAGTTTGAGTTTTAAAGTTCTCCTTTAGTTTTGTGACTGTGCAACTACTGTTCACAACTGTGAACATTCATTCATGCCTTTCAAGTTAATAGGCCTGTTTGCATGATTAAGTACTCATCAGTGTGTAGGAAATACATAGTTAGGCCCCATTGCACAGAGAAATGCACAGTGCTCAGCAATATAAGTAAACCTCTCCACCCCAAAATAAATCAGCACTCATGAGTATGCCAGGGCACAATTAGGGTATAGTGGTACTAATGCAAGGAGGATATATAATATTATATCATGATTCTCCTATTGCCATACTGTAGTACTGCTTTATCTGAGTATGAAGAACAGGTGACCTTACAGTAAAGTGAGAACTGAGGCTGTCATAAGGATCACCTGACAAATACCGCTCATGGTTCCTGTACTAAATTCCTCATGAGATATGCAGGAGGGAGTTCCTGTCAACCCAGCTGCTAGCAGCACAAGGTCCTTTGCTTCCATCATCTTGTTGAATTGCAGAGTTGGTCAAGAATTTTCCAGCTAATGTTTTTTTTTAAGAGAAAAAGCAATTTCCATAAAAACAAAATTTTAAATAAGAAAATTTTGATTTTGCCCCCAAAATGTTTTTTTTTTAAATCAGGAAAATCAAAACAAAGTATTTCATTTTGAGTTGGGTCAACCCATAATCTAAACATTTTGGTATGCTGAACTGAATCAAAATGTTTAGTTTAGGGTCAGTTCAACAACAATGTGTCTGCCTGTGCCTCATGGGAGTTGTTGTTTGGGTGCCTTATGTGCCCATTCTCCTCTATTGGCTGGGTTCTGGCTGAACTAAATCTCTCATGAAACCCTCTGGTTGAACAGCTGTGGTGCATCATGGGAGTCTCATGACTATGATGGGAGATGAAGTCCAGCTTATGGAGGCGACTGGGGGCATAAAGCACCTGAACTACAACTCCCACGAAGCATCGTGGCATCTCAGGCTGTCACAATTTAATGTCAAGGTAGCCTGAAATGAAATGTTTTGATACTTTTGAATCAAAAATTTTCAGAACCCACCATTCTGCATTATTTATTCCAGCAAATGTACAGCATATCTTGTTCAGTGGAATCTGAATAACTGGTACTGGAAGCTAAAACTTCCCATATTGGGTCAAACATTATTCTAGTTTCAGGCTCTTAAATCACAATAATACATTAGATAGGCACACCTGATGTGACACACTTTTATAAGGATGGTGACATCATTGTAGAACCACTGCTTATGTGAATCCTTCTACTATACAGACAATTCAGACAACTATATGTCTACCCAAGGAAAACTAAAAAAAAGATCAGTTTTGAAAGTTAGTGTCTGTGATGTGTTTGTATAATTCAATACCTTTCCGATGAAACTGGAGGGATCCTAGCAGACATATGGACTTGAGCATCTCTGTTGTGTACATTTCTAAGCAACATTGCAACTGAATGTATAGTCTACAGATTTCAGGATGAATCTCTCCATCTTCTGGGCTGCAACAAAAAAGAGGAAGACTGTACTTAAAATAGACTTGTTTAATACAGCCTTCAACTGTCTGTCTGTAAAATATATGGAAAACTTGTTATTTCTAGAGAATTTTATTTAAAATAAGTCTTTAACCATATAAACATTAGACATATTTTACAAAACATTCAATTTAACTTATTTCTCCCCCTCCTGTCATCCATGAAGTGTTTAAATATTTAAAACAATTTAAGTGATAACAAATTCTGTATTTCCCTCTAATATCAAGATCCAGGAGGTGTTTTATTCTTTATTACTTTTTGTAAGTTTTACTCATTCTCTCACAAGCTTTCTCTGAACTGTGGGAAGTCTCTTCTAGCGTGTATGGTCCTTACTTCCCCCTGCACATTTTTTTTTGGACAAAAGCAGAAAAATTAATTTGTAACCTGCAAAGTCTGAGCATTTGTTCCTTCTCCACGTGCGCTGGGGAGTATAACTTTGGTGGCGATGGTAGACTCATGTAGTCCTAGCGTAATTCTACTATGTAGAGGCACAAATTCAGGGTCAGGCACACAATTTCTGTAATCTAGTAGGGTCTTTGGTTATAACTTCTTGTTTTGTATTGCTTAGATGTTATTGTTACAGCATTAATACATGAAACCTAATAATGAATATGATCCACCAGTGTGTTAAGTACTTCACAGAAAAGTATGAAGACAAGGTCCCTGCCCTAACAATATACAATCTAAAAACACAGCACTCAAACCAAGCCTGGGGATAGGCTAGGCTGGAGTGGTTGAATGGTGAAGTTGAGTGTACAATTTTTAGTTTCATGACTTCTGTATGAATCTCTTTTTCAATTGTTATTCTCTGTGTTTAAACTGTTAGTCATCTGATTAGCCAACACTACAGTGTGGGGAGGTCTGGGGCTTATAGGACTTTTGGAAGAGGTGCTTTTTGAGCAGCATCTTTGTCATAATAATTGTAGAAAGAAGGACAAGGACTAAAAAAATCCATTCACTAATTTTCAAACTGAGCGTAATCTCTAACTGACTGTTTAGAACACAGATAAAATAATTTTGCCACATACAGGGTCCATTTTTCAAACCTGGGTGCTAAATTGGACATCTAAATCCCATATTTGTAGGCTCAAAATAGCACTTAGGCATAAAAATATTTATTTTACAAGCCTAGCTGTTCATTTGAGTATCCAAAGAAAAGATTTGTCCAGCCAAGTTTAAAAGGTGGGCTCACAATCACCTTTGCTAGTAGCATTTTTAATTATACAGTTGTTGTTCAATTCAAGGATTTAGGATTTCAGCAAAAGAAAGACAAATAACATAGAAAACTGGATTATAAAACAGATATAAAATACTTGCTTTACTGAATAAATGTTGAACCTAAAGGCATCTTGAGCAGCAGTAATATGAGGCTGGATAAATTTCATAGCATGTCTCTAGATTTCTAGAGCAAGGATATTATAAATGAAGCTTTAACAACAAAAAGATTTGCCAGCATTGTTTAAAGGTGTGTAATTTCCTGCAGCTAAACTGATAATTCTACAGAGCCTCTTATGTTAAAATAAAATTAGACTTGTGGGCTTTCTCAAGGGAACTGAAGCAACTAACTTGATAAATGATTTGCAACAACTCTACTCTGTTACTTCTGGTATTAGGTTCAAATAATTTCGTAACATCAATCAAGATTGAAGTGTTTTGAGACCTACAGCAAACAATGCTCATTTAACCCAGTAAAATGGGTACTCTATGGCAAGAGGCTAAGCCATCACTGATGCTTGTCTAACTGTGGGATGGGTGAAAGGTTAACTTCATTTTTTTGCTGTCAGCAGAAAGGCTTAAAACTTCTAAGCAAAATCCCAGCAGTTTGTACTGATTTCATACCAATAAGTTCAGTTTAAATTAACATTGATTTATAGATTAGTAGACAAGATCATCTAGTGTGACCTTCTTTATAACACAGGCCCTAAGAATTCTTTGAATTAATTACTTCTTGAACTAGAGCATGACTTTTAGAATAACATCCATTCTTGATTTATGATGAAAAAGGACACAGGAAGATGCCTCCCATTTGCCAGTCCATTGCAAGGCAGGGCCCATCAGAAAATGTCTGGGAACTGCTGGAATAATTAATAAAATTATTGTGGTTTGTTCTCTTCTCAGGACCAATTTCATCTCATATACAGGGAAATAGTCTTAATTATTCCAGGTGCCTTCTTATCCCTCTGGTACAGAACAGTATCTGCATTTCTGCTCACTCACTTCTGCCTTTTATATGTTATGGTTTCTGCTTTCAATGTGAAGGGTACATTTCCTCAGAAATCATGTTATATACCGTACCGTATTTACCGCATCGTGCATTGACTCTGAGTAAGGCTATGCTGACACAATCGTCTCCCACTTCCCCATCCCCAGTATCTTAAAGACCAAATATCTTTTCATTTCAGACACTGGCCGTAACTTCTAAGTTACTATGCATCCACTGGATGGGGCACTAGGCGATTTCCCTCAGGCCACCTCCCACAATTGCAGTCCCTGTACTTTCCTGACTGCACACAAGTTGCTCCCTGTTAATATCCTTTGAGTCACCTTGTGATGGGATTAATAGATCCCACAGAGATGAGGAAGATGCCAGAGACACAGGCACCGACTTTCCAAAGTGCTGGGGGGTGCTCCACCCCCAGCTCTGCCCTAGGCCCCACCCTCACTCCACCCCTTCCCCCAAGGCCCCACCCCTGCCCTGCCTCTTTCTGCCCCCACTCCACCCCTGCCCCACCTCTTCCCACCCTTCTCCCAACCACAATGCATCCTCGCTCCTCTCCCCTCCCTTCCAGCCTCCTGCATGCCACGAAACAGCTGATTGTGGAGGGCAGGTGTTGGGAGGGAGAGGAAGGGTACTGATTGGTGGGGCCTGCTGGTGGAGGGAGGCTGGGGGGTTGGGGGGGGAGCTGAGAAGGGGGCTTTCCCATGGGTGCTCCAGCCCTGGAGCACCCATGGAGTTGGTGCCTATGGCCAGAGAGGCTCTGTGTGTGGGGCTAGCCCCACCTCTCCAGCCCTGTCAATCATGTATAGTGTGGAGGAGGCCTTTAAAAAGGACGAAACTACAGTCAGCTACGGGGAGCAATCACCCTGAGCAGAAAAGGGCTGGAGTGACTCCTGAAGCCACAAGGGGAACTCCCATTCAGGAGACCTCCACACCCAATCCTATGGGGAGTGCAGGGAACTCCCAGGGTAAGCCTGACAGAGTGAGCCTGATTCAGCTACCCAGCCAGAAGGACTCCTAGAAAACCACTATGGAGACAGCCCCGAAGTAAGCAGGTACTGCTGGTCTTGCCTTTTCCCCCTTGAGTTGGCTGCGTGAAGAAGTTATTCCTGGGTGCATTGGAATATTTGTTTTCCTTTTGATCCCCCACTGGAAGAGACCTAAAAAGGCCTGCAAAGGATGGGGTCCTTGCAAGGACTGAGAAGCCTGGGCTTGAACATAAGCCAGCCAGTGTAGATAACTGGGCTTGGTCAGGGTCTCCCACTGTCCGGGAGAAAAACCTAAGGAGGACTCTTTTACACACCCCAAAAGAGACCAGTCCATGGCCCTATGCACCTGGAAGAGGTCATGTTGTATTCTCCTTAGGTGTGGTGCAGCTTGCAAGATCCTCCAGCTGTCCATGTGGAAGAAAAGTATCATGGTGCCTCAAAGCCCATTGAAATCAACTGAAAGACCCATATCAACTTCAATGGGTTTTGGGTTGAGTCCCCAATGTCAGCAAATGCCTTAATGGCACAATTTATCCATATATGTTGTTGCAAAGTCACAACTGCACTCTGCAGGGTCAGCTATGACTTTCCAAACTTAACAAAATCATAAGATGGCAGGAGTACTAGAATAATCACTCTTGAGAGATGATCATTTTTATTGCAGCGATTTTAGATAAAATAGATGATTACCATCAAGTTTCTTTCCAAGTGTTAAAAAGTGTAAATGAGTAAGAGGAGTACTGTACCTAACATTTTTTTGGGTCATAGTTGCTATGGAAACTATACTTACAATAATCAGTGTCTCTCACTTTCTTCATGGCTGTCACTAAAAAAAAAAGTGAGGAACTGGAGATTGGATGAGAAAATGGTACATTTCTCATAGAGTGTCTGGTTTCTGAGATGGGGAGATGTTGAATAACCACCCTTAAAAATGATCTTACTTATAATTCTGATAAGGGTAGAAGTTTAAAATTGTCCATATTACAATTTAAATAATTATTGACAAGAAAGGACACTTTTCAGCTAACTAAAGTACCACATCTAAATGGCTTTCTGTACATCTACAAGCTACAACAGAAATGAGAAAAAGCAATTACAGAAGTCTTAACTGACACTTTTTGCTCTTATAAATGCTTAAGTGCCTGAGGAGTGCCAAAAATATTATTCTGAAAAGAGCCACAGTATATAGAAAAATGATTGAATGGTACTTTCTGACCAAAAACTGTCCTTTGAACAATATTATTCATGTGTAGTTAGACCAAAGGCCAAATTCTGCTCTTATTTACACCCATACAACTCCAGAGTACTATCAGTGACATCCAAGAACATAATTTGGCCCCGTTTCTATAGTAACATCTAATTATCTCCACACTGAGACCCCTGTTGACTCAGTCTCACACTGTTCTGTTGATCAATTACTGTAATGCTCTATTATACAGTGTCTCTGAAAGGATTCCACTTATTTTCAGCCACAGTCTGCTCTCAAATGCATGTATGTAGCTCCCATTTACTTCAATGGAAGCCACAGACCCAAGGGCTGAATTTGACCTTCAGATTCCAACTTGTAAAAAAGGTTCTTTGCTATCCCTGATTGTTTCACTGTAACCCATGATTCATCTTTTGTATTGTACTTAAAAATCCACTTCAATGTAGTCAGCTCAGTTTGGTTTCTCTCAGCAATCTTCTTTGGCATTGCCATGAGGTCAAGTGACACAAGTCTTTGGTCTTCCCCTTACACTCACTATAAAAACATATGCTGTAAGAGAAGATAGATATACAGTGTAACTTACACATACTGATCATTTAAGAGATGTTTAACAACTAAGGATTGTTGTTAAATCCATTAAACAATTTTATCAATTAATAAATATATGGTAATCTGGTCTGTGTTTAAATGGTAGTAATAATCTTATTAGTTTAAAATATTACCACATAAATGTTAGCCACCAACTTTTCAGCTTCCCATTTGGCTATTTTCTCCTTGAAGGCCATTTTAATATCCAAGGGAACTCTCTTATAATTCAATGGATATTACTAGAAGAAAGCTTGTTGTTAGTGGAGTTTCACAGTAAGAGAAGCCAATCTTAGTATCTTTTTGCTGTAGGAGCACTGGCAGGATTTCTTTCCCAATGAGACAAAAAAAAACAGCTCCTCTTTGCTCCTTGCTGTGATCTACTGCAACACAGGTGGGAGCCAGGAATAGTTATTAACTCCTGCCCCCATTGGTGGTGGCAATTTCTTTACTCACCCAAAGCAGATGAGAAGAGTGTACAGATAATCTCATGGGAACACATATCTGGTAGGTGATCATTGCTCCAGTTCAAGGGACTAGTGCTGTGCAATGTACACCTAGGGGACTGGAGGGAGTAATTTGTGGAATTCCCTTAGTCTGACAAAGCCTAGTCTGTTGATGTTCAGGACACACTCAAGGCCTATCTGTTCTCTCAGGTTTTTAAGAAGGGATGAGTTGAGGGGTAAATATGCTAGAGCAGATGGTAACGGTCGGTCCAAATGGGGGATGAAATTCAACAAGAGGATCAGCATAAGGCATGTGCACAACTTAATACCTATTTAGACTTATTTAGGAGACTTAATTGTGGTTTAAGTAATATACAGGCCTTGTGCTGGCCCTCTGCACAGGGGAGAGCTTTGTCTGAGTCTTGTCTTCATGAGAAAATTTAAACTTGGATTTCCAAAGGAGCTTAAAGGAATTGTACCTAAATTGTACTGAATTTCAATTGGAGATGGGCACCTATCTTAGATTTCCTTCGAAAAAATCCCAGCTTTAATCATGTTTAAGCCTTATTTTAACAATTCAGTTAGCTGCAATGATGGTGACTGGGCAATATAGTCAAGAACAAGTCATGTCAGCAAGGACTGGGCCCAGGATTTACCCATGATTAACAGACCTGATGCTGAGCATGACTTGTTTCTTGACTACACTGACTAGTCAGTCATGGTCAAACTGCCACCTAACTTGATTTTTTAATATTATGTTTAAATGCAATTCAAATTCCGTAAGAGGATCATCCCCCAAGATGAATTGGTGGACAAGTTTATAACTTATATTGATTTAGGTATCTCTGATATCTTCAAATTAAAAAAAATTAAAACATCTCATTTTTGTCTAGTTTTGTATATATGTCGAAAAATAGGTTCAAGCATTTATGTATGTATTGTGACAGGGTCAGGCCAGATGGCTACAGGAGAGTGATAGAAGGCAGATATATTAGCCTCAGGTTAAGTAGGTCCCCTTTCCCTGGGTAAGGTAATAGGGAAGGTTCCAGAACAATCAGGAGCTTTCTGAAAACAATTAAGGCAGACAGGCTGATTAGAACACCTGCAGCCAATCAAGAACCTGCTAGAATCAATTAAGGCAGGCTAATCAGGGCACCTGGGTTTAAAAAGGAGCTCAATTCAGTTTGTGGTGCGCATGTGAGGAGCTGGGCGCAAGAGGTGCAAGGAGCTGAGAGTGAGAGGGTGTGCTGCTTGAGGACTGAGGAGTACAAGTGTTATCAGACACCAGGAGGAAGGTCCTGTGGTGAAGATAAAGGTGTTTGGGGGAGGCCATGGGGAAGTAGCCCAGGGAGTTGTAGCTGTCACGCAACTGTACCAGGAGGCACTATAGACAGCTGCAATCCACAGGGCCCTGGGCTGGAACCCAGAATAGAGGGCGGGCCCAGGTTCCCCCCAAACCTCCCAACTCCTGATCAGACACAGGAGGAGTTGACCCAGACTGTGGGTGCTGCAAGAGGGGAATATCTCTGAGGTGAGAAAATCCTCCAATAAGCACAGGACCCACCAAGGTAGAGGAGGAACTTTGTCACAGTATCTATATAATAGAGCAGTATGAACTTTTGCTGGTGATCCTTGGAGCTGGTCATGTAGCTTTAAATTTCCTCATCTTCTCTCTGCTAAATCACATTGAAAGTTAGCAAAAAATGCATTGAACACTTTCATAATTTTCCCTGCATACCACTGCTATGCTTGTCATAGGGATGTTACATAGTCATGAGCAGGAAGAGAGTTGGTCCACAGACACTTTTAAGATGTGGTATGCCCTATGCAGAGTTTGAGAACCCTACTATTTAGGCGTGCTAAAATGTGGTTGCAAAAGAGAGGAAAAAAATCTGACATGCTATATTTCATGATTCTTGTGTTCAAAAACTTGAATTAATTGCAAAAGTTTCATGCTTCTGTCCTTATGGAGATCACTTTGCCTTACTGTTTATTTACTATCTCAGAAACTAATACTTTGACATGTTAGCAGACAAATTGAGTGTGTTTTTGATATTGCCTATTAGGAACAATTTCACAGAAAGGTTAAACATTCTGTAGTTTGTGCCACATAAAACATATTTCTATCAGTGTTTTATT
This sequence comes from Mauremys reevesii, assembly GCF_016161935.1. Taxonomy (NCBI): domain Eukaryota; kingdom Metazoa; phylum Chordata; order Testudines; family Geoemydidae; genus Mauremys; species Mauremys reevesii. The sequence goes on along the minus strand of NC_052628.1, from coordinate 38,690,338 downwards.
CGTATAATACCAGTAGTTCAAATTCTGTATTTTTCAGGTTATTCTTTGAATCGTATTTATAATTTTAAGAGTAATCAGCAACACTGTATCTTTTATACTTTGGGCATTGAGTACTTCAGTCATTTTCTTTCCTTTGGGTTTCTTTAAAAAAATACCTGTTAACATTAGTTGAACTAAATAGATCTATGGAGCACTGATAATACATAGAATATGCCTGTCTTTGTGAATAACTGACTGCGAAGACATTTAATATATTGCCCATAGAGGGAGCTCTTATACCATTATCTTTTCTGTATGGCAGAAATGAGAACGCTGTGCCCAGCATCCAGATAATCAGTTTAAAACCAAGAAGAATAGGCAGGGATCAGTTTTCCCCTCCTTAGAAATAAAAAATATTAGATATGAAAATGGCTATTGCTTTTTAACTCAAAACAATCTTCTTAAGCTGCAAATATTTCATAATAGTTTATGGATAATTAATTTTATGTTCCCTTTACAAATCTTTAGGATGATTATTCAATTAGAAAACACTGTACGGGCTATTCCAAAACTCACCTTGGTGTCAAACAGGAATAGCTCCATTGAAATCAATGTAAATTTCACCAGTGTAGTTCTGGTAAAAGGAAGAGGACAATCAGGCCTAATTTTCTTATTTCAACCAGAAAATTGTAGCCAGGCATTAACAATGGATAGTGCAGTTCTAGGCTGTACATTGTATCAACAATGCTTAAAAATACATAGTGATGTATATATTTAGTTATAAGGATAGGCATGCCAAGTCATTTAGGGAGCTTGATATGAACTTTTATTTTTAAAGTTTCTTTTTGATGAAGCCTGGAGTTAACTGTAGGGAAAGTATTTTGTGAACAATATGAACAGTTTTAAAACAGTACAATCTAAGCCAATATGGCACACTTGCAAATATCAATGTATTTAATGATGCAAATATAT